>NC_049247.1:1628978-1939037 GCF_011100685.1 Canis lupus familiaris
TTGGCTCAGGTCGTGATCCCAGGGTGCTGGGATTGAGTGCTGTATCGAGCTCCCCACAGGGAGCCTGCTTCTCCCTCTGCCAAGTCTCTGCCTCTGTCTCTGACTCCCATGAATAAATAAATAAAATCTTTTTTAAAAAATCAAGATTGGGAGTCACTGGGCCTGCTTTCTTGCATGGCTACAAGCATCTGGATTAGATCCTGCCTCCCAGGGATGGGTGAACACTGCCATTTGTCTCAGGCTCTTCTGATCCCTACTATGTCTCAGACCCGAGGCATGTTGTTTGCCCTTGGCACCTGCCCTGAGACCCTACAGGATCTGAGTTCACAACCTCTGATTTGGTGTCTAAGACACAAAGATGATGAAAAATGCACCCATTAATTAATCCATTCAGCAAATATTTAGTGAGTACCTACTGTACTCACTATGGCACCAGCCATTCCCTAAGGACTGGGGTAGTGAACAGAACAGACCCAAAAGGTCTTGTCCTCCTGGAGCTTTCATCCTTGAAGGAAGAAACAGGAAATAGATTTGCTAACAAAGTAAAATATATAGGATAGTAATAACTGCTAAGTGAAGAATAAAGCAGGTAAAAAAGATATGAAATGTCAGAGGAAGAGAGGAGCAACCAACAGGTCTTCCCTGAGATAGTGACATTTGCACAAAGGCCTGTAGAAGATGAGGGTAGAAAGCACGTAGATATTTGAGTAAAGATAATTCAAAGGCCAGGGAATGGCCAGTGCAAAGGCCTTAAGGTGGAAGCCTGCATGGAGTTGTCGGGGACAGCATGGAGGCACATGGCCAGGGCAGGGGTGCGGAGATGATGAGGGGCCCCCATGCTGGCCATGCTTCTTTGTGAACCCAGGGTCTTAGAATGAGTGCAAGGAGCCTCTTGTATTAAGAACAACAATTGCTTCTTTATAGCAAGAGGAACTTTCAAACCAGACTGTTGGCAGTTCATGTAGGACAGAATGCTCTCTGTGCAAGGACTTTCATGTGTCTCATGTCACTTTAGGGCAATCTGGTCTAAGAAAGAGGATAGAAAATGGTTTAAGAAAACACAGGTATAGAACAGAGCAAAACAGTTCTCAGAGGCTGAGACAGGCCTGGGGCAGTTCAGACCACTACAGATATCATGTTTCTGCATATCTAGCTAGGTTTCATCCATCTAAAGTCCAGATGCTTATATTTACCTTCAGATCGATCTAGATCTAACATCTATACAAAATATGGTATAGCAGCTCTACAGCATCTCTGTCTATACAGATACAAGACCTGTAGATATAAAGATATATAGGCATTTATATATGGATGTGTAGATACACAACTTTTAAAGTATATGTACGAAAAATTTCAGTGTATATGTTTTCCAGTATATTTTTAAATGTATGTATATTTAAAATTTCAGTATACATATTTTTCCAGGGTTTCAAAAATTGTGGCAATTTTTAAATGCTTACTTTTAACAAACTGGCCTTTATAAGATGTAGAAATCGCCAGACAACATAACTCTGCTATTTATAAGATAATTACAGGGTGTATTGGTTTTGAGGGGCTGCTGTAACAAAATGCCACAAACTGCCTTAAAATAGCAGAAATTTTATTCTCTCACACTCCTAGAAATTTGAATTGGAGGTGTTGGCAGGGGTGTGCTCTCTCTGGAGGCCTTTGGGGAGAGTCTGTTGCAGGCTTTTCTCTGAGCTTCTGATTTTGCTGTAGATCCCTGGCAATCTTGGCTTGCCCCTGCATCAGCTTGCAGTCTGCTGGGGTATCACATGGTTTCCTATGGTCTTCCCTCTGTGTTTTTGCATCCTAATCTCTTCTGAGGAGGGCACCAGTTGTATTACATCAGGACTCACGCTAACAACCACATCTTCTAACAGACTCATGTTTGTAAAGACTGGTTTCCAAATAAGTCACACTCCCAGGTATGGGGGTGAGGACTTCAGAATATTTTTCTGGGGGACGTAATTCAACCGTAACACAGGGTTTATAATTTTTTTTAGTTTTATTTAAAATAAATAAAATGTGTGTTGTTAGTTTCAGAGGTAGAGGTCAGTGATTCATCAGTTGCATGTAACACCCAGGGCGGGAGCACCTGCGTGGCTCAGTGGTTGAGCATCTGCCTGCCTTTGGCTCAGGGCATGATCCAGAGTTCCAGAATCAAGTCCTGCATCGGGCTCCCTGCAAGAAGCCTGCTTCTCCCTCTGCCTATGTATCTACCTTTCTCTGTGTGTCTCTCATGAATAAATAAAATCTTAAAAAAATAATACAAGATTATTTATTTATTTATTTATTTATTTATTTATTTATTTATTTATTTTAAGATTTTTAAAGTGATCTCTCCACCCAAGGTGGGGCTTGAACTCACAACACTGAGATCAACGTTCCTCCAATCCTGCCAGCCAGCCTGGCGCCCCTGTCACACCACAGTTTTAATCAGCATTTCCTGATTATCAGGGATATGTGTATCTTTTCCTCTCCATGGGCTGACACTTCAGCCTGCAGGTCAAAAGGTGGCTCCTGGGGACTGATCTGATTATAGTAGCCCTTCAAGTAGTTTTTTTCTCTTAAATGACATCGATACGAAACAAAAGTCATGAGTCACAATCTACGAAGTATTTCATCCTGTTTCCTTTCCATTCACGTAAAGGAATACATAAAAAGTTCCCTGAAAAATAAGCCAAGCACATGCGTAGTAGGCAGACTACTGGCCCCAGGGACGTCCATGCTCTTGTCTCAGGACCTGTGACTCTTTGCCGTCCCCAAAAGGGACTTTGCAGAGGTGATGAGCAACACAGACGCTGAGAGGGGACACTGTCCGGGGAAGCCCCGGCTGATGACAAGAGTTCCACATGGTGGAGAACCGGCCGTGGGCAGGCAAAGGGATGGCTGCGGCTGGGGCGCCCACGCCATGCTGCAGTGCTGGCGTGAAGGAGGAAGGGCCACCGGCAGGTCACGTGGCGCCTCCAGGAGCCCAGGAAGGGGAGGAAACAGACTCTCCACAGCCTCCAGAAGAGGCTGAATTTAGCCCAGTGAGACATCTGGTCCTGCAAATGTGAGATAATAAACGTGTTTTGTGTTGAGCCACTAACTTGGAGGTCATTTGTTACAGCAGTGAGATGAATCCAATATGTGACATCACAAGGCTCTTTCCAGATAATACATTCGGCCCTGTCTTTAAGAGGGTAGCCTATTCTAAGCTAAGCATGATGATCAATTAAAAAGGCACCTGTATTTCCAAATACCCCCCAAAGGTATATGCAGGATCAGGAGGGGACTGCAGATTCTTCCATGAATGGCCAGAACAAATGCTCTATGGTCAACTGACAGTCATTCTGCAGAAATCTGACTTTGAATCTGGATTTTCGAAATTTCCCCCAGTATTTCATGAAGTCCAATGAAAATACATTAATTTAGAATCACAGAATTTTAAAATAGGCAGGAACCTTGCTGGGTTCAAATCCAGACTCTTTGGCCCAAAGTTCCGTATCCTGTACTTTGCCATCACTTTCCCATCACAGTAACGACGTTTACAATGGGTACACATGCTAAGCAAATTTTGTGGCATAATTTTTTCATTCATGTAACAAATATTTATTTCATGCCTAATGTGTGTTAGGCTCCATTCTCAGTGTTGGAAATGATTAGGGAGTAGTGGACAAAAATCCCTGACTTTGGTGGAGTGGACATTCCAGAGGAAAGAGATAAGCAGCAAACAAAATACATACATGTATGATGTAGTTCATCAGAGGGCTGTAGGTGTTAAGGGGGAGAAAAAGTAGGGTAAGGTGGTTTGGAGTATGAGGTATGGGGTGCAATTTTCAACAGAGTGGGTCAGGACAGGCCTCACACAAAAGACATCATTGGAAGTGAGGGATCAAGCTACACATAAATCTGGGGAGAGAGCAGACAGGAAGAGCCTGTGCAAAAGCCCTGAGGTGGAACGGGGCTGGGTGGGAGTGAGTGGAGGGAAGGGTACCAGAAAATGAGACCCTGGAGGTATTGGGGATAGTCGGATGGTGCAGTGCCTCCCAGGCCACTGTGAAGACTTTGGTTTTTACTCCAACTGAGTAAATAATTTACATATAAAAAGTATAAACTCTCCCACAAATCTCTATACCCTGTTACTGATGTACTGTAACCTCCAGAGTGTTGGCTTAAACCTCAGTGTATTGAAGAATCAAACATGGTGCACGCAACTGTTTCTAATGGATGAGGCAGTGTCTAGAGGCAATGTCTAGGCTACAGAGAAGAAAGTTGGAGACAATGTCATTAGGCTATCTATGGCCTGTAGGCTTCTTACCTTGATATCAGGAGGCACTGAATTCTGTTCTAACTTTACAGAGGCACTTCTCACTCCCTGGTCTAAGTAGATGATTGATTCATTCATGTCCTGTCAACCAGAGACACAGGTATACTGGTAGGAAGGAAGGACACAAAGATCAGTAGCCAGCAAAGGTGTCCTCCTCATTCCTTCATTCATTACCTGTAACATTCCTCCGAAAGGGGCAAGTAATACAGCTTATATGCCCTATCCAATGGGGGCTAAATTCCTGATTACAGTAAACCACTGTGTTACTGTTTTTCAGTTGTTGTAACAAATTATAAAAATCCAGCCGCTTTAAACAATACCTATTTATTGGCTCACAGTTTTAAGGGTCAGAAGTCTGGGGTTGGGCTCTCTGCTCTGGGGGTTCAGGAGGCTGAAATCTCGATGTCAGTGGTTCACTGTCATTGGGGGCCACAAGGATGAATCAGCTCCCAAGCTCAGGCAGGGTGCGGGCAGAGCGTGGGTCCTTGTAGTTCAGGACTGACGTCCTCATGTGCTTGCTGGCTGTCAGGTGGCAGTTGGCATCCACCCTTAGCTCCTAGAAGTTTGTCTTCAGTCTTGTATATGGACCCCATGTTTCAGAGCCAGCAGTGGAGCACTGAATCCTTACCACAGTTGGAGGTCTCTCTGATGTCCCCTCTGCCCGATCTCCTCTTTCCGCTGCAGAAAAGTCCTCTGCTTGTGAAGGTTCAAGTGGTTAGACCTGGCCCATCCCCATAACCCAAGGAAGTCCATCACCTGTCACCATGAGGCGACATGGTCACACTGCATATGTATGTATGTGATAGAGACAGCAATGACACATTATGTACTAATATTCACACTGTTAATCTTTCCCTGGCAGGGTAAGAAAGCTCTGGTTGACAATTTGACATTATCCAGTTGCTGTCCACATTACGTGTTTGGGCTGGGGCATGAGGAAGACATGAGGCAGGACCAGCACTCACCAGAGACGGGGTTAGCCCTCTGTGCTGAGAGAGGGGTGCTGGCCCACCTGCAGGGCCACATCCTGGAGGTGTGCAGGGCCCAGGAGGAGGTGGTCTTGGAGATGTGTAGGACCCACGGAGTTCTGCGACTCACAGGAGGTAAGACATGGAGCATGAGAAACTATACACAGAGGACTTTAAGTGGGATGCTCTGGTCATAGACGTTCTTTGGGATGCCTTAATCAGGACTGGACTGGGGCCTCCCATATGTCAGAGGCACCTGCACGCTGCAGACTTGGGCACGCTGCAGACTTGGATGCCATACTCAGGCTCCAGGGGCACTCCGGGCTACATCACTGGGTTTTCACGAAGTAAGTGCTGTCCAGAAGAACCTTTGCTAGGGTCCTTTGGTGCCCCACATCGCCCCAAGTGGTGTCCCTGCAGCAGGGCGTCCCTGCACCTGCCCAGTGTTCCCAAAGAAAGTGGTGTGCGTCCTTGAGACAGAGCCCCTCCAGGTGCATGTGTCCAAAGCTGCACCCAGCCCTTTCCCACGGCCTGGCTGAATTGCTCACCAGTGTGTTCACGATTTTTAAAAATAAATAAAATGCGTGCGAAAGCACAAAAAAACAAAGTAAATCAAGAAGGGACGAAACGGGACTGAGCCTGGGGGGCTCAGCGGGTGAAGCATCTGCCGTCAGCTCAGGGCGGGATCCCAGCAGGATGGAGACCTCACGTGGGCTCCCAGCTCAGTGGAGAGCCTGCTTGTCCCTCTGCTCCTCCCCGTGCTTGGGCTGTCTCAAATAAATAAAATCTTAAAAAAGAAAAAAAAAAAAAGGAGGAAGGAAAGGCCAAGGCGGTTCTTGTACAACTCCGCAGGGTACCCGGGGGTACCCTCCCCTGCGGGCCAGCCCCCAGGCCCCACCGCTTCCTCACGCAGGCCCCGCCCTCCTCCCGAGGCCCCGCCCCCTCCCCGCCGGGCCGCGTCAGCTCCCCGCCTCCAGGCCCCGCCTCCCCCCCCGGGCCCTGCCCCTGCCCCTCCCCTTCGACCCCGGCCTGTACCCAGCCGCGCGGGCCCCGCCCTCCTCCCAGGCCCCGCCCCCTCCCAGGCCCCGCCCCTCGCGGCCTGGCCCTGTGCGCTCCCTTGCCTCTGGGCCCCGCCCCATCCCGCCCGGCCCCCCCGGCCCCGCCCCTCGGCCGCGGCTTTCACCGCGAAGGCTCCCGCAGGCTGCGTGGGCTGGGCATGCGCAGAGCGTGCCGGCGCGGTTGCCGTGGCAGCGCCGGTCGGGGGGAGGGCGGCGGGAGAGCTCGCCCCGGGCCGGCGACCGGCAGGTTGAGGCGGCTGCGCGGCCCCTGAGAGTCCGCGGCGGCCGGAGGCGGCGCCGGCCAGGCCTGAGCGGCAGGGCGTGGCGCCCGCGCCCGTGGGGATGCGGGACCGGCTGCCCGACCTGAGGGCGGTGAGCGGCGGGCGGGGGCGATAGCGGTTCGGGCCGGCGGGGCGGGCAGGGGAAGGGGCGGGGGCCGCCGGGGCGGGCGGGACTGGGCGGGGGCGACCGGGTGGAGAGGGCAGGGGGCCCCCCCAGAGGGCGGGGAGGGAGGGAGGGCAGGGGGGCCCCCGGGGAGGGCGGGACAGGGCGGGCAGGGGGCGGGTGGGGAGGGAGGGCAGGGGGGTGGGGGGGGAGGGGGGCGGGACAGGGCGGGGGGCGCGAGGGGGAGGGCAGGGGGGCCCCGGGGAGGGCGGGCGGGGGGTGGAGAGGGAGGGCAGGGGGGCCCCCGGGGAGGGCGGGACAGGGCGGGGGGGGGCGAGGGGGAGGGCAGGGGGAGGGCAGGGGGGCCCCCAGGGAGGGCGGGCGGGGGGCGGAGAGGGAGGGCAGGGGGGCCCCGGGGAGGGCGGGACAGGGCGGGGGGGGGGGAGGGGAGGGCAGGGGGGCCCCCCCGGGGAGGGCGGGGCAGGGCGGGGGGGGGCGAGGGGGAGGGCAGGGGGCCCCCCAGGGAGGGCGGGGGGGGCGGGGAGGGAGGGCAGGGGGCCCCCCCGGGGCTGGTGGGGAGGGAGGGCAGGGGGGTCCCCAGGGAGGGCAGGGGGGAGGGCAGGGGTGCTGAGGGCAGGGGGGCCCCGGGGAGGGCGGGGGGCGGAGAGGGAGGGCAGGGCCCCCCCCCCAGGGGGCGGGGAGGGAGGGCAGGGAGGGTGGGACTGGACAAGGGGGAGGTGACTGGGTCTGCTGGGTCCGGGGGCTCCCGGGCTGGGCGGGGCTGGGTGGGGGTGGCGGCGCTCGGGACTGGCCGCCCCCTCGTGGGTCACTGTCTCCACGGTGTTCTGGACGCCCCCCCAGCCAAGAGACAGAAACACTTATTCTGTCGCTGACAGATGGGGAAACTGAGTCAGCCCGGGGCTGGGGGGCACGGGGCAGTGGCTGGGCTCCGAAGCCCCTTCTGAGCCGCGCCGGCCCAGCTGCTTCCCTAGGCTGAGGTCGCTCCATGGCATCGCCTCTTGGACCCTCTGCAGCAGTTAGGACCACCAGAAGTTACTGTGCTGTGGGTGGGTGGGAGCTCCCGAGAGCAGGGGCTGGTGCGGGTGCTCCTGTCCAGTCCCTGGGGCCTAACACGGGACAATGCACGTGGGAGCAAGGAAGGCACTCGGTGGTGCCACCTGCCTGTGGGCACAGGCGGGCCCTGCGCGGTGCCAGTGCCTCCCGGGAGAAGCTGGCCTTCTGAGCGCGAGGACTGCTCGCCTGCCCTTTCCTAGCGGCCAGTGCACCAGGCTTGGCCAGTCCGCCCGTGTGTAGACCCTGCCAGTGACCTCTGCGAGTTACCCTTTACTACGTGAGAGTAATGGGCAAGTTCTGATGTACTGGCCTGTGCTCATTAGGGCAACTCCGGAATCAGACAGGCAGTGGGACCACCGTGGGTGTCGGTAGAATGTGGGAGAGATGAAACATTTTATGCCAACGGTTAATGATGACTTTTTTCTTACAAATGCAAGTAGCGGTTAGTGCCGAGTCCGTACGTAGTGTGTCGCAGCTAGTGTGTCGCGGCGCAGAGGGAAAGCCTGTGCCCTGTGCAGGCAGGCTGCCTCAGAGCAGGTTGTCTGCTGCTGCCCAAGGCACCCATGGCATGTGGTGAACTACCTTCTATCCTTTGCTTCTGGAAGGTAGCTGGTTATAGGCCATGCTTTGGAAAGTAGAGGGAATAGTTGTGGTTCAAGAAGGCAATGGTTGACTCTCCCTTGGGATCATAGAAATTATGCTTTACACACATTGTAAGAACCTTTCTTCGAAGTGATTTTCTTCTCTTTTTGTGAATGGTCAGATACTCTGATCTCTGCAGTTTGCAGATGAACAGCATCATGTTAAACTTAACAAATAACCACTACCTCACCCTATAGAATGTCTTTGCCATGCGCTCAAATGTCTGTTGAGTGAACAAATGCTGAATGTATCTGCACATGAGAACTGTAACTGTTTTGGCACACAAGAGAACTCCAAACATATGTAATATTGGAGAATAGTAAGAAAAATCTGTCAGCTTTTCTTGGCTTGATTAGCAAAAATGAATTGGGCGATTATTTACCACTGTTGAAGCTTATGTGACCTCCAGCTCTCCCTGCTGCAGCGTGAAGAGCATGTGACCTATTTTGATCTAGAATTTCAGAGCTAGAAGTGGCCTTCTCTAGTCTAGTACCATCCTGCTCTAGATAAAGACACTGAGCAATTGTAGAGCAGATTGCTGGAAGTTTCTACGCGTGTAGTTGTCTAATCTTGGGCAAATTATTTTTAAAGCTTTCAGAACCTTAATTTTCCTGTACATAAGGTGGGGGATAATGATATCTCTCTTGCTTAGTCATAGAAGGAGTTGTGAAATGTGAAATTATCTCCTGTGTGTGATACTCTGGGAGAAGGTGGGAGAAAGTGCTGTGTAATTATAAGTGCTATTAATATTTATTTGTTTTTTTAAATGTTTGCTGGAAGTTCTAAAAAGCAATATTCTATCTAGAGTAAAATATTAATTTAAAATGCAATTTGACATTTTTAAAGTTTAATAACGTAATATTTAAAAACATCTGAAAATTATCAGAAATAAAAGTTAAACTTTTACTTAAAGAAATGTATCAAAAAAAAAAAAAAAAAAAAGAAATGTATCCTTTCCAAGTAACCCTGGGAGTAGGTTGTGTTTTTTGTTTTTTGTTTTTTTTTTCACTTTTATTTGACAATCAGCGATTAGTTCTCATCCACACAACAGTCTGTAGATTTTTGAAAGTGGTGACAGGTACGTAGGTAGCCCAGCGTGTAGAGCTTGTTTGGTGAATCATCATCCTTGTTACATTTTCTGGACAACTGCACACGGATACGGTATGGAACATTCCTTATTCCTTTGGCCCGGACAGCTTTGTTGAGCCTGGTGTCATTGTGCACAGCTGGAGTTCCCATCTCCTTCATGGCAAATTTCCAGCTCTCTTTGAGTGCCCAAGGGGCACGCTTCTTGAAACCCACTCCATGGACATGTTTGTGAATGTTGATGGTGTATTCTCTGGTCACTACCTTGTTGATGGCAGAACAGCCCTTCTTCTCACCACCCTTCTTTGCGGGAACCATTCTGCCGGGCCCTAGTTGGCGCCCTTGGAGTAGTTGAATGTCTGTTCATAACCATGTTCCTAAACAGCTCATGTTTTTTTCCTAGGTGAATTTTAAATTTTAATTTGGTAATTAACATACCCCATCAACAATGTCTAACCTGGCCAAATAGTTGTTTTTGGAAACCTCCAAAAAGTTTCCTTTATTAGCTATGAGTGCTTCCTCCTGAGAAGATTACCACTGATAACCATTTGGAAAAGACTTAAATGTTAGTGTGTCCAATACAATTTATCAAATACAGACTTAGCTGTTTCTAAGCAATTATTTTCTCTTTTTGAGCAGCCAATTTATTTGGGTATAGAAAATTTAAGTGACTTGCCCAAGATCTTCTAGGCTTTAAATCTAGAAAGATGTTGTTTCTGATTTACAGAAAGTAAAAGAACCTTCTGTTTAAGAGATATGTGAGTGCTAGGTGTCTACAAGGTGATGTGCCAGATGCAGAGAAACTGCATCCACAAAACTGATATGGGTGCATGTGTAGAGGTATATAGCCAGGGGAGGAGTTGGAGAGGCAGGGTGGCATATGTCTCAGGATGTAAGTATATATAAGTGGAATATCTGTTCTATGAGACAGGGATTCCAAATGTGTTATGATTGCCTTTTTAAAAAAAAGTTTGTATATGTAAATAGATGTATTTATTATAGTAAAGAGGAGAGAAGCTATGATCTCAACTGTGGGTATTGTTTACAGGATAATGAACATAAACACACGGTCCTTACATGTCTTTATTACTAGATCTAAGAGAAATGAGGGAAATGAGAAAAATCAGTATTTTTAATCCCTGGATTCAAGGTGACGAATTGCAAATACAGTTTTTTAAGGGGCAAGAAAAACTGCCCAGATATCTTAAAAGTTATTTTTTGACAGCTTAACCTGCACATGTGGTGAAGAATGTTAGAAAGATTCAGAATCCTGTTTGTAAAATGAAGCATTTTTTTCTAATCGCTTCACTGAAACTTAAAATACTAAGAATTATATAGTAGATTTATAATTTCCTATATGCGTATGTTTATAATTTAGAATTTTATGGTTTATTTGGTCCTGCCAACTTTTTATATTTCATTTGTTGTCATAGAAACAGTTCTCCCATTTGCAATCTATGGGTCCTCTATTCTTAACTATAATAAATATATTTGTTGGTATACATAATATCTCTTTTTTTAAATGACTTTTTTTGAGACAACAAAACTTTGACATTTCTACAGATTAATACTTCTTGTTTTTAACTTCAGGTCTGTTGTGAATTTAAGGAATAGCAAACCTAGGAGAACCAGTTCACAACAAGCCTGATCATAAAAAGGTTTCCTCTTTGGTGCACACTTCCCACGGCTGCCTTGGTCCCTTCATCGGGTGCTGTCTGCTGTTCCCCATGCATTCCCCCTTCTCAGCCTGCCTCACACCTTCATGGTCTCAGTGCATGCAGGCATCACCACTGTAAGGTCTTTCTGTCCTCTCTCCTCTTATGTCCCATGTCATAAGAGGTCTTATGGCCAATGTCTCCAGAGATGGCTATCCTCTTGTCGCTGAGCGCCCATGCAGTCCTGTTTTCTTCTAGACTCTTTACCCTTTCCAGGGTGGACCTGGGTGGCCAGTTCTACTCTGAAGCCTCAGTATTCTCTGCACAGAGCACCTGCCAGGTGTTGAATTGGTGTGTGTCTGTTTGAAGAGTCCATGGTGAGAAAAATGTAGATGACAGTGGAGTCTGTTGTCCTCAACGTTCTTTGGGTTGCAAAGTGCAGAAGCCCATTAGCTACAACAGAGAAGGGAGGGAGATTGATTACAAGTTAAAAGGGTGCCTCAGAATTGGAGGGCAGAGTGTGCTGCCAGACCCCCTGAGGAGTAGAACCCGGGACCAGTGAGCACCTAAAACCTCCGCCCAGGTCACACCTGCTTTGTCTCAGCCATGCGTGCATCTCTGCTTCTTGTGTCTTCTGTCCTTCCACCCTCACTGCCCTCACCTTGGTTTCATCCCCCTTCTTTTCATTTGCTCAACTGCTCCCTCTGAGTGGGTCCCGGCACTGTCACAGGCCTGATGCACGAGCTGTGAGAAGATAGGTATTGTCCTTGCTCTTGTGGAATTTGTGGGGAGTGGGGCAGGAATCAGCCAAGGAAAGCAGGATGTGGGGCTGTGGGTGGGCTGCTTGGGATGGGGCAATGGGGGAGAGTCTCTGAGCTGAGGCCTGAATGAGGAGGGGGACGAGCCCCGAGGCTGCAAGCTGGGGATAAACTGGCATTGCAGGAGGAGAGAGGACTAGTTTGTCCGTGAGTGAAGGTGAGAGAGAAGGAGAAATCTTTAAACAAGTCATGGGGAAAGACAGGGTCAAATTGCAGAAGCATCTGTGCAGTACAGTTCTGTTTATGTAAAGACTCAGGACCTGTAGAAGGTATTTGTATGATGTTTAATAGTGGAGACAAACTAGAGTAAAAACATAAAAACATGAAACGATGTGACATCCTACCATAGGGCATAAACCATAGTGATATAAAAACATGAAGAAGGCATGTTACATACAAAGGCTAGTAGACAGCTTTCACCTATATTCACTTACAGGCACGCTTTTCTCTTCTTCAGGTGATATAACTTCTATAAGTTATAAGCAGCAGAGGTATAGGTGCTGAATATATTTTGAGAAGATTTAGTTGATATGCCCAAAATTACTATCTGTGCAAGGCCCTCCTATAGGTGCACGTGGAGAAAGAAGTCAGTGTGTTTTCAAGCTTGGATTCTACTAATTTGTGATAATTCAGCTTCTGTTGAAATCTAAACAGTGAGCATTCCAGTGATGACTTATTCATGTCTGTTAAATAGTCTCTAAACACGGAAGCTATTCACTGTCTGCTCCTGACAATAGTCACACTGGGAGAATTTTATTTTTTATATAATGCTACTTTTAAGGAGACCTCTTTTAAAATCTAACAAATGGAATGTTGATATTTGAATGTTTATCTTGCACTTTGACACTCTGGAAATCAAGTGTGTCATCTTGGAATATTCCCACTGCCTTTAGGAAATGCTTTGGCATGAATCGTCTTGTTATTCACAGTGAAGCCCATGCCCCACTATCCCCACCAGAGGGACTGGACGAGGGCGCTCTGTTCACGGGGCTGTAAGGTGCCTTCAGTGAGGCAGCAGTGCCCTGGCTGCTCTGTCTCTGTTTCCCGTTTTGAGGAATGGAGAAGCTAAGAGCGATATGAAGCCTGTCTCCGGTTACAGAATAGCGTTGAGAATTCCCATTAGAAATAAGTAGAAGTAAAGGTTGTAAGATAAGGATAGATAAAGTGGAGGAAATGCATTCCTAGTCCTCTCTTTCGTGGCTGTGGGCAGAGAGGGCGGTCTGTCACCCACAGGGCTGGCTGGGGATCAAGGCAGGGCACGGGTCCGACGGAGGCTGTGTCCAAGGGCGGAGGCCACATGGGCTTCCTGGGTCAGGTTTACTGGTGGCCCCATGCATAGAGTGCAGTCAGCGCACTGTGTGACAGTGTGGCGGTAACATGCACTCCCCTGGGGGAATGGGGTCTGGACCGTCTCCCCAAGCACCAAGGTGGGCAGCCGTGTCTCCTGGACTGGCAGCTGGAGTCTTCTGCTGAGTGGGAACCCCCAGCGGGCATCTTCTGTGTGGGATTTGCCTGGGGTGACCTAGTGCCCTGGGGGTGGGCGTGGGACAGCAAGTGGAGTGAGACTGGCTGCGGGGAGATGGTGGTTGAACCATGGAATGGGTACATCCAGGGCTCATTGTAGTATTCCTTCGACTTTGTGTGGGTTTGCAATCTTCAATACGAAAAAGCAAAACAAAAGCCAGTGTGTGTGAGTCTAGAATTCCATTCAGAGCAGTGAGACCTGGGCAGCTCTGTGAGGGTCTGGTGGGCAGATGCCTTTCTCATTTCCCTGTGCTCCGGGCTGCGGGTAGAACCACCGGCACCAACTCCTACCCGAGTTCACTCCCCTTCACAGTAAGCCGGCTCCTCACGTGATGCTGGTTCACGCTGTTCCTGGCCTGGAGCTGGACATGACAGCCGTTTCCTTGAGACCCCAGAGCAGAGGCAGGAAGATGAACAGCCACTGGGAAGTAGAGTCATATAGGGCCGAGTTAAGAAGAGTGAGCATGGAATGTGCTTTCTCAAAGGCCAGGGGTGAGGCTGCCACCAGGACTGGGAGGAGGGCCTGGCAGCTGGGCTCTGTCTGGCGTGGAGGGCCTGTGGGGAGGCTCCTCTGAGGCATGGGTGGTGAATGTTTCAGAGCCAGGGCATTTGGAGTCCAATTGACAAGGGCAATCCGTCTATCCTCAGCACCTCCACCTCTTCCTTCCGGGCAGCATGGGGACAGTAAACGGGACCATTGCTGGGTGCTTGAGCTGGAGATGAAAAGCAGCCCCTGCGGCGAGAGTCAGGGGGTGGAACTGTTGGTAGAGGGTTTTGTGGATGCCCATGCCTGCCCAGGCATCTGAGCTCTGAGGATGTGAGCACTTTTCCTTCCCCGTGTGTTTTGTGTTCTGGAGCATGACTGGGGATGCTGACACCGGCCGTGGGAGGCAGCTGGAGCCCTGTGCCCGGTGCACAGGCTCTCCATGGCCATTAGCAGTGCCCTATTTCCTCAAGATGTGTGAGCCTGGGGGAGAGGGAAGAGTTGGTGGCTCACCGTGACGTTGGTTTCTGTGGAATGCTTTCTGATTGCCAGTTTGTCTTTAAGTTCAGCATTGCTCACAGCTGATACTAGAATGATGTGAAAGCCTTTGCCAGTTTATGTGCCCCTGTCACACTGAGGCCCCTTTGGTCACATGGGTAGATGGTTGTACTTAGGACCTGTCTCTGTAGGAACTGGGGTCAGTGGAGCCTGTGTTTCACAGACCAGAAGACAGAGACTTGGAGGTTCAGCTGCTGCCAGTAAGCAGGCTGGGAAAACTGTCTTGATTGGTGAGTTTGGTTTATTAGAGGGAGGCCAGTGCTCGGCAGCCCTGACTTGCTGGGTTATTATCCTCAGGCTGTTGGAACAAAGTACCACAAATGGGCTGAGACATGGCAGGAATGGTTCTGGCTCTGGAGGCCAGAAGCCTGCAATGGAGGCATAGCAGGGCCGTGCTCCCTCGATGCCTATGGGGGGGCTCCTTCCTTGCCCTTGCAGCTTCTGGTGGGGCTGGTGGTCCTTGGGTGCGTCTCGTCACATGCCCATCTTTCCCTGTGTGGCTGGACGAAGGGCCCATCTTGCTTGGCATGACCTCATGTATCTATGCCACCTGCACAGCTGTGTTCCACTGTGGTTCATGTGCTGAGGTTCTGGGGTTAACTTGTCCTGTTAAAATAGCACAAACAAGACATTCTCCGTAGCAGTCATTGCAGGCATCTTTCTCAACAACTGGTGTCATGTGAGAGCAGGGTGGTGGCTCAGTCTAACTCAAGATGCTACTGGGAAAGCCACAAAGAATGGATGCTCTGGGGAGCCCCCATTCTGGGGAGCCAGGGCAAAGGGAATAAATAGGGTTAAGGGAGTGTGTGACCACGCCTGTCTGAGAGGTGCCAGCAGGTCCCTCCCCAGTCCAGCGAGTGTGCAGGCTAATGCTGTGTGGTGCTTCTCCTTCCCTTTGCACATTGTCCTGCTCATCCACACACTGTCACCCTGTGATTACAGCTTCCTCACAGTCTCTTCCTACAAGCTGCTCCTCTAAGTCAGCCCTTCCTCTCTTAGAGAAACCTCTCTTTTCCCTTGGCCTCAGCAGACATGGCTTATCTTCACCCAGAAGTGGCCCCAGGCTGAGAGAGGTGACATCCGGAGACCTCCCGAAGTGATGAAAGATTGTTGACTTTCAGGCCAAATCTCCTTGTTTCAGTGAGGGTCCTGGATTGATGCAGAGGGAAGGCTTCCTGTGCTTTCTTGAACATTTGCTAAATTTGCAGATTTTTCTTAGCCAAATTTTAGTAGAATTTTGTCTCCGAGTTACTCCTAGGCTGTAGATCAGTAAAGCCACACTCCAGACTTGGTTGAATAGGTAAAGACTTCAGTTTTCCTAAGGGTTCTGAGAATTTCTGAAACCCATGGCTGCCTTGGCTTTCCCAGAGTTGGCAGAGAGCGGAGTCAGTCATCTGATGTGTGCTCAGGGAGGTGGTTCAAAGCCATTCCCTCCATTGTCTTTCTGGCAGGTTTTCTTTCCTTTTTTTCTTAGTCCTGCCAGCTCCACTAGGGGATGCTGCATACACAGAGTGACCTCGGGGAGCTGTGCCCTGGGCTGGCGGTGCTCTGCAAGGATGCTGTGTACAGCCATTGCCATCTCCCCAGTGCAGGCTTCCACGGGTAGATAGTTTACCTCCCTGGAAAGTGGTTCTTTACGCAGGGTCCCTGGACCAGCAGCAGCACTGGAACATGTTAGAGTGCAGCAACATTCTAGAGTGTTCTAGAATGCCCCACCCTGACCTGCTGAGTGAGAGACCCAGCCTTCCTATGATTCTCCTGCAACTCAAGTTAGAGAGCTGCCCTGGAATATTCTTTGGTGGAAGAATACAGAATCTGACTGCTGTGTAGCATCACTATGGCTCTTCCAGTGTTTGGAACAGTTCTTTTCCTTCTGCATTTTATTTACTAAGGTCTTTGTTAAGTGTTTCCTTATTAAAGTGCTTATGGATTATTTGCAGGAGCCCCTGGGGGTTACTCACCTAGGGAAAAATGAGGAATGCCAGTTAACATGTGTAAGTTTCTTGAAAATTATGTGCTTTAGAAAAGTTAGCGGTGTCAGTGTTTTTAATCTTTGTAACAAATATGCGGTACCAGGGGCTCACTTCATGTTGACTTTCATGGGGCGCAAATGAACAGCTCCCTGTTACAGAGTGCTGGGGAGTTCCTCAGTTGTTTCCCAGGACGTGGCCACGCTGCCCCTAGGGCTGTCCATTGCCTCCACCCTGTCCCCGCCTCCCCCCGCCCCCCCCCCGCCCACATCCTGGTCCACAGTGGGCAGACCCAAGTCCTTGTAGACAGCACCATCTTGTTATAGTTCTGCGCTCTGTTGGGTTGCTTTTCTCTTTCAGTTCGATGTTTGTGCATACATGAACATTTTTGCAATCTGAATTTTCCTTTTTGTATTTTCTATTTTAGTGTACAAAGAGTGATGATGGGGACACAAGTGTTATTGTTGAGAAGGACCATTTCATGGATGATTTCTTCCATCAGGTAAGAGCCATTCTGTGAAGCCCTGCCAGAATTTCTTCTTTAAACACAGTTAATGTAACTGTATGGTGGTCACATTTGAAATAATACTAAAAGTAATATTTTAAAAACTTGCTTTTGATTATGTAAATTCTCTAGGATATTTCGTGCCCTGAAAATATTTGGTAGTATTGAGCCATTCTTCCTGGTATAGGCTTGGGAGGGGCTGGTGGGAGTGGTGGTTTGCATACCCCGAGCCCCAGAACCCCTGTCTTCCCCAAGGAGGAGCTTTATGCTCCTGGTTGAGTGGTGCTTGGCAAGGTGCTTCTCAGTAATGTGGAGCTGGTGCCATGAGATGGCTCCTCCAAGGCCAGGCTACCTCTGGGAGATTCTGCCATGCCCTGTGGTAGGTTTGTGCCTCACAAGTTCTCACCCGAGGACTGGTGGTGTTCTCCCCTAGGCTATCTGGTCCTTTAGAAAGTGACAGTGCTGGTGGCAGGGGTGTCCTTCAGCTGACGCCTGCTGAGTCAGGTGTGCACAGAGTACACACGGTGATGCTTCGGTCATTTATTCCAGAATGGCAGTGAGTCCCCAAATGGTGACCATATGTGTCAAAGAGCTCATACTGTATATTTTCTAAAATCCTCGAAGAAATCTTAAATTTCTCTCTTGAAAAGTTTTATACGTAAGCAGGTATATAACTATGGCAGCACTGCTTTGCCATCTGTCAGCTTGCCCTTTCTTTGAGGTATTGGCCCAGGGGCTGCTGCTCTAATAGTTTCAATTGACTCTTGAATCCACGGACAGTCCGAAAGGAATTTTCAATGTGCAGATTTGAAAAAAATGTAATATATCGGATCACTGGATGGCCCAGTCCATTAAGCATCTGCTTTCGGCTCAGGTCGTGATCCCAGGGTCCTAGGATTGAGTCTCCGTTGGGCTTCTTGCTCAGTGGGGAGTCTGCTTCTCCCTCACACCTTGGTTGTGACTCACTCTCATAAATAAATAAATGAACAAACAAATAAATCTTTTTAAGAGGTGTAATATATTAATAAAATATATTAAAAGTTATTAGTTTTTAGTTTACCGAGTAGCTAGCATAAGCATAACCATTGAGTTGCTTTGGGGCAACTCAGACAATCCAGGATAATTTCCCGTCTGCACAGTTCCCTTTGCCCGGTAAGGAAACACTCATGGGATTGGGATGTGGACTTCTGTCACAACGTGGAATGATTTTGTAATTGCTACTTTAAAATGAGTCAAATATTTAAGCTATTTTTCCAGTGTCGTGATTATGGATGCATAGATCCACCTGGATTAATCGCGCTGATGAGTACCTTACATTTTGAAACAAGTGTTAAATCATGTATTTATTTATTATTTTATTTTATTTTGTTTTATTTTATTTATGATAGGCACACAGTAAGAGAGAGAGAGAGGCAGAGACATAGACAGAGGGAGAAGCAGGCTCCATTCACCGGGAGCCCGACGTGGGATTCGATCCCGGGTCTCCAGGATCGCGCCCTGGGCCAAAGACAGGCGCTAAACTGCTGCGCCACCCAGGGATCCCCAGTGTTGACTCATTTAGATGATTAGAAGTAAAAACAATGACTGAAAGGCTTCGCCCCATCACCTGTAAACACCTCCCCACATGGAGTATTAGTGCTAAAACACCCTCTTCCTTCTTGACTGCACAGAGTGCTGGATGCATGGCCGTGTGCTTCCTGTTGACACCATTTGTAATAGCACTTGGGTCTTGACTGTAAAGGTTTTTACAACCTGGTAGGTTTTGTTGGTGTATCTTGATTGATATTGCCTTAGTCATGTGGATATGGATCTTAACATGGTACATTTTTCTTTATCTTTCAATTAACTATCAATGTGAGCATGGAAAAGCTGATATTTCTTCATGTATTTATTCATTTACTTCTTTCTTTATTTTTAGGTAATGGAAAGTGGTAGCAAATTTGAATTTGCCATAATAGTAATGGCTGTTTGTATCTGTCTTAGGTCGAGGAGATCAGGAACAGTACAGCTAAAATAGCTCAGGATGTTGAAGAAGTAAAGAAAAACCACAGCATCATTCTTTCTGCACCAAATCCAGAAGGAAGTAAGTCATTGGCTTTAAAAATGGTGCCCCTCTCTCTCTTGTTTGTGAAATAGGCCTCAACCCTGACTGTGCATGAGGTCACGCAGTGCGCTTGTAAAAATCCTGGAACCAAGCAGGCTGCCTGTCTGTTCTGATGCCCCTGACTGTATGAGCCAGAGAATCAGATGGTTTTGTGCTGTTGTGCTTCCAGTGCCCTGCCAGACTGGGACCACTGCTGTGTCCTATCCAGAGGAATACACAGAAGTGGCTTTGCTGAACTGTGGGGCCTTATCAGTGAGTGGGCCTAGATGGGTACTTTTTATGTCGATAGTTAAATAGGAATGACAGAATTCTGTGTTTAGATGAAAGTTAATTAGAGGAGTGCATGGGTGGCTCAGTCAGTTGGGCGTCCAACTCTTGATTTGGGCTCAGGTCATGGTCTTGGGGTCCTGGGATCAAGCCCTGCCATGGGCTCCACACCTAGTGGGGAGTCTACTTGTCTCTCTCTTTGCCCATACCCCCACTTGCACTCCCCCTCTTTTCCTAAAGTAAATAAATCTTTAAAAAATAAGTGAAAGTTAAAAAATTGACTTGGAAAACAGCATTTGTTAGGGTAGGTTTTCAGGCAATGGTAAGTCTTTGGGAAAGGCTTTTGTATGGAGTATGCTGTCTGGATGTCTGTTAAGGACAGCGTGTAAGAAATTATTTTAAATTAACCAAGAACAGGGGCGTTGGCCATTATAAGGGAGTGTTTCCTTGATCTGGAGAGATAAATTTTGAAAATTTCAAAGGTAAAATGGATCTAGATAAGCCAGAGATTGTGAATTAGAATCCATACCTCATTTTGGGGAAGAATTGGTATCTTTACAATACTGCATCTTTTAATCCATGAGAATGTTCTGTCCCTCTACAATTTACGTCTTCTTTAATCTCTCTGGTAGCGCTTCACGGGGTTTGGTGTAGGGACCTCACACATCCCGCATTGTGGTTTTGCTAGGTGGTTGAGGTCTTGACGTTAATGTGAATGGTATCTGCTGTAAACTTTATTTTCTCTTTGTATAGAATTACGATGGGTTTATATGTAACTCACCATTAACTCACCTAATTACTTATTAATGCTACTAACTCCTGTGTAGATTCTGTTGGGTTATTTCTGCACCCAGTCATGTCATTTGTGAATGACACTTTTCCCTTAGCTCTATGCTTTCTATTTTTAGTGGGCATATGTCAAGACCTCTGGTATGGGGTTAGGTGAAAGTGGTTGTGTGGACACTTACTCTCAACTTTGGAGGACAGTTGAAAGCAACATTTTGTTAGAGGGTTATTTGGTGTAGCCTTACATTGAAAAAATAAAGATATTACATGGGAAAAGAACACGTTTTTAACTTTAAGATTTTTCATGTCTTGTAAAACAATGCTTTGACCTTCATTAAGCTCCTTATTTTACAGTTTAGAAGAACATTTCCCAAAGTGTGTTCTAGAGCATGAATGCTGTCAGCTAGCCTGTGAAACAGGAGGTGTGTCACCAGGTGCATCTGGGAGCCTCATTATGCTTTCTCCCCTCTTGAGAAGTTACAGTGTCCTCAGCAGTAAAGACTCTGAGCAATCCTGCAATAAAGAAGCCTATTTAACTTAGTGTACAGTGTTTTACACACTTATTTGCGCACAGAACTTTTTATGTAACACCTATTAACATCTTAATTCTTGGGAAAATCAAGTTTGAATAAATATTAGTGTATTTTTTTGAATAATTTACCTCCAGAAAACTTTTGCTGCCAAGAAATAGCAGATAGCACTAATATTTGAATACATGTAGAACTCTTAATGCTTCACAGTAGTCCCTTCTGGGCTTTAAATAAAACTATTGCTTTTGCGTGAACCAAAATGTGGGAGGCAGTGTCCAAGTGCCTATTTAATTCCTCTCTGCAGAACTGGTCCCCCAGGATAGGGAGCCCAGGTGATGCAGATGGCAGGAGCCTGATGCCCCTTTCAGCCCTCTGCCAGGTGGGAGGGGCGGCACTCCTGGTGCTGGGCTCCTGGATGTCATACAAGATGGGTAAACCTGGGTGGCCAGCCCCACCAGCCTCGGGGCCGTTTGGTGCCTGAGCACAGGAACCAGCAGGTGGCGCCTGGCCGCACCCTGGTGCCCAATTCCTAGGCTTGTACCTGAGGGATCAAGGGCTGGTACCATTAAACATTCTTTTCAGACTTTTAGTGTGAACATTTTCAAATCAATGGGGAAGTTGCAGTGACGGTACAAGGAAATTCAAATTTCCTTCACCTAGACTCACTGGCTGTCCCCATCTGCCAAACTGCTCTGTGCACGTATGTGTACGTACCCATGTGCATGCCTGTTTGGACACACACTGTACACACTGTGGTGTTGATACGTGTGTTCCATGTGCCCGTTATTTTTGCTGACCTCTTTCAGAGTGCCCACTTGGTATTTATCTCCACGGAAGGATACTCTCTTCTATGCCAACACTGTGTTCATCTAACTGGGAGAAGGTAACACTGATGTGCAGCCTGTTCTCATCTCAAGCCTGCTCCTGGTGGCGCCCTTCATAGCTGGCTGTTTCCTTCCTTCCAAGTCGGGCCATGCACACGTGCATGTAGAGCTGGGGGTGAATACCTTCAGAACTGTGAAGTCTTGTGCTGCGCTGGGCCTTTTTTTTTTTTTAAAGATTTATTTATTTATTCATTCAGAGAGAGGCAGAGACACAGGCAGAGGGAGAAGCAGGCTCCATGTAGGAAGCCCGACGTGGGACTCGATCCCGGATCGCCAGGATCACACCCCGGGCTGCAGGTGGCGCTAAACCGCTGCTGTCATGGGGGGCATCTTTCCTGTCCCCACAGATGGATGTTCTGTGCCCTCATGGCCGCTTTGCCCAAGTGAACAGAGCTCCCTGGTTTACCTTGCTCAGTGGGAGTGGGATAGGTGTCCTGCTATTTCCTGTTAACCTTTCTGGAGCCTTGCGTCTTGTCTCTTATGAATAAAATATTGTGGGGCTTTGTCTTTTTTCCAGTTTCATCATTTTTTGTCTCAAAGTGCTTTTAGGTGGTTTGCTAGAATTATTGATATATTGGGGCGGACATTTGTAAGCTTATGTGCTTTCCGTTTTTCTTGCTTGTTCTCTGTTACTTCTTTCTTTTAATGCTTTCTTCTGGATTGGGTTTGAAGAGTTTCATCCCTTCCACCACTAGCTTGTTGATATGTAATACTGTTGTTTTAATGGTTGTCCTCTGGGCTATACTACACATTCTTGACTTAAGGTCAAATATAAATCTGTATTTTTACTATTTCCAGGTAATGCAAGGATCTTAGGAAACTAACCCCATCATTTTTTAGTGCTCATATTGCTGTATGTATATAATAGATGAAAGTGACATAAATATTTGTACTATGGCTGCTTTGCACCATTAACATCTGTTTGGATCTACCCATACCAGTGCTGCTTATTTTTCTGTGAGTCTCACAACTTCCTTCTGAGATCATTTCTTTTTAAAAAACACCCTTTGTTTACTGCTTTTAGTAGGGAATATACAGTTCTCTGAAAATTCCTGTCTGTAATCTTGTTTTTATTTTTTTTTATTTTTATTTTATTTTTTTTTTTGTAATCTTGTTTTTAAAAGATGTTTTTGTGGAGTGTAGGAATCTGTTGGGAAGTTATTTTCTTTGACCCTCTTGAAGATTTTGAACTAATCTTTCCAGTTCCTTTTTTTTTTTTTTTTTTTTTAAGTCAGGTGTTGAATCATAGCTTTTAAGATACTTGATGTTTGGTCTTTGGTTTAACAATTTTGCATTGCTGTTTCTGGATGCAATTTTCTTTGTTTGTGCTGCTTTTCTTAAGGTGTCCTGGATCCCTGGGGCTGCACACCTGGCCACCTGGGCCACTTTCTCTTTGAGAGCTGTCCCTGCCCTGTTCCCGTTCTCTGTCTTCGGGAGACCTGGGATCTGTGTGTTCCAGCCTTTCCACAATGCCCAAGGGTCCCCAGCCATCCATTTTGTTTCCCACTACTGTCTTGTCCTTCTGTTGGGAAATCTGTTTTCTGCTTCATCCACAGTCCTCTTTTCACCTGATACTTCTGGGTGAGATATTTTTCAGTCTTAGAATCTTACTTGGTTCTTTTCTGTACGGTCTGATTTTTTTAAAAAAAGATTTTATGTATTTATTCATGAGAAACACAGAGAGAGGCAGAGACATAGGCAGAGGGAGACGCAGGCTCCATGCAGGGAGCCTGATGTGGGACTCGATCCCAGGACCTAGGGATCATGCCCTGAGCTGAAGGCAGACACTCAACCACTGAGCCACCCAGGCATTCCTACTTTCTGATTTTTTGACAGAATTCCTGATGTTCTCTTTCACCCCTTTGAACATGATTTTGCTGTCTGTGTCTGATAGTCCATTAACAGTGCCCCTGGGTGGGTGGGGGTCTATATACCTCATCTGTGGTTCTTTGCCTGCCTGGCTGTTTTTGATTGGGCCCTGGGCTTTGTGCATAAAAGCTTGTGACAATAACTTGAGCCCGTGGATAGGATTTTCTTTGTTAATAGATGATTTTTAAACATTTCTACAGCAGTAGTTCTGGGTCCCTGTGCAAGGGTTAGATGAGCTGCATCTTCCCCCTCTAGGGCAGGGCTGTCTGCATCTATGTGGCTCTCCTCTCCATTGCCTGCAGCCAGGCCACTCCTGTGGCTAGCTTCCCTCTTAGGGTATCTTTCTTCTGTATCTTCGTACCTGCCTTTTTAGCTTTGTATGCCTTTAAGCTGATTAAAAACGTATTTTGTCCAGCTTTCCTGATCTCAGTAGGAATGTTGATCACACCACATCCTTTTCTCAGTGGTTTGAAATGCTTCCTTTGCCAAAGATAACCTCATGGCCGCTTCTGTAGTTTGAAGGGTCAGATATGATCATACCTCTTTCGTTTCCCTCACTGACACCTGAGCCCCTGCCTGCCCACGTGAGCAAGAAGTCCAGGATCTCTGAGTGCTTGAACAGCCCAAGGGCTTTCTTGTCCAGAGCAGGAAGGGGGGCGGGGATGTGTTTCTGGGGAACACCAGTGGGGACGGAGCTCTGATCCACCCCAGGTTCAGTTCTCAGTTTGGAGGTTTCTGCACCTTCCATTCCCCAAGTTTGGTGTGCCTTGTCCTCAGCTGGATCACATGCCTGCACATGCTCTCTGGCTTTGTGTGCATTCTCCTATAGATTCTTGTACTGGCTCTCCCAGTGCAGACACAGTGCCTGGGTCTAGGGGCTTAGCCCCAGGTCTCCTGGTGTGGGGACCAGCATACCTGCGAGGGGCCTGCTCTGATTAAGTAGAGATGAGCACAAAAGAGATCAAACACATGAGAGAATTTTTTCCCAGAATATGATTACATTTCTGCTTCCCCTCTTTGGTCTAGATGTGTTAGTGATGGACTCAGTGAACTCTTTCATCAATTAATTGCTATATACCACCTCTTCTCAAGTACAGGCGCACATATAGTCAGTCCCCTGGGGGCTTATTAGGTGGGATTGCTGGCCGCAGAGGTCTATGCGAAGAAGGTCTGGGTGGGCCCAGGAATGTGTGTGTCTGCCAGGCCCCACATGGTTTGGGGGCCTCACTTTGACAACTAAACACTTGAATATTTACCGAGAATGTTGTTCCATTTAAGTTCATTGGATACTATAGCTCAGATGCCTTTTTTTTTTTTTTTTTTAAGAAATAAAAGAAGAGCTTGAAGATCTGAATGGAGAAATCAAGAAAACTGCTAACAAAATCCGAGCCAAGTTGAAGTGTGAGTTTATGGCTTTGGCTGCATGTCATCAGTGATGGTGGCATGTGGGTTGTCTGTATTTCCTTTGTAATGTCTTGTTCTTGGACATTTTTTCAAGTCAGAACTCTGAGCACTTTAAATGATCTGTATGAACTTGGAGTAGTGGCCTTTATGAGATGCATCGTTCTAGAATTCTTCAACCTGTGGCTCTAAGGGCTGTGCCAAGGCTCCTGGTTGCTGATCCCACAATTTAGGATAGAAGTGTTAATTACTTTGTATTCAACAAGGTTAATCATTTGCTTATAAATTGTTGCTGTCTTATAGAGACCTATTTTTAGCTTTTTGGCTAAATCGTAGATATTTGAGAAGGTGAGTAGCCTTTCATACGTATCTCCTATTCTTCTTAAATGGTTCCTTAAATTTGCAGGAGTTTAGCTTCCAGTGCTGGAGGTTCAGCACTGAGAGGTGGCTTCTGAGAGGTTCGGGGTGTAAGCAGGGATGCCAGGAAGACACGTCGTATCTGATTTGACAAAAGATCACTGAATCCAGACAATCTCTGTGGATCAGAAAGAACTTTTGTTAGGGCACATTTCAGACAGGTGGGGGCAGGGAGATGACCACCTGTAGCTGTGGTTGCACCCTTCTCCCTGCATTCTGGGGTGCTTGCCTGCCCACGCACTTCAAAGCCATCCATATGGCAGCTTCATCAGTGTATTCCAAAACAGAAGGATTTTCACCCAGAAATACAACCACAGTGCCATGACTGTATCTAGGTTAAATCATTGTGGTTATTATGAAATATCCCATCAGAATTTACACTTCTCTGTTGTCCTTTGAATTTCTTTTTACAGTATGCTTGAATTGGGTTCCATATAAAGACTATACCCTATGATTGGTGGTATGTCACTTAGAGTTTTTAAAACTCAGACTCTCCTTCCATCTTTTCCCCCACTTTTTTCTTTTGGTTGGAGAAGCCAGGACATTGTTCATTAGAATTTACCATGCTTCAGGGTTTGAAAGTTGGTTTCCCCCATAGTCCTCTGTACTGCCTGTAGATCGATAGTTAAGTTCTCTAATCTCCATCAGTCAGGTGGTTTCTTTGTTCACTTTTATTTTAAATGTTAAGATAGGACATGTTTTATCTTGTGATAATAGCAATAATTAATGCTTATTATTGAGGTCTATGAGGAATGGAAAAGATAAAAGCAGTTGGAGGTTTGGCTTGAGAAACTTCCATTTTTTTAGTTTAAAAGGTGAGTCTTGTCATGTTTTTTTCAGCTATTGAGCAAAGTTTTGACCAGGATGAGAGTGGGAACCGGACTTCGGTGGATCTTCGCATACGGAGAACCCAGGTTTGCTTGTCAGCTTCGTCCAGACCGAAGTGATGTGAAGAATAAGTCTTTCTCTATTTCCTTTTTTTTTTAAAAGATTTTATTTATTTATTCATGAGAGACAGAGAGAGAGAGAGAGAGAGGCAGAGACACAGGCAGAGGGAGAAGCAGGCTCCATGCAGGGAGCCCTATGTGGGACTCAATCCCAGGACTCCAGGATCACGTCCTGGGCTGAAGGTGGCGCTAAACCGTTCAGCCACCCCGGCTGCCCTCTATTTCCTTTCAAATTCATCTTTATGTCACATTGATCCTTATGACATCTCTGCAGAAAAGGAGGTGATCTCTACAGATGACTTCCTTATTATGAAGAAAAAAACGTATTCATCCATCCACAGAGTTCTGCTCTGGAGAGCAGTGTTATCTGAATTATTAGAATCCCTAGAGGGTGTGGGGTGAGGTGAGGTGTGGTGTGCAGACAAGGGGGTCCAGGCTGCTTGCTTCTGTTTGACAAGGGGGGGGGCACTGTGCAGGCTCTGGGGTGCCAGCTGAGGTGCCAGGCTCCATCTGGTCAGCGGGGAGTGGTGGCAAGCTCTGAGTCATGATGTCCACCCATTAAGTAACAGGTGCTGGGAGAGTCCAGCACGGTGGTGCTTGTGCAGCTCTCAGTGTGGTTGCTGCTCCTGTAACAGTTGTAGTTTACCTGATACAATGTTTTGTATGTCACTTTCAGCAGAAGAAATGACTATTGTGTATTAATTTAATTTTTCCCATGTTTAATAGCATTCTGTACTATCTCGGAAGTTTGTAGAAGTGATGACGGAATATAACGAGGCACAGACGCTGTTCCGGGACCGAAGCAAAGGACGGATTCAGCGTCAGCTAGAAATTAGTGAGTAAAGGAAAATGCTACTTTTGTTAAAAGCATATTTTTTTCTGAAGTTCTGACATCAAAGTACTGTAAACATTCCATCTTTTTTTTTGCCAATATTGCAAAACCTAAGCTTTCTTGTAGCTTCCAGTTCATTGAATCACCAAAACTTTTTCTTTATTTACATCCTTCAGAAAATCCTTGGTAAATGGATTTTTTTTTAAAAGGATTTTATTTATTTATGAGAGGAACAGAGAGAGGCAGAGACATAGGTAGAGGGAGAAGCAGGCTCCCCACAAGGAGCCCGATGTGGGACTCGATCCCGGATCCCAGGATCATGCCCTGAGCCAGAGGCAGATGCTCAACTGCTGAACCACCCAGGTGTCCCTGGATTTTAAATTACTTTCTAATTAGCATTATTCTTAGAGTGCTAATCAGATTTGGAACACTTTCAGCTATCATCACTTCACACACTTTCCTGTTGCCCCCAACAGGGGGGCAGATATGGTCTCTGTGGGCCTCAGGGCACTGCATATAGGGCGAGGCAGCACAGACTGCCCTTTGTACCAGCTTGCCATAAAAGGATGCATGCAAAGCCATCAGCCTGGGAAGGGGGGCTTGGGCCTCCCTCTGGGCAGGAGGCAGTTTGCTGATCATGTAAAGGTCAGTCAGGTGGGCCACCTCCCTGTGAGCGAAGACTAGGGCTCCACAGCCAGGGCCCAAGCTCATGATGGGCTAGGTGGCCACTGGGGCTGTGCACACCTCCCTAGGGACTTGGGGAGCCTGGAACAACCACAAGTGGGAACTTCATCAAATGACATTTCAGCGACTTTACTGAAATATAATTCTATGCCATGACGATGATGTGCAAAGGATACAGGTCAGCAGCTTTTTTTTTTCTTTTTTTTTTTTTTAATTTTTTTTTATTTATTTATGATAGTCACACAGAGAGAGAGAGAGAGGCAGAGACATAGGTAGAGGGGGAAGCAGGCTCCATGCACCGGGAGCCCGACGTGGGATTCCATCCCGGGTCTCCAGGATCGCGCCCTGGGCCAAAGGCAGGCGCCAAACCGCTGCGCCACCCAGGGATCCCCAGGTCAGCAGCTTTAGTGTATCACACAGTTGTAGAACATCTTTGTTGCCCCCAGAACTACCTACCATCTTTCACTCTCTGCACCTTTTCTGTGGAGCCCTAGCCTCTATCAATCTGCCAGAAAAACATTGTTTGAAAATGTTGACAATTCAGATTTTAGTTGCTAACTTAACAGTTGAAAAAGTTATTTGTAAGTGTTGGCATGTCCTGAGTGGAGGCTCTGTTCATCTTGCAGCTGGAAGAACCACAACAGATGATGAGCTGGAGGAGATGCTGGAGAGTGGAAGTCCTTCTGTCTTCACGGCAGACGTGAGTACCTGGGAGGTTGCGGCTGCACGCCTGCATGCACTTGACCTGCATTTGATTTCCAAAGCGGCCCTGAGTTCATCAGTATTTCTCTTTTGTGTTTGTTTTCCAAAGATTATATCAGATTCACAAATTACTAGACAAGCTCTCAATGAAATTGAGTCTCGTCACAAGGACATCATGAAGCTAGAGACCAGCATCCGGGAGCTGCATGAGATGTTCACGGACATGGCTATGTTCGTGGAGACCCAGGTATCTGCACACATGTCCCTGTCTCTGGTACGGTGGCATGGACTCGTGAATTCTCACATGAGATTCCAGTATAGCCGAGAAAGCCAGGATTTTGGATCCAGTCTCAAAACTCAGAAGTTGATTGCAGTTATATTGTGAGACAGGAATGCTTAAATACTCAACAGTACGGGATTGGCTTCCTTACTTAAATTCCGTGTGTCTGCTGGACAACTTACTAGGCAGCCACAGGTGGCAGACTTTAGTTTAGAGGGATATTTAGAAAGACATAGAAATATAGTGTTGGAATTATAGGTGAAGGGGGAGATACAAAATCTTACGTGTCTATGTATACACACATCTGTGTTATCCTAGATTATGCTTGCACACATGTGTATGTCTGTGGCATGAACTCGGCTCCATAAAATAGTATTCATAGAAGGAAAGAAATATACCAAATAGTATAATAACAGTGAGATGGTGGGGATTTTAATTTTCTTCTCTAAAGTACATGTATTTTCAAGTGTCTGAAAGGAGTGTGTGTTAGAATGATAATTGGCAGAAATGTTTAAAAGAATAAGCTGGGAGCTATAGTTCATGATCAACCAGGGATGTGAGGATGGAAGGAGCATAGGCAGTTCCTCACAAAATCCAAAATCCAGCATAAGATACAAGTTGGTGTGTCCTGTTAGGTGTGTGGATATGTTCGTTCTGACTCCTGGACCTGAATCAGGCTCTTGGTGATGTTTCCAAGATGGAGTGAAGCCTGCATGTGGCCATCCACTGATTCAGGGGTTAGGATTGTGTTGATGCCCATGCCATGGGAGTGTCTGTGTCTGTGTCTTAGGTAGATTGTGTCCTCATGCCCCCAAAGGCTAGTTTTGGAATCTGCTCTGGGAGGAGCAGTCTGCTGAGATGTTTTGAACCTGATCAGTTTATTTTCTGGATTATGTGAGGGAGGACAGGAAGTCCATCCTGTATAGGACTCTTTCTCCATGTCACTGACCTTTGGAAGAACACTGTTGATTTTGAGGAGGTTTATCATAAAAATATGTGGAAATCTCAGGTTCTGTGTGATTTCTGGGAAAAACCAGTAGCCCCTGGGGCAGGGGGCGGGTTCATGGGGTAGAGCCCTTGCTTCCCCACACTAGAAGTTTCTGCCAGCTTTGTATTTTCAGGGAGTATTCTGAAGAGAGCCACTAGGCAGTAAGGACAGTATGTTGTGTTAGTAATTTTGAAAGATTTTAGAGTACCAGAGACTTTAATCTTGATGGTTCTACACCCCATGTATGACCTTAAGCTTCAGTAGGAAGATGGCTGTATCAGTTTTGTTTCACCATGTCTCCTTTTAGAAGTTTGTTGGTATTGTGTTATTTTTACTTCTTTAACTCAAACTGTGTGCATAGTCAGAACTGCTAGTAAGCTTGAGGTTTCAACACATGAGGTAATTGTACATCATTTCCCACTGCTGTACTGTCACTGCTGCAGACTGTGTGTGCTGTGGACACGGAGGCAGGTATGGTTCCCCTTCCATCCACCTCCCTGCACTCTCCTCACCCATACTCTTCCTTCATCTAGTCTACTTAATATTAAGCAGATGGTGGTCTAAGTTTACTGACATTTAAAGAAATCACCACAGTTTTCCACCCACTGGAAACGACGTCATTATACATTGTGTGTGTGTGCGTGCGTGCTGGGAAGGTGTCAGACTGTGCTCACCTTCAAAAGGCACTCCCATGCGAGAGCACCTCTCAGAATGGGCTTGATACGCCTTTAATCATCTGCATTGTCACCCGACCCTCTCATCCTCATTCAATCTTTTTAAAGTATAAATTTTGATTACTTTGTGTTGGCATGTTTATAACATTCTCATCTTTTTGTAAATGTGAGCAACATTTGGTGCTCATTCCTTGCATATGACATCCATGTGAGCACTTTATCAGTGCTCTCTATCTGCCTTAAGATATGTGCTCAGGTCATTCAAAAACATTCTCTGAATCTGAAACTTTGTTTTAAGGGTGAAATGATCAACAACATAGAAAAAAACGTTATGAACGCCACAGACTACGTAGAGCATGCTAAAGAAGAAACAAAGAAAGCTATTAAATATCACAGCAAAGCTAGAAGGGTGAGTTTGGTTTTTAAGAATTAAGGTGCATTCTTCTCTTCATTTGGCTTTAAGTGTAATAAGTCCACGTAGTCCTCCTTTAAAGGTCTTCCAGTAAATAAATTCTTATATTCTTATTTCACTTTAAAACTGAAGTGATGATTTTGCTAAAAATTTTTGAAGGTTATGTAGGCAAATGTGTTCTGTGACCTTTATGTTCTGAGTGGCTGACCTCATGTTTCTCCAGAGGCCCCTGTGCCACTATCTGGAGGGGGATGGAGAGCTAACAGGATGGGAATTTTAGAAGCTGTTGGTTACACACTTTGTTCAGTGAACCGTGGCTTCTTTCCTTGGGTTGCTTGCTAATTCTCTGGTTTGGAGGGTGAAGGGCGCTGCTGAGACTGGACATGTGCTATGTGGCTCCGAGTTCAAGCTTTGTGAATGAGTTTACCTGAATCCCGAGTGTGTGGTGTGTGAGCAAAGCTCTTCTAAGAAAACAGTGAAATGACAGAATTAAGCTCTGACTCAGGGACAAGGAAGCTCTCTATGTTCCATGGGGGTCCTGGTCTGGTAATTCTTGGCTTCCTTCTTCCCAGAGTGGAGAAGGCCCACACAAAGCACACACCACTGCTTCCCTGTCCTGGTAGAGGGCTGTGAGGGTTCACAGGGTCTTTCTGGTTGGGTGGTTTCCCTTGCACTGCCCATGGCAGTCTTGTAAGGAGGCAGTTCCAGAGTGCTGGGAGGAAGGGAAGGGTCAGGGTGCAGAGTGCACTGGGCAGGGTGCTGGCCTCCACTCAGGGGCATGCCTGGGCTCCACTCTCAAACTGTAGGGCACCACACTCTGCTTTCTCTTGGGCATATCTGTGTTCGTTCTTTGGAACATGAGAACTGCTTGTGATGTTATTCTGTATTCACACTTTTTAAAAGTACTCCTCCATGAAGTGAGGTCCTGAGGTCCACAGGTGAGTTCTTAGCCGACTTCCTGTAAAAGTCACTCACCAAGGGCAGATTGCTTCATTTCACTGTGACATAACCAGCACATCAGTCCAGTGGACATGTTCATGAACAGTTGATGGGTTTTACAAAGATAACAGCCCTACTGGGAAGTACAGACTTATCCACTGGGCAAGCCTCACTGTGCCGCACAGTGTCACCTGCTCAGAGAGGTGGGCCTGGGTCAAGAATTGTCACCATTTCTGCAGGGAAACAGCTGACACCACTTGTTCAGACTTCTCACTCTGCTCCCCAGATGGCAGCTGTCCCCCTCCTGGGCTCCTACTTTCTCCCCTGCACTGGGGGTGCTGTGTTTTCTGGGGTATGGTGGGAGCAGTGAAGGGTTTAACTGCTGGCAGTGAACACAAGTGGAACAGAAGAGGGTGAGCTTATTCCCTACATTGCTGGTCTCCTGTTGTCCTGAACTGGCCCTGTAGCTCTGTCCCAGGACTGTCGTGGGTCTCAGCCCGGGAAACTTACCCAGATACTGTGACCTGTAGATGGAGCTGCGTCCATCTCATTGATGGAAATGGATATCCTCAGGGTTCTAGAGCCATTCATCTCCAAGCCGTCTGACCTGTGAAATTAAACATCACCCTTTTAAGAACTAAAGACTGTCAAACAATGAATCAGATGTCCTGTAACTTAGATTTTAAAACCGCTTCCTGTGGATTGTTTTACTTTCAGTGAATGATGTCTTCTAATGTGGTGTGATAGGAAATTACCATAATGTAATCAGCTTGCTTTTCTTTGACAGAAAAAGTGGATAATTGTAGCTGTGTCAGTGGCTCTGGTTGCTGTAATTGCTCTAATTATTGGTTTATCAGTTGGCAAATGATGATGTGGATCACGTCCATGTGCATGCCCCCCTGCCAGCGAGGCAGTAAGTAACTAACAACTAATCTACTTATTAACTTTGCTGATGAGCTAGTAGTAATGCTTGCTCAATTTTAATGTACTTACAAGTCCTACCAGCCTGCCAGCAGAGCAGAGCGGGGCCAGGAGTATCACTTGGCAGTGCGTGTCCCTGGCTGCAGAGGCCAGTCCGGCTACCACGGGTACTGAAGGTTAATGGGCTGGTAGAGGGTCATCTCTAAACAGAGGCCTCTATCTCATGTGGCCTGTTAAAGCCTCTGGGTCCCTTGCACTCCTGCCCAAGGTGCACTCATGCTCCATGTAGCGACTACAGCACAGAGGCACTTTCTCCTTGAACTGGCATTTAATAGTTGAATGTACCTTTTAAGTTTTTAGCTTTTGGAATAGCTGCAATACCTGAAAGTTTCTTTGTGCGATCTACCCACTGGTGGTGTTACTGTGGGTTGGAAGGAGTGGAAGCAGAGTTCTCTGGAAAAGTCTAGGGCCTGAAAGTCCTTCCTCTCGCTGGTGCCCCTGTGCCAACTCCAGTGATTTTCCCATACTTCCTTACAGAAGCAGACTGTTCAGTTAGCATGCCTGGTAGTTCAGGGATTCTGAGGAGAAAAGATAATTACTGATGAAAGTGTTTTTGTCCACCGTTATGTCATCTTTCCCCAAACTTCAGTACATTTTATGTTTCCCCTTGGGTCTCTTGTTCATTTGGGAGCCTCCTCCCCATGGGAGCGCTCCGGTGAGAATGCTGGCTGGTGTGCTGAGCCCCTCGGCCTAGCGTGCCAGTGCCCCCATTTTGGGGTGCTGACGGCTGCCCTGGAGGAGCTCATTCTTTTGTCGTGAGAGCCACTGCAGCCCCAGGACAGACAGCAGACTAGAGAGGAGGTCTGTGTGCGGCTCCACCACTGTTGTCAGCCTGTGAGAGTTCTGTCCCTGAGTGCACCCCGGAGGCCCTGGGTGCGTGCTGCGTGTGGGGAGAAGCTAGCGCGGTCCATGTGCTGCCCTCATGCGCCACAAGATCACACTGGAACTTGTTTCAGAAATAGGCTTGGGGATGGTGAGTTGGTTGAAGTTTGTTCTTTAGAAGGAAGGAGGCTTAAAAAAAAAAAAAAAAGGGAAGGAGGCTTAGCACTCTGTTAGGACATTGATGTGACTTTCCTGATGCTGTCCTGTTAGCTCTGCTGGAAAAATAGCGTATATAATTTCCTTCACTAACATAATTGCATTTAAAAATATTTTTATGATTGTTTTGGATATGTATTTTCTTAATTTTTCCTGGTGTTCATAGTATGGTTATAGCAAAGATTAAAAATGATTTTTAGATTGGACCCAGTAATGGTGTTTGGTAAGGCCATTGAATAAAAGCAGGTTTTTCAGTGTGATTCTTGGGGGAGCAGTGGGCTTACTGTGGGCCCTGGGCCTGCATGGCTGGTGTACCCTCATGTCTTTCAATATGAACATAGGACAGCCCTCATTAATAAAAACACACCAAAGTGCACACCAACAATTTTTTTTTATAGAAATGCAGTGGTTGATACCTATAATACTTTGGAAAAATTAACTTATTCTTTCAGCAAATAGTTCAGCAGACCCTCCCAGTAGGCCAGACACAGAGTGTGGGCACACTGTGGAGGTGATCCTAATCCCACAGCCTGCAGCGTGGCCAGGATGGTCGATGTCCTATCTGGAGACAGGTGGAGAGCGTGCTGTGCCCATGGTTTATGTCTCCTAGGGGGTCAAGCCATGACTTTACCCCAGAACAGGGCTAGTGCCCTGGGCTGTGCTCTGCCCACTAAGGGGTGGGGGGCAGGCATGTGTTTGGCTGGAGCTGTTAGGGTGTCAGACAAGAATGTGGTGCAGTCTGTGGCATCTGGGGTGTGGGAGTTTGGGAGAGCACCTCCTCAAGCCAGTGGGAAAGGAAGGAGACGTGTGCACAGTGCCCAGACCCCCGCAGAGCAAGTACTGTGGGCAGGGAAAGTCCGAGCTCTCGGGCAGGGTGGCTGGTTTTCCCTGGGGACCTCAAGTTCATGAGCAGGCACTGAACCTGAAGGGTGGCTGCCGGTGGGAAGGAAGATGGGACCACAGGCTCGGATTGAGGTGCTGAGTGGAGTTCACGGGGCTGTGGTGGGATGAAGCTGGGGCTGTGGTCCTCATGCCAGCAACATGTGCAGCTCAGACGAGAGGGGACGTCCCCAGGGCCATGCTCCCTCGCCCCCTGAGTCGCTGACTAAAGGGTTCCCGAGGGCCTGGCCCACGGACTGTTGAGAGCTTGGTGGCTGCCAGAGCTCCTGGTGCACATGCTACCTTGGAGTCGCGGTGAGGCCTGCACGGGCTGATGGTCAGTTAGGGAGATGGCCCTGCCTCAGTGTCCTGCAGCATCCTGCAGCAGGGGTGCCCTTCATTGTTGTCACTTCTCCCAAGTCCTGGGAGGAGAGCAGGTTCCTTGAGCCACAGGTGGTTTAGCTTCCCTCTGGGCAGGGTTGCTTGTTAACTGAACCTAGCGCAGTGCTGTTGCCTGGGGGCGGGGATATGGTGGAAGACCCTCCTGGACCTCCTGGGTTTCTTACAGACTGCACGTGTGCCTTGGGCAAAACACGGCTAAGGAAGCTGTCAGCAGACGGGACCTTCATCTAGTGAAAGGGATTATAGGGAAAAGGAGGGGAACTGGGTAGGAAAAATCAGAGAGGGAGACAGGACATGAGAGACTTCTAATTCTGGGAAACGAACAAGGGGTGGTGGAAGGGGAGGTGGGCGGGGGGATGGGGTGACTGGGTGATGGGCACTGAGGAGGGCACTTGATGGGATGTGCACTGGGTGATATGCTATATGTTGGCAAATCAAATTTAAATTTAAAACATGTAAAAGAAAGTCTTGAAAGGATGTGCAGTGCGCCCCAGGAAACGCAGTCTGCAACTAGTATGATCAGTAGGAAGTGTTCATTAAGGGCCCACAGGGCACCAGGGAGGCGTTGCCTTTGCCCCGGGAGCAAGTAGCTGTTTTGACACCACCTATTTTCACTTACTGCATCCCCTTAGCATAACAGACACATGTGCATATCTCAGCTGGCCCGTGCACATTACCTGTCCACCTCTCCCTTGTCTGTGACCTGGAGGACTTGTATTTTAAACTCTCAAATTCCAGGAGGATTTTGTTAAGAAATGACATTAATGATTTCTTTCTTTGTATACCTTGGAAATTAATTAATGTTTTTCTTTATCTTTCAGAAAATGATGTTCATTATTATTTGTGTAATTATTTTGCTTGTGATCCTTGGAATTGTCCTAGCAACAACACTGTCATAGCAGCCAGATCCCAAGAGCCACTCTCTCTGGAGTCACACCACACCTGCAGCAAGTCCATGTCCTCCCAGTCCAGGACTGAGCTCCAGGCACTGTGACGTGTGGTGCTGGGTGCTGGTCTCTGGTTAGAGAAGGCCAGGGGAAACTCGAGGGACACATCATTCAGGGGAAGTCTGTGTGGGATGGGTGTGACGAGTTACCCCAAACATCCCTGGACTCTGAGCAGCACACAACAAAAATGTAACAATGTGAAACTTATTTCAATGGCCTTAAAATAAGGAATTATTGAAAATTTCAATTTTTTTTTATATTTCAGTGTTAAAAATGCATGTGAAGTTTAATAAGGAATATTTTGTTAGGAAGCTCGTAGATGTCAGGTCTGAGCTTTCCTTCCCTATCCCCTCCCAGCTAACATGCTAATTGAGACGTTTTTGTACTGTGTTTAATTTGTGTTTGTTTGCAACAAAAATTTTTATCACAGAGCTGTTTTGTAAGATATCTATAATTTTAAATGTTTATATTGTTTAATATATTAACATCTTAATTTACTCCATTTTTATATATTGAGTATTGCCTTTTGAAAGAAACTTCATAATATTATCAGAACCTCCTTTGCACAGCTGTTTACAGTTTGCTGTTGGCATAGCACACATGGGCTGCAAAGCCCCTGAAAAGTCTTTCAAGTGCCTTCTGTTGATGCTGATTTGTGAGGTTCCAGTGCACCTGACACCCCCAGGAAAGCCCTCATTGTTGTACTCCTGTCCACTCCTCTGTACTCACGTCCACTGCCCGAGATAATAAATCAGTTACTGCACTGTGAAAGACCACGGCCTTGTGTTTATTCATTAGAAATAGTGTTTATGTGCTCCTGTTTACTTCAAAGGTGGTGAGAAGACCGAGATCTCAGGCTTTCTAAACTCATAGAAATTATTTCCAGACGTTAACTCTTCTAACCATAAACTGTGTACAGATTGCTTAACTGCGCTTTAAGTGCTTACTGTTCTGCTGAACCTCAAAAGTGAATTCACAAAGTTGATAGGAATCTATGATAAACATTTGTATTGCCCATTAATGTTTTTTAGTATACTATGTGTTTTATTTTTTGACTTGTAAAACGTAGGAGTCTTACTAGCAAGTGGACAAGATCGCAGCTGGTCAGAGTTGTAAATGAATGTGAAGGATGCTCAAAATGTTACTAACTCACTGCTGTTTGTGCCTCTGTTCTGATGTCAGTTCTGACTGAGGGAGACATTTTTGATTTTATGTAGTAATTGTGAACATCGAGCAGTTTGGAGACTGCCTTATGTAATACAATTCTGCATTCCACCCTAACATCTGCATCCAGCGGCTTAGCTTAGACTCAGGTGTGAACGGATGCATTTCGTCTGTTTGCTGATTACCACTGTGTACTCAGTGTTAGGAGAGGAGTGTTCTGGCTATCACGTGTGTTTTTAAAAACCTTTAAATGGCCTGTGAATGGGGTGTGCTCACTGACATGTGCATATGTTGGAAACATGCCTTGAGGGATCTTTAAATATTTAGCAATCATGCTTGAATTAGTACAGCTTCTGTGCACTTGTCTGTGTAATCATGTCCGTGTGCAGATGGCGTCCCTGTGGATACTGGCCTGCGTCTTCCTCCAGTCCTGCTTCTGCCTCATACCAGTGCTTGGTTCTGGCCACTCACCCTCCATCTGAAGGCCTTACTGGATCTGTGCTTTTGTGGATGAAGTTACGGATTTCTTTTTAAATAAACATTTATGTCAGCAGCACGTCTGTGTGTGTAAGCCTCAAGCACCTGTTTGAGGTGAGATTTTTAAAAATATACCTACAGGTTTGTGTGTTACTTTTTATCATTTCTTCAAATATTTTATGTTTACATTAAAAAAAAAAACTGCCAGAGAACCGAAAAAAAAATTTACTTTCTGTCTTGTCAATTCTGGAAAGATATTTGGGGAGATACTTAATTGCATATCCATTAATAAATTGTTCTACTAAGAAAATTACTTGTGGCCATTATTATGTATCATAATGTAATGTGATTTGATGATGTTAGGGCTTTTGATACATTTTGATTATTTGATGATTTGTGTTGTTATTACAGTTCCTCTGTGCTCACGTCTCAGATGTCAGCAGTGCGTGTGGAGAAGCCTGTCTGGGTTCTCTGCTTATGACAAACGCTAATTCAGGGGACTTGGGTTATACTTCAGAGTCACTGGCTTCAAAGGCTTATGTCCACTCGACGGATTCTCCTTTGTTAATGGGGTGGGGGATGGAGTGCCCCAAGCTGTTCATTGTCTGTATTTCTTAATCCTCTTTCAGAATTTTTCTTAAGTGGGATTTCCTAGATTCATAATCCTTAAATTCTAAAGTGATGTTCAAAACCCAGAATTGTAAAGAAGAAAGTGAACTCAGCCCTGGAGGGAGCAGGTGGTAGAGCCAGGTTGCCAAGCCCCTTCCTCACTGTGTCTCCTTTCTAATTGCCATCTTGATGTACACATTCAGTAAGCTCCTCCATTTGTACTTCTTATATGTAGTTTAGAAGGTAAAGTAATGGATTTTGTTCATTTGAACCCTCTGGAGCTTCTGGGGGGAGTCTGAAACTGGCCCACTCTGAGGACAGGGAGGGGCCCCAGATGGACAGGCGGTGGGTGCAACAGGCAGGGAACTCCCTCCAGTCTTGTCCCAGGTGACGAGGAGCAGGGTTTGGCCCTGTCTATCAGCATTTGGGGTTCACGGGGAGGCCTTAGTGGGGTCCCACACCGTCCACCTGGCCTCAGCGCCACATGCCCCTCAAGGCTGTGGCCTGGAAAGTTGCTCCCACTCTCCCACTGTGGGAAGGACAGCGGAGCCCCATCCCAGGGATGGGAGGGCGAGGGACCGCCCACAGCCCAGGCCCAGCTGTGGGTTGGCTGTCCTCTCTGTGACCTCTGCCAACATTTCAATGCATCTAAAGTAACCACCTCCCATGAGCTTGAAACAGGATCCAGTTGGAATAGAATTCATACCTGCAGGGTTGCAGGGCAGCCCCAGGCCGGCAGCGGGCCAGGGCTGAGGGGTGCAAGCTGGGCCCGGGCCAGTGCAGAGGGCATCCCTGGCGTCCCTCGGCCCCTCCCACAGCAGCCTGCAGTCCACCCTGCACTTGGCTAATCCCACTGCTCCCTGTTAGCTTTGGCCCGTGTGCGCGGTGCAGAGGAGACATGCAGGGCTCAGGGCTGATCACGGGCGAGCCCACTGGTGGTGCCCGCGATGGCCATGGATACATCTGGAGCTACTAGGCTCCAGCCGCCCTCCACCTTGACCTCAGGGCCATGGAGAGCCTGATGCCTCCATTTCTGCCCTTGGGCTGGGGCCACTGCAGGAGAGGAGGTGCGCTCAGAAATTGTAGAAGGTGGCTCAGGCCTTGACTTCCCCACAGGGTAAGTTCCAGAAAAGGCTGCCTGGAGTGCTGGAGAGGTCTGCCCTGGGTGTGCCCTTGGTCCCCTCTGAGAGAGGAGGTGGATGGGGTACTGAGAACCTCGAGGGACCACCAGCCAGAGCGGACAAAGAGTTCCACACCGCCTCTCCCCCAACAAGCGGGCCAGGCCTCTGCATGTTGCTTGTTTCCCACTGGGTGCCCGGGGCTGCAAGGCCTAACTAAGGGCAGACAGATGTGGGAGGTGGCAGGGGTGGCCTCTGTGCCATCTGCCTCCATGTGCTGGGGCTTGCTGTCTCAGGGTTCAGACCCTGGGCAGACCCTCCCTGCAAGAGTCTGCTGGGACCAAGCACCCCCAGCTCAGGCAGCTCCAGCACCCACCCGAGTTCCCTGGGCTTCCTTTGGCAGTTAGGGTCCGGACCTGGACCCAGGATGCCCCAGGCCACGGCTGCTTGTGCTGTAGGCTGGGGCAGAGCAGCAGAGTGCCATGAGTTCATCTATGATGCCTGTATACTTCTATGATTTTTGGTAAACTTATAGGCTTATGTAACCACGCACCCTCCGGCTTTAGGATATTTTACACACATGCACATGCACACACAGCACTAGGAACTTTGCAGAATGCTTCCTCTTACTGACTCTGTCTTTTCTGGACATTTTGTGCACACGGACTCAGTCCAGCTGCTTTTCAACATCCCGCTAGTGGGGTCCATCCATTCTGTCCCACAAATCCCTAGTTTATTCCTTTTTATGGTTTTTAGTGTAAACCACACTTTGTGTATCCACTTAGCACATCATGGACATTGGAGCCGACCGCACGTCTAGCCATGGTGAGTGGTGCTGCCTGAGCATTGCGTACATGTGTGTCTGTGGACATACGGTGTCCTCTCTCTTGGGGACATTCTAGGGCCACATGAAGGTGTAACTTGCTAAGAAACTGCCAAGCTGTTACTGCATCTGCAATACCCTTTCCCAGTCCTGCAGGCAATGTGCAGGGACCCCAGACTCCGTGTCCTCACCAGCACAAGGTGCTTTGTGTGACACCGCACTGTGCTGTCCGCTGTGGCTTTAATCTGCATTTCCCCCAGCTCGTGAAGTGGAGCACCTTTTCATGTGCTTATTTGTCATTCATTGATGTCTCCTAGTGAAATATCTGCTCAAACCTTTTGTGCTTTTTAAAAATTGGGCCGTTGGTCTTTTTGAATTATAAGAGTTCTTTGTATGATCAGACAATAAAATTACAATTTAAAAACAATAAAATAGGGATCCCTGCGTGGCGCAGCGGTTTAGCGCCTGCCTTTGGCCCAGGGCGCGATCCTGGAGACCCGGGATCGAATCCCATATCGGGCTCCTGGTGCATGGAGCCTGCTTCTCCCTCTGCCTGTGTCTCTGCCTCTCTCTCTCTCTCTCTCTGTGACTATCATAAATTAATAAAAATTTAAAAAAAAATAAAAAAAAAATAAAAACAATAAAATTATTGTTTGTACATGACTTGTGTCTTTCAAAGTCTTAAGAGAAGAAATGAGAAAGATACACCTGCAGTGCCTTTGAGGAATTCCTGTATATATTTTTTTTCCATCAAATTTGGGAAGTTTTTGGCCATTATTTCTTCAGATATTTTTTCTGATCCCTCCTCTTCTTGCCTTCTGGGATTCCTTTAATACATATCTTAATATTCTTATTGTTGTCCCCCCTGGCTCTGAGGTTCCATTCATTCTTTTCCACATTTTTTTCTTTCTGTTTTTCATATTGGGTAACGTCTACTGATGTAACTTCAGGTGCTCTGATTCTTTACTACCTGGAATCCACCACAAAGCAAATCTGTTGCTGATGCTGCACTTTTCAAACTCTGGAGTTTTCATTTGGATCTTTGTTTTTTTAAAAAAATAATTTCCATCTACTTGAGAGTCATTGATTCATTGCTGTCATACTTTTAATTCCCTAAGCATGATTTCCTTTGGTTCTTTAGTCATATACACAACAGCTGCTTTGAAGGATGCCTGGGTGGCTCAGTGGTTAAGTGTCTGCCTTTGGCTCAGGTCGTGATCCCGGAGTTCCAGGATCAAGTCCCACATCGTGCTCCCTTCATGGAGCCTGCTTCTCCCTCTGCCTATGTCTCTGCCTTCTCTCTATCTCTCATGAATAAATAAATAAAATCTTAAAAAAAAAAAAAACAACAGCTGCTTTGAATCTTTGCACAGTGAGCACCTGAGGACAGAGTCTCTATTGCTTTTTCCCTGAATAGGGACCTGTTGGCATAAAATGAATAAACTTTAAAAAAATTTTTTTTGAGGAAAAAGGAAAAGAATTTTATTCAAGCCCCAGTTAGGACGGCTGCTCAGGATATACAGTCTTCATGAAGAAAAGTCCTCTGGGGAAGGAACATTTGGGGCAGGGTTAGAATTTTTTTTTTAACATAAAGTTACAAATCATCATGGTGAAAGACATTCCAGAGAGTTATAGACTATCCTGTGTGTTTAGTATGTGAGGCTGCATGGCTCCATCTTTTGGAAACTTAGGGAGATTTTACTCTTATTTTATGTTTGAGATTCTTCGCTTAAGGTAACTTGCTAGCGAACAGATGTTCAGTGTGTGCTCAGGGCAGAACCAGAGTCCCTACTTTGAGGGGTGGCAAAGTCCTTCTGACCTCAATAGATGTTATAGCTTCCCTGGGGGCCCGGGAGGAGGGCCTGCAAACCTAAAGTTGAAGATTTCCTTGAAAGTTTCCTATCTGGGGTGCCTGGCTGGCTCAGTTAGTGGAACATGCGATTCTTCATTTCGGGGTTGTGAGTTTGAGCTCTGTGTTGGGTGTAGAAATGACTTAAAAATAAAATCTTTAGGGGGTCCCTGGGTGGCTCAGTGGTTTAGTGCCTGCCTTCAGCCAAGGGCATGATCCTGGAGTCCCGGGATTGGGTCCCACATAGGGCTTCCTGCATGAAGCCTGCTTCTACCCCTGCCCGAGTCTCTGCCTGTCTCTCTCTCTGTGTCTCTCATGAATAAATAAGTAAAAAAAAAAAAAAAAAAAAATATATATATATATATAAACTTTTTTAAAAAAAGGAAAATTTCCTTTATTTTATCATAACACACCTTAATGTTGTTTCACACATCTTACAGCCTATTGTTTAAAACTGGACACTTTAGATAACATCTTATGTCTGCGTGTTGTCACAGTGAAAGCTGCAGAATGTGGCTGTGTTCTGGCCCCTCCGTGCTGTGTCTATCCTGGTTCCCTAGTCAGTTCTGTTTCTTTACTTCTTGCTTTTCCTTCAAGTCTGCCTTCCAAAGGGTTCCCTTTGTCTGCATGTGTTAGTGGTCAGCCAATGATTTGATGGAAGTGGTTCAACCGCCTCAAGCCAGGAGGGCTTCCCTTCTCTGCTGATGAATCTGAGCTCAGTGGGCAGTGTTTTCAAGTGTAGGCTGTTTTCAGGTCACCATGGCTTTTACTATCTCTGGGACCCCCCAAAGTATGTTTCGTGATGGGTGAGGGGCCGCAGTAGGCCGGGTGTGTGTGCATGCTTGCAGTCTCTATGCCACCCTTCCCCTTCCTTGCCCTCCTCTTGCCCCATGCCCTGGAGGCTGACCCCTCATGCCACATCACCTGGCCTCTTGCTCTCTGGCCTCTGGCCTGGTTTGGCCAATGGGAAGCGCAAGGAGGAGGAGACCGGTGGGGTGTTTGTTCGCTGTCCCCACCTTTCTTCAGGACCACATCTGTGTTAGCAGCTGGGGAGTTTGTTAGAAAATACTGCAGACATGATAGACACGTGCTGTTCCCAGCTCTGGAGGTTGGATGGCCGAGATCAGGGTGCCAGCATGGGAGGATGAGAGCCCTGCTCCTGGGGACAGACATCTCCCTGTGCCTCATGTGGCAGAAGGGCTGGGAGCTCTGTGGGTCACACGTGAGGGCACTAATCCCGTTCGTGGGGGCGGTTCCCTCATGACACCATCACCCCCCAAGGTCTCACCTAACACCATCACACCAGGCATTAGGATTTCAAGATGAGAATTTGAGGGACACACACATGTTCAAACCACGGCAGCAGGGTCCTGCTCCGGTTCCCACCACATGGGGACTCCAGCTCTGGGAACATTAAGATCCCCAGCCTGCTGCATCCGTGTGCATCCTGCCCTTACGTCTGAGAAGAGCCCTCTCTGAAATGTCTCCTGGTGTAAGTAAGCTCTCTGCTATAAATTCTGTTTCTTACAGGGCCCTGTCTGGGGCAGAGAGAAGCAAGGTGGCTGCCAGGTGCTTGGCTCAGGGGACGGGGCGGTGGTGGGGCTGTCTGCTGAGGGGGAGTGTGGAGGGGGTGTCGGGGGCTAACAGCCGAGAGCTCTGCTTTGCCAGCACCAAGTCTGTCATGCCCTCAGGGGAGAGACCCCTGTTGTCCCAGAGCCACGTCCAGGACCTGAGGAATGTCCCAAAGGCAGAGGGAAGGTGCCAGGCACTCGGTGCCGCATGGCCAGGAGGTCCCAGCCTCTGTCCCAGGACAGTGAGCCCACAGGTGCCAACAGGAGTGCAGCTGGGGGTGGAGGTGCTGCCACTTGGTCTCTGCCCCCGGCTCCTGGCTGCGGCCTGTCCTGGTGGGTCGGGCGACACTGCTGGCTGCTTCTGGTGGCTGTGCGGAGTTTCTGGTGTCGTTGCTGCTGGAGGAGGTTTTGGGGGTTTGTTTCCAACTGTAGATAAGGAGGGTTCGCTTATTCCCAACCCCCCCAATCTGTGGCACCATAGCAGTTCAGTGGGAGGATGTGGAAGCAGATTTTTCCCGTGTGTCCTCCAAGAGGAGTTGTCACGGGACTGTGATTGCAGGTGCCCACTGTACGGAGATGCCCAGGAGCATGCATCTGAATGCTGGGACATCTCGGAGGGTGCAGGGCTGGGGGCTCAGGGTGGGCAGCACCCTGGACAGATTTGAGCATCCTCCTCCCCCTGCCCTGGCTTCCATGGGTTCTTTGGAGACACTTTTCTAGAGAAAATGCTGTGACATCTGTGCTTCTGAGCTGTGCAGTGGGCGTCCAGACAGTGATCCGGAGGGAGGGAGAGAAGGAGGGTGGGCGGGCTACACGCAGGCTGTGGGGCAGGAGTGGGCAGGGCCCCTGCTGTTCGCAGCAGAAAAGGAACGTAGGAAAGCCCTGCTCCCCAGCTGACTCCTGGTGCCATGCAGTTGGAGTTCTGGGCCTTTCTGAGCATCTGTGGCAGGAAGTATAGACATCCTTATGGCTTCTGTGGTTTGCTCCACCTGCTTCTTAGTTCGTGTTGTTCTGATGTGGGAAGCTCTGCCTCCTTCCCCCCAACAAAGAGGTGGGCATGCTCCTCCCTCCTTGTTTCCCTGAAACATGTAGCTCTTTGGCTTGACAACATATAGTACACCTGCGTGCCAGGTGGTATTCCGTGTAACAGGGACAGAGTGGTGAGCCGTCCCGGGAGAGTCCCTGAGCCCACGGGGTTATTATCATCTCGAGGAGGGGGACGGGCAATAAACAAAGTGGTGAGGTAGAGTATGCAGTGCACTCGGTACGGTGGAAGTCTCACAGGGGGTGAGGAGGGTGTGGACCTTAGACACACGCATGTAGGGAGGTCCAGGAGATCGGACTAGAGGTGATAGCTGAGTGGTGGCACGAAACAGGGGAGCCTGTGATCCATTTGGATTCTGGGGGAGGAGTTTCCAGGCTGAGGAGTAAGTAGGCACAAAGGCCCTGCGGCAGGTGGCTGCCTGGGGTGGCAGGATGTGAATCAGACAGTAGTGTGTGTGCTGGGGGTGGAGGTGGGGAGCCCGTCATTCAGTGCCTTTAGGCCTTCCCAGGGACTTTGGTTCTCGCTCTGACAATAATGGAAGGTTGGAAAGTCATGTGTAGATGGTTGGTCTGGCTTTCATGTACTGAAGGCATCGCCCTGACTCTAGTACTGAGACCTATCAAAAGGGCCAGTTAGGAGGTTATGGCAGCACCTTTCACAGACCACAGTAGAAGGTCAGCCAGATCCCTAGGCCATGTAAGGAGATCCTCAGATACGTGAAAGTGCTGGCCCTGGGGCCCGGGTCCGGGGGCTCTGGTTCAGGACACTTGCTGAGGCCGGGGCCCATGCTGGGCAATTCATCGTGGCCACAGCTGACAGCTGAAAGCAGGACGTGGGCCCCACACCCTCCCACCTGCTGCCCATCTCACTGGGAAGCGGAATCCGAGTGGGATATTTGAGGAGCGTCTTGGCAGAGGTAACAGCAGCTCTATGGCCATCCCCTCCTGCTGGGGACAATGTCCTGTGGGACTGACTGTGCCTCGGACCTCCACGATCTGGCTCATGGAGCCAGAACTGCACAGCACAGAACTGGGTGGTCCCTGGTTTCCCAGGTTAGTGGATAAGCCCTCTCTGTGGAGAGGCTGACCCTCGGCCATGCACGCCCCCTGCCCCTGAGTTAGCGAGAGCCTGGTTCCCACGCTGCACCTATGAAGGAGATGGAGGGAGGGAGGGGGGAGGACCCCTGCCTGCGGAGGGAAACAAGAGAGGTGAGGCTCAGGGAGGTGGAGAACCAGGGAAGGAGGTCAGGAGGTGCCTTGTTAGGGCCACAGCCTTGGTGGTGGTGGGGAACTTAGAGAGGTTTCCAAGTGCCAGGAGCTGGGGTGTTAAGAAAGACCCCCAGAGATTGCCACAACCTCTCTGCAAATTTACAGTTACTCTGAAATAAAAAAGAGTGAAAGAAAGCACTTCTTTGGATTAGGAGTCAGATGTCCCAGAGCTTTTGCAAGAAGCCAGCCTGGAGGTGGTAGCCAAGAGCATCCCAGCGAGGCTGGCCCTGAGGGACCGATTAATGGGTTTCTTCTCAACGACTTCCCACTTGTACTCTGTATTTGCCTTCCAGAGGGAGTTTTCACAGCTCCACCCCAACCCGGGTGACACAGCCAGGGTCACGGGCCTTGGTCCTCTAACCAGGGGGCATGTATTGTCTCTTTACATCCTGTGATGCCAGGAGGCCCCTGAAGGCTGTCTGGACCTCTTGGCCAAGTCTTGTGACCTTCCGGGGACAGGGTGCATGCCTGCACAAGGGGCCATGTGGTGCCCTTAGGCCCCTGCCCTGGCAAATAGGCTCCTTTGTTTAAAATCCTGCTCACTAGCCCTTCTCACATTTTTCTGATTAATTGAGGTAAATGCATCTGTAGGCAAAGGAGACACAGACCTGAGGGAAATCAGAGCCAGATACAATGTGTATGTAGATGATGCTGGGATCCCGATTTGAACAAAATCCACTGGAGTATTTCTGAGATAACCAGACAAATTTGAATTTGGACTGGGTATTATGGGCTGATAGGAAGGAATCAGCGTTAATTTTGTTGGATGTGATAAGGCCATGGTATCACATTAATAAAAAGTCTGTGTCCTTTTTTAAAAAAAGTATCCAGAATATCATCTGCTCCACGTTTTCAAAAAGCCAAAAGCAGAAAAATTAGCAAGGAAGTGTTGCCTCTTGTTGGCATCAGGGGGAGAGAAAGACTCTTGGGTGTTGGCCCCAAGGGGCGTATTTGCATTCGGGGTGAAGGAAGGTGGCAGGGCTCATGGGATGGGTGATGACCAAGTTGGGGAGGTGAAGGGTGAGGTGGGCCCTGGCAATGGGTATCAGGGGGACGTGTGGGACGTTAGGTCTGGGGAGGCAGGAAGGCCCGAGAAAGAAGGAGGGTTCGTTCCCTTTGCAGAATATTGAAAACCTAAAGCAATGATTCATACCTTTATTCTTTTAAGCTAAGAATCTACATTTTGGGGTCTTAAATGTGTAGATATGATTGTCCTCTGACCCGGATGCCCACCCTTGTTCATTTCTAAACAGTGTTTTCAATTTTGACTGTCTCGCTAACATGGGTGTCAGTGAGAGAACTTCTGAGTATGCAGGACAGAGGATGGCTTGCTTGTTTGAAGAAAACCAAGAGGCAACAGGGGTATAAGGGGACTTTTAAGTGGATGGAGATAAGCTTCAGCATTCTGGGTAGAAAGACAAATATTTTAGGAGCAATTTTTTTCCTCCCATATTTTTGAAAATGCCACCCAGTGATTCTCTCTCTTTTTAAAGATTTTATTTATTTATTCATGAGAGACACAGAGAGAGGCAGAGACATAGGCAGAGGGAGAAGTAGGCTCCCTGTGGGGAGCCCATTGCAGGATTTGATCCCAGGACCCTGGGATAACAACCTGAGCTGAAGGCAGACACTCAAACTCTGAGCCCCCCAGGCGCCCCACCCAGTGATTCTCCAATTCATCTAGGAAGAGTGAAAATGAGATTTCTGATGATAAAAGCTAATAAGGAAGGATCTCCCATAAATAACATTGAAAGGTATTGTGACACAATAAAGAAGACGGTTCAGCGTGGTGTCAGTGGCGGGGCATAGGAAGCAGTGAGGAAATCATTGGAACTTTCTAGCAGGTTTGATGGCCTGTTACGTCCCCTCCCATGACGTCCCCATTCCTGCACCACATCTGCCCATCTGTGCCAGGTCTACCGTTTGCATCCTCAGCATCCACGTGCATCCTTGGCCGGGTTGCCTCAACTCCCTGGGCCTCAGTTTCCTGATCTGTGAGTTGGATCTGATGGAGATGATGGCACCGGCCTTGTGGAGACGGTTGAATGCACTTGTGGTTGTTATTTGGAAGAGGTAGGCTGTAGTCACTGCAAACAGTAAGCAGGCAACAAGGTCTGTTTTCCATTCTACTTCGTGATTCTATCTGATTTACACAGACTTAATATTATTTATACTTGTTTTTGTTGAGGGGGAACACATAACTTAGACATTTTATTTACTGTGTCAAAGTGGGGAAATCGTTGGACTTGGTGCGTTGACACTGTTGTGCAGGCAACTGTACTCGCTAGGCCCTCGTGTTGTCCACTGGAGGAACCCTGCGCCCCACAGCCTCTCACCTACTGTCTGCGTGGATTTGCCTGCTGTGCGTGTGTTGGGTCACACCCTGTGTCCCCCCCACCCCCGCCCTGCTTCCTTCTCCCCAAGTGAGGTCCTCACCACCTGCAGGAAACCCCCACCTGCAGGTACCCCGGCTCCAGTGCACTCCTTAGAGACAGCACCACCTGGTGGACCCTGCTGCTGTCTGCAGCCAGATGGGACCACCTGTTTTGTCCGGCCACCCAGCAGGTGGATGGCCTTCACCTGCCATCTCCTAGGGGCCGTGGACAGACAGGGCAGGAGGATCCCAGGGATGGACAGGGCAGGACGCTCTTGCTCACAACTTGTGCTCTGGCAGAGAGATGGACTTTGGATGCTCATAAGTTGGGGGTTGTGCAGAACGCAGCCTTGGGGAGTTTGCTTGTCCAGGGGTGTCCCTGTTTTACTGGGGATGGGTGTAGGGACATGTGCTGATCTCTCCAGAGCTCAACAGACCATACACTCACCTGTTCATTCACCAGGTAACTAATGAACTCACATGGAGATGTCCCCCTGGTCCCGCTGCCCCTTGACAGGCTGCTCTCTGCATAGACCCTGGAAGCACCCTGTTCTGCTGGGTGGTGTGGGGTCAGAGCCCAGGGAATTCTGGGCTCGCAGGCAGGGTCAAGTGGGGGAGCATGACAAGCAGGAGGGAGCCATTTGCCCAGTGTGCTTTCTGGGGTGGGACAGCTCTATGGGAGCGGGGAGCAGCTGCTGGAGGCAGGACCAGTGAGGACAGTGGCATGATTGGCGGGGTCAGGTGGTGTCCTGCCTTCCTTCCTGCCAGGGTCAGGCAGGTGACATACCCAGCTGGTGAGGGGGGAGCAGGAGGTGCCACGTGGGCTCAGCTCCTGGTTTCTCTTGCAGGAAGTGAGGCAGCTTTCTTGGAGTCATGGAAATGTGGCCACGTGCTAGGGACAGTGGGGCCAAGAGGCTGGGTTCTATGGCCTTGGGGCATCCCCATGCCAGCACTGAGCACAGGGCCCGTTTCACGAGGGAGAGAGCTGTGAGCCCACTAATTTCAATTCCCACTCATACAATAGGCACATCCAGAGTGATCCTTCCTCCCTGAGGGGACAAGAGGGGAGTGGTCGGGACATTTCATTTCTGAAAGTAGGGGGGTAGGCAAAGCAAATGAGTGTTTTACAGCCAGCCAGTGCATGGAATCAGCTGTCCTGAGGAGCCCTAGCCCCCGGGACCTAGTTTGGGGGTAGCGTCTATGCAGATGGAAGTTAAGACCAGGTCACACGGCAGTGAGTGGGTCTTGATCCAATGACTGGTGTCTTCACATGAGAAAAGACTCAGATCTGTCCACATAGAGGAGACGCAGGGAGTGGCCCCTGAGGCCGGATGCAGGGATGGGAGTGATGTGTCCACATGCCCGGGGTGCAGGGGAGCCAACAGCCGCCAGAAGCTGGTGAGGAACCAGGAGTGGGCCCTACATCTGAGTCCCGGGGGGAAGCTGTCTGCGCACACCTGACTTCGGACCTCTGGCCTGCAGAACTGTGGGCACACTTCTCCGCTGTGTTTGGCCCCAGTGCATGAGACTCCCTAACCACGCTCCAGTTTGCACTGGGTCTCCGTGGATAGGAGGCACACAGGGAAGTGGTCTGAAGCTGGGGTCGTGCCTGATGTAGCAGGAACTGGAGCACAAGTGAGGTTTGGAAGCTTCCTGACCAGCCTGATGGACGATGGGCGAGCCCCTTGGCAGAGCTGGGAGCACCAGGGCCTGTTCCCCAGGGCCTCCCTTCATTTGTTCCATGTTGTTCAGGGCTTGGGGTTCTGCAGCCTAAATGGTGAGGTCAAAGGGCATGAGCCAAAGGAGGAGTTTTTTTGGCTCCCATGACTGACAGGTCCAAAGGGTAGCCCCGGCTTCAGCCGGATGGACACCAAGGCCTGGCTCTGTTGCAGGGTCCAGACTCTGGTGACCACCTCCCCCTCACCCCCCAGACCCTCGTGTCCTCCTGGGTCTCATGCTCAGCAGTTTCTCTGAGCCCCGGCTGCTCAGGGTAGTGTCCCTGTCCCCGTAATGCTTGGAGAGACCACTCCGTTCCCAAATGGCACCAGCCGATTCTGTGGTCGACTCTCAAGGGAAGACTTCACGGGATGGTTGTCCCACCACGGCCAGGGGGACACGGTCCTGTGCTCTGCCTGGAGCTGCGGCGTGGGGTCAGCGGCCCCTGTGTTCATGGACGGAGCATGGCAGAAACCGGTTCTCAAAGGAAGGAGGGACCTTGTGTCCTGAAGATGGTGGAATGGGTACTGGGTGCAAGTTTGTGAATCCCAAATTCATGTGTTGAAACCTAACCCCGAGTGCGGTGGTGTTGGGAGGTGGGGGCTGGGCAAGGGGCTGAAGTCCTGAGGGTGGGGCCCCCATGCCAGGATTAACCCCCTTATAAAACAGACCCCAGCGCCATGCCAGGACACAGCGAGCGCACGACCATGGCGGCCCTGTCCCTACACCCCCTGTGACTGGGGCTGACCGCCTCCCACCCCGCTCTCTGGGGGACGGCTGGAGAAGAGTCTGCACAGAGACCTCGTCTCTCCTGTTTGGCAGGTCCCGGTGACCAACGCTGGGAGCAGCTGGAACTCCTGTGCGTGGCCGCCCTGTGTGGCCTGGGCTTCCACACAGCGTGGCGGTGGATCCCAAAGTGAGCATCTCCGAAGGACCAGGCAGCAGCTCTCCCCTGTGACCCAGGCTTGGAAGTCACACAGTGTCACTTCGGCATAATCATTGGCCAGCTCGCGTCCGAGTGGTAGGAGCACAGACACCACCTCTGCACAGCAGCAGCGGTGACATCCTTGTAAGGAGACCCCAGGGGACAGGGCCAGTGCGGACTTCTTGGAAACCAGGGTCTGTCTGGTGTGCTGGCTGCTGGCCCGGTATGCAGGAACCCCGCGCAGCCGGCTTCCTCCACCAGAACCTCCGTGACCCAGGCTGGAGTTCGCCCGTGGGGGTAGATGGCGCCCTCCACCCATGAAAGGGTATGTCCCCGTACTAAGCCGTGGGACACATGAGCATGACCTCATGTGGGACTAGTGTCTTTGTAGATGTGATCGCATCAAGATGAGGTCCTAGCCCAGTGGCTGGCAGCCTCGTGGGAAGAAGTTCATGGAGAGAGTCACCAAGGGACAGAGGCCCCATGAGGGTGCAGGCAGAGAGGGGACTCCCAGGGGCAGGAGGATGTGGAGGGGTCCCCTGCAGGCTTCGGGGAGACCTGGCGCCTCCCACACCCAGATTTTGAACTTTTAGCTTCTGAACTGGAGGAGGATACGTTCCCTTCCAGCTGCCTGGTTTGTGTGCTTCCTATGGTAGCCAGTGAACAAGACAGTATGTATGATTTTCTCAAACTGGAATTCCTCGTGGGGTGTCAGAGGCCCAGCTGGTCCATCCCACCTGCCTCCTTCTATCCCACGCCGCTGCCCGCCAAGCACGCCCAGGTGGGGTCACCTTCCCATCCCTGTGCCAGAGAAATGAGATGGGACGACTGCAGAGCCAAAGAATGCACCATGTAAGTTGGGGGAAGCTCCTCAGGAGACAATTGGGGGGCTGTTGCAGAGTGGGGGGGATGCAGGCTCAAGAGGGGACGTCAGAGGTGTCCAGTACCAGGAGCTCAGAGCAGGGGTGGGGCAGCTTCCTGAGGGAGGCCCCGCCTCAGAGGGGCCCACGCTGACCCTTCAGTGCCCTGCTGTCCTCCGCATGTCCTAGTGCGGCCACACCCCATGGACGGGACGGCTTGAATACTTCCCTGTGGACCTGGCCAAAGGGGTGGAGATCATGGTCCTGTTACCTGATTTGGGGCTGTTACCTTACACGTCTGTAGCGTGGGACCTGCTTCTGTCCACGGAAGTGAGTGTTAACTGGAGAATAAAGCATGAATAATTGAAAACAAAGCTTTTGAAGTTACTGCATGATGTTTAAATAGCCTGTGGCTGAAGCAAACTTTTAAAACCAGTCTCTTGGTAAAAGAGGAAGAAAAGTAAAGTGAGGGGATATAGCTCAGAGCAGACGCTGGAAGGAAGCAGGGCAGGGCTCACATCCAAGTGGATAGTAGCATTCAGATGAGGCAATCTGGCTGCATTTAATGACCCATTGCTGGTGTATTTTTTTGTGCCATATTTTGGACTTTCTAAAACTCAGTGCATATTTGTTAGAAGAACAAAACAGTCAAGGCTCAGAGCTAGGAGTTGCCAACCCAAACGTCCCCTTAAATAAGTGTCTGGAACAGGTGCATGGAACAGAGACATGGCCTTCACTTCCACAAGGGAATTATGTTTTCTCCCATCTTTTCTTCAAATAGATGGAGCTCTGGGCTGTTCTGCCTCCCAATTTTGATAGACATGGGAGTATGGGAAAGGTTTCATTTTATTATAACCTGGTGGTAAGTAAAACAGCTGGACAAGTGGCTAGTGCCCAACCTCAGTGATGGGGAGGCAGCAGGGAGCAGGGCAAATGCAAGCCCCACCTGAAGAAGCAGCTGCTCCCTGGTCCCAGCTCCAGCTTGTTCCACCAACCACCCACCTCTGAGTTTTCAGAGGCTGGACATCTGGATCTTGTTGCAACTGATTTAATTTTTAAGAACCACTCCCTTATACGAGTCAGATGTGGGGCAGCCTAGGGTTAACCTCTGAAGTGGTGCCCTAGCTCCCAGGATGGGGAGAATGCAGACAAAGGGATCTGTCTGTGGGAGGCAGGAGGCAGGAGGCAGGACCGCTGGTAGGAATGTTTCATGGGGTGGCTACTTCGGAGAAAAATCTGGCCCATTTCTTAAAAGAGTGAACGTGGTCTCATCTGACTCAGAATTTACTCCTAGATATTTGCCCACAGGGGGAGAAAACGTACATACTCATAAAGACCTGCATATGAAACTTTGCGACAGCACTTTTCATAAGAGCCCTAGACTGGAGACACCTCAGATGCCCATGGACAGGGAGAGGGTACACAAGACATGGTCTGTCCACGCCACGAGACACCACCAGCACTTCGGGGAATGAACCCACCCAGCCAGAGTCAGCGAAGTGAAGGGAGGCAGACGCAAGAGGCCACGGAGGCCCCACGTAGAACAGTGGTTGTCCGGGGCTGCGGGTAGGGCTGCAGGTGGGAGGGGGCTTTCTGGGGTGAGGGAGGTGGGTGGGGAGCTGGGTTCTACCTTACAGCAGGTGTGTAGACAGTTTCTCTGGAGAAGTATGTTCAAGAAGCCGTGGTCGCCCCTCCTCACGGGACGTGGGAGTTTGCATCGTCCTGAGGACACCCTCTGGACTTTTTCTCTGCGTTGGCTGGTGGCCTGCGGGGCAGCAGATGGGCAGCTGAGGGCGCTCGGTCACAGCCCCTGGGCCAGGCTCTGCGCCGAGCGGCGGAATGCGGCTTCTTTTTGTCCTTGGCAACTGTTTTCTTAAAAACCCTGGGGTTAATAGAATCTGTGTCAATCAAATCCCATTTTCTCACTGACCTGCGCGACCCTTTAAGAGCTGTTTATCACTGCTTCTGAAGGCGGGCCCTACAGGCTTCAGTCTAAGCCAGCAGTACATGAATAATTCACAAGGGTTACCTGTAGGATCCCTGCCGGGACCGCCTTTGTCAGTCGGAGACCATTCAGGCCCTGCAAAGGATCCCCAGACAGCGGGGACTCTGGTCAATAGGTGAAAGAAAAGGCTGGGCCTGGGCTTTAATAAGCCAGGCCTCCTGAGAAGGTGGCTTTGGGGAGTTTCCCACAATGCTTAGTGGCGTCCGGTAATCCCACTGGAGATGGGCGCGGCCGGAGGAGAGGCTGTGCAGGTGACCACAGCAGGAGCTGATGATTTAGCGCTTGGCTTGTCCAGAAGCCCTGTGGGAATCTGAGCCACTCTAGAATTCCCAAGATTAAAACACAAAAACAAATCACCTGTGCCACATAAATGTACTCAAGGCCCTGACAGCCGTCTTGTTAATCATCTTCCCTCTGCCGCGGCATGAAGAGCATGAACTTGCCCCTTCAGGGTGTTGGTGGGGTGGGGATGGGTGCCTGCCTTGCTTCAGTAGGACGGAGCTGCTTCCTGGCGGCCCTGAGGAGAAGGTGGTTGAGGGCTGCTGCAGCGTGAACGGCACAGAGTGAGTTCTCAGCCACGGGAGACGCTGGGTGGGCCTGCGTGGCCACAACCCCAGGGTCCTGAAGACGGTTGTGATCCAGTGGGATTGCGGACCTTGGCGGGCTGTGTGGCCCTCGCTGGGAGACAGGACGCAATTGTCAGCGGAGCCGTGTGGCTACAGCCCCCGAGAAGTGGTCTTGCTGGAGGAAGCAGATCGATAAAAGGTGAGGCCCCCTGACTTTCAGAATCAGAGAGCAAAGAAATGAATTAGGGCATCAACGTGGCTCCCTCATCAACCATTTTTATGGCGATTTCCAAACATAAAGAATACAGGAATGAATTGTTCAGGAACACAGATACGCCCACCATCTAGATTCTACAATGAGTACTTTGCTACATTTGCTTTTGCATACATTTATCCACCTGGCCATCCCACTGTCTGTCTGTGAATTCATCATCTTATTATTATCATTTTTAATCGAAAACAGCTTTTCAGATTCTAACATGCCCCACAATTGAAAGCTACTGGCTCATGTTAGCATCTTTTCCACTCCATTGGATCAAGTTTAGATCGCATCTCCCTAATGGGTCATCGGACCCAATGTTGCTCACAAATAAATGATGTGGTTTTAGGATTGCTGCCATGAGTCAGGGTGAAAAATGCAGACCCCTGAGCCGGCTGTTGAGAGAGCACCCTCAACAGACCCATCTCAGGCCACACACAGACCCATCTCAGACTCATGCAAACCTGTGAGGCACCTGTTCTCCCATTTTACAGATGAAGAGACCAAGGCACAGAGTGTTCTGGTGGCTTGCCCAGGGCTGCACACCTGGCCAGTGCTGGTTTGCACACGGCACCCACACAGATGGAAGCAAAGGGGCACCATTTCTGACATACCAGGTGGCTATGATTTCTAAAATGTAATGAATGCCAAGTTGTCAGTGTAGATGTTGGGAAGAAGCTCTGCTCATGGGATGCACATTGACACACCCTGGAAGGCAGTTTGGCAAAGTGAGTCAGGAGCCACAGAAATGCCTGTGGCAATTGGCTCCTAGGAAAGCATTGCCATGAAAGATGTGTAGCCAACTTTGCACCCAAGGATATTCACTGTAGACTCAGTGATGTTCTGGAATGTTTCTATAACAACAATGTTCAAACACCATGGTTTTAAAAAAAGGCTTGTATTACAGGGAAGTGTTAAATAGCACATATCTGATTACAAAACAAAATCCAGGAGAAATGAAGTAACAATAATCTTCCTCTCATGTTGTATGTGTATAGAAAACATGCTTAACAAATTAAAAATGCATAAACTACACAAAATAATAATACACACAATAGAATAAACTGGAAAGATAGATACCAAAAAATGTGAACAGTAATTATTTCCAAGTGGGGCTTTCTGGGGGCGGGGGTGGTTGTAGTTGCTGTTTATCTTGGGATCGTTTGTGTTTTCTGCAGTGGGCGTGCATTAATGGACTAGGTTAGGAATGAGGTGCCTTCCCTCTGCTCCCATAACTGAGGTAAAAGGGAATGTAAGCAACTCAGTCTAAACTTTTTTTCATTAAAAAAATAATAATAAACTTTTTTTCTTATTTCTGAGCGCAAGGTGGCTTTGGGAGGAGGGGCAGGGGAATCAGCAGGTGGCGCCAGAGGGTAGTGGTCTTGTCAAGCTGTGGCCCATGCAGTAGTGGGTGTGCCAGTGGGCGAACGTGCGAGAGCCCCAGCGGGGCGCAGTCCCCGGTCCAGGTGATGCAGGCAAAGCTGGCAGTGAGGCTGCCGCAGGGAAATGCCAAGCTAGATAAGGACAAATAGCTATCATCAAGTGCACCTGGGTGCACCTAAGGTTTTATAGACCCCTGCCCTTAAAAATCAGATAATCTCAGGCACACATGACACAGTGGACGAGAGAAATCAAAATGATTGATGGAGATGAACAGTGGGCAGTGTTGCTGAGGATTTTGTGCAGCTTTATTTTCTGAGGGAAAAGAAGTGTAACCGGGGAAAACCAAAAGTGGACCTCATTGGTCTAGACCCTTACCTGTGAGGAACGGTAATAGTAATGATGATGACGATGGGACAGGTGCAGTCTACAGGGTGTGGCCAGTCAGGCACCTGGAGCTGGATGCGGGGACATGATATGCATGGGTTGGGCCTCTTGGAGGAAATGGGATAGAATTTTTCCCCATTAATAAGAATAGATAAATCTTGGTCATCTAAATTCTAGAAATGTTCATTGAATACCTTTGAAATGATGATGATGATGGTAATAGCAGCTCTGATTACCACCGTCATTTCCCAGAATGCAGGCCCAGCTGCATGCTTCCCACACTGCTGCATCTGGTTCCCAGGAGGCAGGTGTGCTGCTGTCACCTCCACAACACAGGGGATGAATGGAATCCTGTAAAACCGGAAAGACCTTCGCAGGGGGGACCCAAAGCTGGAATTTATTGTACACATAACACGAGTTATGCGGAATCAGTCAGGGTAGGTTAGCTTGTGCTGCTGTAATAAGCATACTGAAAGTCTCAGGGGCTTAGAAATAGGACGACTGCTTGCTCACTGTGTGCCAGTCTCAACCCCCTGGGCTCTGCTCAGTGCAGCTCTGAGGGACCCGGGCTGAAGGAACTCCATCTCAGTCATGTTTCTGTGGTCATAGACACAAGGAAAGTAGATCATGGAAAAGCATTGTGGGCTCTGAAAGCATTTACCTGGTGCGCCCCCCTCCAAGAAGAGCTCCCCCCAGAGCATTGGCCCAAGCACAGCACATGGCTCTGGTCGGGTCAATAGAGGGATGTTCCAGATGTGCCATGCTCTCGGGAAGGGAAGCACCTGCCATGGGACAGATGTAGTACCTCTCTGAGCTCTCGAGGTGCCATGGGGTAGGCACTGGGATTACTTCTGTTCTCAGCAAGAGGAAGCCGTGTGCACAGCTTGCCTTGGGTCCTGCAGCCTGTGAGTAGAAGTCACATGGTTCACACTCAGCGCTGGTAGAGTCCAGAATCTAGCTGTGGAGCTCTGTCCAGAGCACCTCACTGGTGAGGGCGCTCCCAGAAGCACACCTGCTGCAGTGTACTTCCCACCTTTCCTTCATAGACATGCATACGCTAGAAACAATCAGTTCTCAGATATGTATTTAACCAGAAAATAAATTCTGGATCCCCGAATAATATTTTAAGCAAAATAAGCATCCATGGTCTCAAAATACACTTAAAATGCAATTGGCAGGAACTTAAAGTTGTGTGTAGGTATTTTGGAAAGGCTGCCTGGTGTCAGCAGAAGGGCCAAACACCTCAGATACTGTTTTCAAGCCAGAGGTACTGCTTTCAAACCCACAGTTACAACAATGACGTGAATCGTCTGATAGTCAGGAGTGATGTTTTATGATTTTTTAGCTGCTGATGTGACAGTCTGTGTATGTGGCACTTCTGTTGTTTCTTAGTTATGTTGTGGGAACGTGGCTAGGGTGTCTGGGTTGGTGTGTAGCACATATTATCTCTTGCAAAGTAAAATAAAAAGGGATCCCTGGGTGGCGCAGCGGTTTGGCGCCTGCCTTTGGCCCGGGGCGCGATCCTGGAGACCCGGGATCGAATCCCACGTCGGGCTCCCGGTGCATGGAGCCTGCTTCTCCCTCTGCCTGTGTCTGCCTCTCTCTCTCTCACTGTGTGCCTATCATAAAATAAAAATAAAAAAAAAATTAAAAAAGATTTAAAAAAAAAACAAAAAAAAAACAAAGTAAAATAAAAAGAAAGAAATCCTGGGGGGGGGGGGGAATTTTGCACAGAGCTTCTGACATGGAGGACCCCCCTCCCATGCAAAGGAGTGGATCATATGATCCAGCTGTAAAATTTTCACAAATTCCTGAGTTCCTGGCTCCAAATAAAGGGTGAGAGACCAGGGCTGCGTGTCCTGGAGGTGGTCCACCGGAGTTTAGGGAACGATCAGCAGCCTCCCCCCGCCCCCCCCAGGGCTCCGGGTAATGGCCGAGCCAGGCTGCGGGGCCACCTGCGGGCTCCATGCCGTGCGTGCGCAGTAACCCAGCAGACAGCACGCGGTGGCCTTAGCTCCCATTCACAGACACATGTGACACACACAAATACTTGGTTTGTGAACGTGTAACAGCATGCCTTGGGGAAATCACCATGTGGAGCCTAAAATCTCTAACACTACCATATAATGATTTTTCTGCCTCCCACAGGCAGATGGAAGCAGGAAACCTCAAGTAGGGCTGCCGTTGCCCAGCACAGATCACAACCGTCTTTGTGCCCTTCCATGGCTCTGGCAGCCCATCTCCAGGGAGGAAGGGGCCAGGTTGGGGCTGCCCCAGGGCAAACACTCCAAGACCAGATCAACTCTCAGATCAGGGGTGTGGAGGTCAGCCGAAGGTCAGTGGCACACGCTGGCCACCCAGGGGTGGCTCTGCCTCATGCTCCGTGGTCAGTGAGGGTCTCAGCCACCTGTCTCACTCTGGGGTACGGGCTGACAGCATAGCTGCTATCAAGGGCATGGTCCTTGTGTGACAACACAGGGGGTGCAAAAGAGGAAGCCCAGTTGTGTAAACATCTTTCACACATCTGATCTGGTCAGCCTCTGATGCCGCAAGGATCGTCATCAGGGAGGCCCGCTGCCCTGGTGTCCCCAGGATCCAGGGGAGTGGCGCCTGCTGCCCTGGCGTCCCCGGGATCTCTGGTGGAGTCTGTTCCCATAACACCTCCCAGCCCCTAGACCTCTGCCAGCTATGCCTGTCCCCCTGGCGCCACAGGAGTCTCTGTGCAATGATCGCTTCTCCACCCGATAAACTAGTTATTTTTCTACTTTTACCAGAATTTGCCCATTCTGTACTCCATTCCTCCATGGTTAGCTCTCTGCCTTATTTGATAAAAGCACTGAAGAGTCCTGAGACCTTTATTCTGTAATCTATCAAGAGAAAGTTCCAATTATTTGGGCCTTTGGGGATCATAACACCTAAACCCAGATGAATACTGGTCAGTGGCAGAATTTTCGGCCCATGAGCAATCAGCCGAACGAGACCCATCTGCACTGCTGTTTCTTTGTGGAGCTTTCCCGGTGCTCTGCTCCACTTTGTCGTTTCTGATTCAGTCCTGGGTGTTGCGGTTACTCTTGTTTCTGGGTCATGCACTAGGCTCTGGAGGAAGCAGCAAGCACCACGTTGACTCTTTCCTGTGCCCCATCTCGAGATGGGCTGGACAGAATCTGTTTCCAGATGTTTTCTTCCTTTTTTGCACCTGTGTCGACAAACGAGCCTCGTGCACCGCTTCTTGGCTGACGTTAGCATTGGCTATTCCCCATGGAGCCCTGAGCTCCTAACTGTTCTGAGGGTGATCCTTACTACAACCTATCAGCTGGCTGCACAAACAGACCAGGCGGCGGGCCGCCGACTGAGGAGAGTGTGGGAGGGCAGCTGAGAGCCAGGGGAAGGCCGGCGGGAGCAGTTCATCCCTTATTCATCAGCGTAATGGAAATCCTCGCTGGAATTTTAAATATACTTTATGCTAGGGTTGCATCTTAAATATATCTGCAGCATATTAGTAATTAAATGGAAGTGGAAAATATTGGGTTTGGGGAAGGAAAGGAGGAATCATCAGCTTTATGGAGAGAACACTCCTCACGGGAGTGCTGCCTGTTTGAGGACTTGCGAATTAGCCCATAGTTTAAGTGAAAATTACCTTCTCATGGGAGGGAGAACAGGAAGGAACCCGAAGAGAATATGACGCAGTATACTTTATCACAACCCTTCTCTGGAGCCCAAGATGAAAAAGGAAAGAAAATATTGTCATATCAATTAAAAATGGGTTTGACAAAAACAATACACAGCTAACAGTGTCTTCAACAAATAAGGCTTCATTTTTCTCGTGTGAGAAGAAGTTTCTCACATGGCACCAGGCAGCTGCTGGCCATGATTTAATGGGTCAAGGATATCAGGGCTGTCGTTATACTTCTCTTGGCCTTTCTTTTTTTTTTTTTTAATTTTTTTTTTAACTTTTTTTTTATTTATTTATGATAGTCACAGAGAGAGAGAGAGAGAGGCAGAGACACAGGCAGAGGGAGAAGCAGGCTCCATGCACTGGGAGCCTGATGTGGGATTCGATCCCGGGTCTCCAGGATCACGCCCTGGGCCAAAGGCAGGCGCCAAACCGCTGCGCCACCCAGGGATCCCTCTCTTGGCCTTTCTTCATCTTGCATAATTGCAAGACAGCTGCCACAGCTCCAGCCATCAAATCTGTATTCAGGAAAGGAAATAGGAGAAAGAGGGATAACACTAACTTCATCAGGAAAGCAAAACACTTCCCAGGACTCCTTCCACCCGACACCCATCAGATGTCTGCTTACAGCTCATTGGCCAGAACAGTATAACTCAGCTTCCTCTAGCTCCAACAGAGTCTTGGTACATTGCCACCCTAAATTAATTAAATATCCTGTTTATGTAGAAAAAGGGATCAGAAAAATTTAGTACATCAGAAATAATTAGTAGTGTAGGCCACATTAGCCAAATTTTGCGCACCACTCAGCATCTCCCTTTGTTTGTTTTAGGAGAGCTGTTCATCCTGTGCTCCTTACCACACCACAGTCCTCAGGTCTACTTCCCGCCAAACCCAGGGCCTGAGTTCCACAGAGAAGCCCAGCCCTGCAGCAGGTGCCCAGGGATGCCAGGCTGGACAGGCACCCAGGAATCAGCACTTGTGTGTCTCAGGGTGAGTCCTCTTTGCATATTGGCCTGTGGAAAATGGACCTGGAGAGAGCATGAGTCACCAAGTGATTCCAAGATGAGAACTTTGTCCTTGGGGGTGATTTGGGGATTTTTCTACTTTTTTAAAAAAAATTCTACTATTCTATTTTGGCATTTAAAAACTTTTATTTTGGGGGCACCAGGGTGACTTAGTCAGTTGAGCATCCGACTCTTGATTTTGGCTCAGGTCATGAACTTGGGGTTGTGAGATCGAGCCCTGGGTCAGGCTCTGTGCTGAATGCAGAGTCTGCTTGAGATTCTCTCTCTCCCTCTGCCCCTTCCACCCCCACTTATGCTCTCTTTCTCTCTCTAAATTAAAAAAAAATCTTTAAAAAACTTTCATTTTCATATAACTTAACACATACAACAAAAACAGCATAAAGAACTCCTTTAGGGTTTAACCAGATTCATCTATTGTTTATAATTTGCCCCCAATTTCTTTATCATTTTACTGACCTACCTAGTCTATTGTATATCTATGCACAGGGAGAGAGGAAGAGGGAGACATTTGTCCCTAGAACCATCAATTTGAAAGTAAATCGCAGGTAGGTTCCCTTTTATCCCTAAATATTTATTTTTCTTTTCTTTTCTTTCTTTTTTTTTTTTTTTTAAAGATTTTATTTATTTGAGAGAGAGAGAGGGGGGGGGCAGAGGCGGGCAGAGGGAGAAGCAGACACCCCACTGAGCAGGGAGCCTGAGGTGAGATTCAATCCCAGAACCTGAGCCGAAGGCAGATGCTTCACCCACTAAGCCACCCAGACACCCCTAAATATTTATTTTTCTAAGAACAAAGATATTTTCTTACAGAATCACAGTATAATGATCAAAATCTGAAAATCTAAAACTGATGAAAAATGTTACCTAATCTGTAGTTCTTATCCCAATTTTATCAACTGTCTGATAATGTCCTGCGTTGCTCCTTTTTTCCTGGTCCAGCACTGATCCAGTATCTAACGCTGCAGATTCTCATGTCTTTTCACTCTTCAATCCTGAATGGACCCCAACCCCTCCTCGCCTCATGTGACCTTGATGTTTGCGAGGAGTACAGGTTAGTCATTTTCTAGACTGTTTGGGTTTTGCCTGATGTCTCCTCAGAGTGCATTTGGTTATGCATTTTTAACGTGGTCACTGAAGTAAATATGTGAATTCTTCTCAGGGCATCGGGCCAAAAGGCACGTGGTTTTGGTCTGTCCTTCTTCTGGGGATGTTTTGCTTCCTGGTTAAGATAGTGTCTGCCAGAGATTTTCCACTCTGAGATCACTGTTTTTTACCCTTTGTAAGTAGGAAGCAATTTTTTTTTTTTTTTTTTTTTTTTTTTTAGTAAGAAGTAATTTGTGGGGAGATATTTTGAAGCTGTGTAAATATCTTGTATCTCATCTACCTATCAGAAGTACATGGGTAGGGGTGTCTAATCAAAACATTTGGAAATCTTGGGATCCCTGGGTGGCGCAGCGGTTTGGCGCCTGCCTTTGGCCCAGGGCGCGATCCTGGAGACCCGGGATCGAATCCCACATCGGGCTCCCGGTGCATGGAGCCTGCTTCTCCCTCTGCCTGTGTCTCTGCGCCTCTCTCTCTCTCTCTCTGTGACTATCATAAATAAATAAAAATTAAAAAAAAAGTTAAAAAAAAAAACATTTGGAAATCTTTGACCAGGAAATGGCAAACTTTCTTTTTTGAAGTGGGCTCCACACCCAACAGAGAGCTTGAATTCCCCACCTTGAGATCAAGAGTCATATATTCCACCTATTGAGCCAGCCAGGCACCCCAAACTTTTTCTGTAAGGGGTCAAATAGCAAATATCTTAGTCTGTGTTGGCCATATAGTCTCTGTCAAAACTCTTCAGTTTTGCCATTACAGTGTGGAAGCAACCATAGACATATGTAAGCAAATGGGTGAGGTAATATTCCAATAAAACCTTATTTACAAAAATAAGTGGTGACCCAGAATGGTTGTTGGCCTGCATTTTATACCACTGTCAACTGGTCTACCTCTAAAAGCCATGGATTTTCCCTTATGGGTGGTTTTCCTACTCTTCTAAGGTCTGACCTAGAAGTTTTAGGGTCTTAGATTTTTCAAAGGATGAATCAAATTATGCAGCAGCCTGATGTATAATTTCAAAGGTGCTGTGACATCAGCTGAGGTCAGAATGGCCCAGTCCCCTTTAGCTCTGTCAAGAGGTTCTCACCTAGAAACTGTCAAGAAGAAGGACCCCAACAAGGGACCAAACATGGATTTTGTTTGGTCTGCACAGTTTAAAATTAATCTGAATTATTTTTGGTGGCTTGAACTCTGTCAGTTACTGCAGGCTGCCCTCTTCCCCCTAACACTGCCCTCCTTACCACGTTGATGAGTTCTGCTTGTCTCTGAAAGCATGTTTATTTTCTACCCTTTTGTGAGATCCTGACAAATAGGGAGTCACTTTCTAGAATTCCTCCTATCTCTTGTAGCCGTAGAATGCTAAATCCCAGATGGAAAATTAACCAAACCAGGATGTTTATATTTGGTGCTCCAATTAGCTGCATTCCAAGAAAAGAACCTTTGTTACACTCTGGGGACTCTGCTGGCTTGGAAAGGATGTAGTTATGAACTTAATTTGTTTAGCTCTGTTTGGTTTTGCAGAGTGCGTGGTATGACCTGCAGTGCAGGCCAGCTCTGGTTTACAGTGCTGTGCTGGTAGCGGGTTCTGGGTGGTTCAGGAGCCCAGGCTTCCAATTCCAACCCATTTGGGGATGGGCACCAGAAAGGAGGCAGCTGAGGGGAATGCATGTGAGCAGGATTCTGTTGGTTTATTTCCCAGGGAAGGAGGTTTAAGGATCTTTCGTACCATGGGACTGGTCTAAGGTTACCATCCATCAGTCTGTCTGATGTTTGTCAGAGTGGTGTTCTCATCCCGGGTCTCCAGTGGAGGAAGCAGGGTGCCACCCCATGTAAGCACAGTAAGTGAAGGGATTCACTATCACGTACTGAGAGGACTCCCAGACGTGATAGTCCCTCCTTAGGACTCCCTTGGATCTGCCTAATGGGGAGTTTATATGGAGGGAAAGTGGAGACCTACATCTGTAACCACCTTTTGTTGAAACTCATTTTTAATAGTTGAAACAGATGCTTTACCTTCACATTCTGCGGCTTTGATTTTGGGGTTATCAGAATAATGCAAGAAAGGTCAAGTTGATTCCATTAAAAAAACCCAATCATAGACTCTCCTCTCGAGGGAACATGCCTTTCACAAGAGATCTGAGCATGTCCAGAAAATGAAGAGCACCTTTGCAGAAAGAAGGTCCCATTGCCATCCAGGGGGAGGGCAGGTGTCAGGTGGAGGTCAAGTTTTGCCAAGAGCCCTTTTCTGGGCTTCCTGCCAGGGGTCTTCTCTGGGCAGTGGGGCCACATGGCTTGTCTCTGCTCCCACGTGGACACGCCTCTTTTCCGTCTTTCTCTGTTGTATGATACGCTGTACGCTGCGGTCTGCGCGCACATTTGGCAGATGTTGTCACGTGACTCAGAGTTCACAAACCCACATGGTTCCAGGGACTCTGAGTTAAGCCTACCAAGTGGGATCAAGTGAGCAGGAGGGGAGGAGGAGTGGCATCCACTATCAACCTGAGGCTGCAAGGGCCTAGTGTCGGCAGCCCTGACTTTTCTACTTAAGTCAGAAGTCTAGATGTACACATGTAGTCATGAGGTTTTGAAATCTTGTCCTCAAGTTCAATTTAAAAATTATGTGGATCATACAAATAACTTAGACCTGTGCCCAATTACAGATTATCTTGGGGGTGGGGTGGGATTCTGCTGTCATTTCTCCCATGAGAGATTGGCCAGTGCCCTCATCTCAGGCCGGACAGCAAACCCTTTCTCATCTGTCCTTGTCTTAGGTTCCACTGTTGTTTGTCACAAGCCATCTTCTTGGGTCGTGGGTCTGGGAGGCAGCTCTGTGAGATCTGAATCCTTGTGACTGTCTGCTGGATCCTCTGGTTTAGGAGCTTTTGGAATTCCCTCTGGGTGGGACAGTGACTGACCCCTGGTGTTGTGGGAGAGAGTTAGTTCACCCTCAAATCCTCCTGCTTCCTGCTTTATCCAGAACCCCAGGTGGGCTGGGGGAATGGTGGCTTGCCCCGTGTCACAGGCTTTGTCCTCCTGAGATGCCACTAGGTCGGGAGTGTAGCACCATGACTGAGGTCCTGGGCATTTCATGCATTTGTCTGAACAAACTTCTATCAAGCATCTTTGTCACTTTGAATATTTATTTATTTGAGAGAGAGAGAGAGAGATCGTGTGTGAGTGGGGGGAGGGGCAGAAAGAGAGGGAGAGTCCCAAGCAGACTGCACTCAGTGTGGAACCTGACATGGGGCTTGATCTCATGGCCCTGAGATCATGACCTGAGCCGAAACCACAAGTGGGAAGCTCAACCGACAGCCCCCCAGGGACCCCCAAACATCTCTGTCATTTTAAACCACATGTTGCATCCTGGCAACCTGCACAGAGTTAAAATAATTGGAAGATGTCAGACTAAAACACAGATCCCAGTTTGTTTGGAAGAACCAGAAGATCCCATTCCTGCAGGTGACCCTGGGCTGGAGCCTCCATGAGGGGGCCCCCTGAGCAGGTCTTTTGCTGGCCTGCCCTCAGGCCCAGGCCCTTCCTTTCCTGTTCTGCTTCAGCAGTAGGACTGGCCTCTGAAATTACATGCCCAGCGTCCTTGCAAAGTGGTTCTAGGGAGGCTCAGCCGGGGAGGCATTGGCTGGAGGCCAGGGAGCAAGAGAAGGAGAAGATAGGGTATTTCTCTCTCTCTTCAGTGTCCCCGGGGTCAGCTCCATTAGAACCTGTCCTGTGGTGTGGCCCTGCCTCTGGGCAGCAGCTCTGTCCCTGGCAGGGTAAGCCCCCTCCACCCCACCCCCCTTCTAGGTGTGGCAGTGCCCCTCTGCTCCGGCTGGTCGTTGGTGTGCCTTCACTGCAATGGGCTGAATTGTGTGCCCCACAAAGCGTATGTTGACATCCTAACGCCCAGCCCCACAGAACCCTGATCCGATCTGACAGGTGTGCTGCTAAGAAGAGATCTGGGCATGGACACGCACGGGGGGTGGGCGGGGTGGGGGGAGACCAGATAAAGATGTGGGGGCCAGGTGTCTGCATGCCAGGGAGAGGGGTCTCAGGTTGGTTGACCCTGCTGACACCCTGCTTCCAGGCTGCCTGCCTCCGGGACGGTGAGCAAGTGGATCTCGATGGTGGAAGCCCCCAGTCTGGGCTACTTTGTTCTGGCGGCCCCAGCACGCTGATAACCTCGGCACACACCGTGTTTGGGGTCTAGCAACACAGACCTTGTGTTCTCTTCTCATTTTTATTATAGTAGAATTAAGTAGAAATGAAATGCTTTTAGCACCCACATCCCTATTAAAAGCCAGAAGGTTGTAATCCCAGTGTTTTGGGATTGAGTCCTGCATCGGGCTCCCCACAGGGAGCCTGCTTCTCCCTCTGCCTGTGTCTTTGCTTCTCTCTCTGTGTCTCTCATGAATAAATAAATAACATCTTTTAAAAAAAGCCAGAAGGTAAGAGATCCCTGGAGGGACATAGGATTTTCACCCTCAGTCCGTTTTTCCGTTCATTTATCAACTCACTGGGTCCCCTTAGGCATCTGACATTGCAAACCCTGATTTAAATTTTAAGCTGTTCTGCCAAAGCCTTGTCTGGGGGGAATGAGCCCCTGTTGCCTCAGATTGCTGGGTTTCCTGGGCTGCAGGCAGGGAAGCTGATGCTGATTTCACTGCTGGGATGATCTCTGCACTTGCCAAGATGCACACAGTTTTGAAATTCCTGATAGGAGTTTCCCAACCAACTGAAGACACCTGTCACAAAGACTCTCTTCCTGCCCATGAGCTGTTGGGGTAAATAGTTTCAGTTTTTTTTTGATGTGAGCAAACAAGGAGCAGCTGAAATGATTCATTGCTGCCCAAGACGGCCTGAAATGTCCCCAATACAATCCCGCCAAGAGGTCACCAGTGCTTTGTTTTGTTGGGCGTCAAGCCATTCTTTCTATAAACTTTTGGAGAAATTCCAAATGCTGTAAACAACTCTCAGCTTGTTCTTAAAGGGACTTGAGAAAAACACAGGCGCTAAGCAGAAGAAAGATAAAACAAGAGAAACCACGTCTCTGGAAACTTTGGGCTTGAATGTTATGTCTCGGTGCGTGTGGACTGCGGGCTGCTCCCACAGAAGCGCCAGGCAGCTGGGGTCGGAGTGTCTCTGCTCCTCGGGCCATTCTGATGGTGATGCCGGGAAAGTGCCAGCCACTGCGTCCGTGCCACTGCCCCTAGGATTCCTCGCCCCTGCCCTGGCCCAGAGCAACATCGCAGCCTCTCTTCCATCTGTGTTCTCTCTGCAGCCAGCAACTTTCTTGTTGACTGGCCTCCTGCCCCCAGACTATTGCTATGACCCAGTGACAGCAGAAGGCACGAGGTCACACCCTTCTGTGTGGAGCCTCTGCTGGTGTCTGTTTCTCAGAGTGAGCTCTGACTGCCTGGACTGTGGCCCCACAGGGCCTCTGCAGTTCCTCCCACAGCCCAAGTCCTGATCCTGGTCACCTTTTGAGGGTGGGCCTCCAGAATAGCGGGGGCTCACCCTCCGCACCCCTGGCCACCTCCCTGTCCCCAGCACAGCACCAGGAAAGTGGGGAGCTGTTTGCCACCGTGGCCTGAGCACCCAGGGCTGCTGGCACAGTGAGTGCTGGTAAAGGCTTCTTGATTGCCCAATTCCTCCGGCCAACACATCTAAGTGGAGAGACCAGCATGGTCCTTAGGCGGATGATGAGGGCTTGGAGATACTCATCCTCTCTGGCTGGCCATTCAGTCCATGACTCCGAGCAGGTGTCCGAGTGGACTAGGGACCTAAGGCAGAGTTTCAGTGGCCTGAGGTTCACCCGGCAGCCATTCTGAGTCACTGATCCACCACTGTCCCCTGGGGGACCGTGGTTTCCCTAACACAGAGCGGCTATTGAGGTGGGTGTAGAGGGAGCTGCTAGTTGCAGGGAGGGTGGGCCAGGCACCTGCTGTGTGAGTGTCCACTGTCCCTACATCCCTGCAGGGTGAGGGGGCCCTGTGTGGTCCCAGACCCCTGGGGTCTGGCTTCAAACTGAACATAGGTATTAACCTGCTGTTTTAAAATGTGGCGTATTGGGGATCCCTGGGTGGCACAGCGGTTTGGCACCTGCCTTTGGCCCAGGGCGCGATCCTGGAGACCTGGGATCGAATCCCACCTCGGGTTCCCGGTGCATGGAGCCCGCTTCTCCCTCTGCCTGTGTCTCTGCCTCTCTCTCTCTCTCTGTGTGTGTGACTATCATAAATAAATAAAAATTAAAAAAAATGTGGCGTGTTATCTTGGTGGATTTTCAAGTGTCATTTTTGTCTTAGGCTGCTTTTCTGTGTGTTTTTCTACCGTGTATAATTGGATGTGTTCAGACCAATTTTACGCAGGATTACGAGCTGCACCTGATGCAAATAGTAACAGTGACACACATTAAATCTGGCATGAATTTTCAGACTTTTCTACTACTCTGATCACCCATCCCCACCCAGTCCAGCAGCCAGAGTAAAACAAATGTTAAATAATGGGCACATTTCAGTATGTCTTCTGTGTGTGCACACACAATGGTATTAATTTAACATGTATTATGTATTTAATATGTGTATATATAATATCCATGACATACTATATAATAACACTCAGTAACTGCTTAAAATATCTATGATTTTTAAATTTTAATTACAGTAAAATTTACCTCTTTTAGGTTTATGGTTCAATAGGTTCTATTATATAATAGTGCTTTGAATAAAAAAATACATATATATGTATATGTATTACTATAATGTATAGTAATACCTGCACATGGAAAATATTCACACTGTGCCAAAGGAAGTGGGATCTTGAATACTCAATTCTTAGTTTCTCGTCCCTCTCTCTCTCAAGAGGCAACCACTCTTACTGTTGTGTATAAACTTCCTGAAATATCAAGTGTTCCTCTTTTATATGCAAACAAGGGAATACATACATACAGTATTTATTATTTTTTTCTTTTTTTCCACTTAATATGTATTGGACATTGTGTTGCAGCCACACCTCTTTTTTTTTTTTTTATTGGAGGGTACTGAACTGTGGATCTACATCCTTTGCCAATTTTTATACTGGATTGTTGGTCTTATTGATTTACAAGAGCTCTTTGTATATGGAGCGATTTAGTCCTTAGCTTGTCAAGAGGCAGATTTATTTTTTTTAATTTATTTTTTTATTTATGACAGTCACACACACACACACACAGAGAGAGAGAGAGAGAGAGAGAGGCAGAGACACAGGCAGAGGGAGAAGCAGGCTCCATGCACCGGGAGCCCGACGTGGGATTCGATCCTGGGTCTCCAGGATCGCGCCCTGGGCCAAAGTCAGGCGCCAAACCGCTACACCACTCAGGGATCCCAAGAGGCAGATTTATTGTGAAGCTAATGAAGTTTAATTTTCTGAGACTCTCACTTGTATGAACCCTCACAAGACCCTGGAAAGGATCTAGCAATGTGTTCATAAAATCCACTCAAGTAAGTTATTTTCACTGCAATAATTTAAGAGGATTGTACCTTTCAGTTGAGACTTTTCCTCATGCTGGTGTTCTCAGGCAGGCTGTGGGCATTTTTGAGATCTGACTAAGGCAGTTTTGCTTGGGTTACATTTAATTGGGATTTCATGGGATACATTTAGGGAGTTCTCTGTCACTTAGGGGTATAAAACATCACTAGCCATCATGGTATGGGATGACTTCCTGTAAGACTTCCTGTTTTTTTTTTTTTTATGGTGAAAAATTTATATTTAGATTTAGCCAGATGGACCCAGTTTAGATGATCCCAATTTTGCTGACAACATCCAAAGCATCAGAGTCAGAAGCCAGTCAGACATACGCAATCTTCTCTCCATCAGGCAGGTCAGCGTGGTGACATTGGCTGTGTCAATGTCATAGAGTGTCTCCCCAGCCTGTTCGATCTGGTGCTTGTTGGCCTTGGCGTCCACGATGAACACAAATGTGTTGTTGTCTTCTATGTTCTTCATGGCTGACTTGGTGGTCAAGGAGAACTTGACGATGGCATCGTGGTCATGCTTGTTTCTTCTGGGGGTACTCTTTCGAGGATATTTGGGCTCCCTTCGGAGATGCAATGTCTTGGGCCATCAGAGTGTAGGTGATGTGAGGATCTTCTGTTTTTTTGTGACTGTGGATGCCTTTCAGCACCACTTTCTTGGCCTTCACTGGGTTTGGTTTGGATTTGGCTTTGGCTTTGGGAGGGGTGGGGGATTCCTTCTTCATGAAAGGGGACACTTCGCTCTTTATAACTGAATTATCCTCATGGTCCTGCATGGCCAAAGACCATGTCATGATACAGACACATCTTGTGGAATTTGGCGCTAGAGGTGCATGGTAGTGGGTGAGGCGACAGGTCTGCAGTGGATGGAGTCAGCCAGTCCTCGGAAAATACCTTCCAGCCCTCAAAAATAAGATTTTTGGATAATGCCATTCTCACCAATATGTGGCCAGGAAAGTGCTCGTGCCTGAACTATCCCTGAAATCCAGCAAATACAAACATCATCCATCAGAGATTGAATTGACTTTTCTTTTTAAAAAAGATTTATTTATTTACTCATGAGAGACATAGAGAGGCAGAGACAAAAGAAGACGGAGAAGCAGGCTCCATGTAGGGGGCTCGATGTGGGACTGGATCCCAGGACCCCAGGATCATGACCTGAGCCAAAGGCAGACAATCAACCACTGAGTCCAGGCGTCCCTCTAATTGACTTTTCTAGATGGTAATCAAATCAAATAGAATTTCTCAGAATTCAAATGTACTCCCTGAAATTCCTGTTCAAACACCCAAGTACATTTATTATAATTTTAGGTGACGGAAATTTATTAAAGAAAAAAATTAAATTACCAATAGAACTTTAAAAGAAGAAAGTTTGATCAATGAGGCTGGGGAAAGAATTTTTCTGTCTATTCTCTCAAGAGAGAAAAAATACATTACAATGTCATTGTGCAGAGGTAATCAAAGATTATGCAGCTAACATTTTTTAGAAAGTATTATGGAGGGATCCCTGGGTGGCGCAGCGGTTTGGTGCCTGCCTTTGGCCCAGGGCATGATCCTGGAGACCCTGGATCGAATCCCACATCGGGCTCCCTGCATGGAGCCTGCTTCTCCCTCTGCCTATGTCTCTGCCTCTCTCTCTCTCTGTGACTATCATGAATAAATAAATAAAATCTTTAAAAAAAAAAAAAAAAAGAAAGTATTATGGAGGGACGCCTGGGTGGCTCAGTGGTTGAGTGTCTGCCTTTGGCTTGAGGCCTGATCCTGGATTCTTGGGATCGAGTCCCTCATTGGTCTTCTTGCATGGCGTCTGGTTCTCCCTCTGCCTGTGTCTCTGCCTCTCTCTCTCTCTGTGTCTCTCATAAATAAATAAAGAAAATCTTAAAAAAAAAAAGTATTATGGAAGTGTGTCAGATGCTGAATTAAAAAACATAATGCCCCTTTTGTGGATTTTGCTAGTCTGTGGGATTTATCAGCTTTTTAAAGTGTGAGTTTGTTGCGATTTACTTTTTCATTCTTTATAAGTCACCATATTTGTATCAGTTTTACTGGTGTTTTTTTTGTTTTGTTTTTGTTTTTATTTTTCTTAAACAGGACTCCCCATATGGAGCGAACTACAAGCCTCACAAAATCTGGACCTACACCCGGGTCTACAACTTGTGTTATGAATATTTTGTCCTGGTTTGTGACTTATCTTTTGATTTGTTTATGGGATTTTTTTCACTGTGCAGAAGTTTTAAATTTCCATGTAGTCAGATGCAATGGACATTCCCTTCTATCATCTCTGGTTTTCTTCTTTGCTTAGAAAGTCCTTCTTCATGATTTCTTCTAGAAGGTCTCATTTAGAGAGAGAGAGAGATTGATTGAGCACACAAGCAGGGGTGGGGAGGTGCAGAGGGAGAGGGGGAAGTGGACTCCCCCAGGCCCTTGGGATCATGACCTGAGCCAAAACCAAGAGTCTGACTCATATCTGACTGAGCTACCCAAGCACCCCTGTAAAAGTATTTTTAAAAATTATCCAGTTTTCTGAATATCACTTGTGGGATAATCAATCTTTTCTTATTGATTAGAAGTTCCACTTTATCAAATATTAAGTTCTCCTACATAATTGGATGTATTTATCCAAGTGTGTTCTACTGATGTATCTGTTCATGCAGCAGGACCAAAAACATTTATTTATACACAGATTTTATATATATAAAATTATATATATATTATTTATTTATTTATTTATTTTAAAGATTTAGAGAGAGAGAGAGAGAAGAGGGGCAGAAGGAGAGGGAGAAACAGACTCCGTGCTGAACAAGAAGCCTGACATGGATCAGGCTGGATCTCATGCCCCTAAGATCATGACCTGAACCAAAACCAAGAGTTGCTTAACCAACAAACCCCCCAGGGGCCCCTTTACTGATAATATATTTTAAGGTCTGAGAAGGCTAGTCTTCCTTTATTACTCTTTTTTATCCTAAAAAATGCCCAGGCTGTACTTCTGTGCTTGTTTTTTCATTATGAAGTTTAGAATCAGCTCCCAAAGATAAAAAAAAAATCCTGCTCATATATTTTTTAAAGATTTTATTTATTCATGAAAGACACAGAGAGAGAGAGAGACAGGCAGAGACACAGGCAGAGGGAGAAGCAGGCTCCACGCAGGGAGCCTGACGTGGGATTCGATCCTGGGACTCCAGAATCATGCCCTGGGCCAAAGGCAGGCGCTTAACCGCTGAGCCCCTCAGGGATCCCCTCTGCTCTTATGTTTATTGTAATTACGTTAAATTTTAAGGCTGATTAGGGCACCTGGGTAGCTCAGTGGGGTTGAGCATGTACCTTCGGCTCAGGTCATGATCCCGGGGTCCTGGGATTGAGTCCCACATCAGGTTTCCTTGCATGGAGCCTGCTTCTCCCTCTGCCTGTGTCTCTGCCTCTCTCTCTCTCTCTCTGTGTGTGTGACTATCATAAAAAAAAAAAAATCTTTAAAAAAATTAAGGCTGATTTAGGGAGCATTGATGAAATGTAAGTATCCCATCCAAGTCTAATGTATGCTTTTCTCCTTATGCAATTTTCTTCTTTTCTTTCTCTATTTATTCAAATATGTATTATACATTTCTGACTCAAATCATTTGTAGAGATGTTTTTCTTTTTGTTTGCTATTTTAATGGGATTTCCCACCTTTCCATTGTACTTCCCGACTGGCTGTTCTTATATAGGAAAGCTGTTGATTTTTACATGTTCATATATGCAATACTATATAAATTATTTTTGCTGGTAACAAGAATAGTATACTTTTCTATTCTACTACAGAATGTACACAGGGGGTGCCTGGGTGACTCAGTTGGTTGAGTGTCTGACTCTTGATTTTGGCTTGGGTCATGATCTCAGCGTCCTGGGATCCAGCCCCTTGTCAGGCTCCAGGCTTAGCCCAGCATCTGCTTAAGATTCTCTCTCCCCGCCAAAAAAAAAAAAAAAAAAAAAAAAAAAAGATTCTCCCTCCAACTGCCCACCCCCTCCTCTGCACATGCTCTTTCTAAATACAATATTTTTTTTTAAAAAATGAATATACATGGAATTCTGTTCTAGTCTATTCCATTCTATGCTATGCAATGCTGTGCTGTCCTACTCATTTGCAATGTTTCCTGGGTCACGTGGCTTTCCCTGTGGACCATAGTATCATCTCCAAGTACTGCCTGCCTCTACTGCTTTTGATGTTCCTTCTCCTCATGGACAGGGTGATGCATGCTTCTAGCACATGCTGAGCTCACACTGCACTCCAGCCTTCCAAATATAGCTGGCAAAGACCTCGGTGGACACACTGGGTCCTGACCTTGGAATTGGCCTCATGGAAAACTTGCTGTGCTTTATCTAAGCTCAGGGCCCACAGAGGTGCTGAAGCACGGTGCCTAGCGTCCACTGGACCTATTATTAGCTGGAGGATGGGAGTGGACTCTACTGCTTTAATGCTGAGCCCTCAGAACCAGGCAGCAACCAAATAAATGATTGACATTTGCTCCAATAGCTGTTCCAAGTGGAAACTGCCTGTTTGTGCTTTCTCTGAACGCACAGCTGGAGAGGCCTCAGTGGCAGTGATGCAGCTTCACATCTGGGGTGTTTCTGACATCTGGCAACACCCGTTGCAATCACGATCACATAAGTAAATGTGCATTATTTATAGCAGCCTCCAATAGCCTTATAGGCTCATCAGTAGTCAAGCCTTTGTGTGGTGCATTTTCCATCTGGGGCCAGTGGACTGCCTGCCTGTGACAGTCAGAGAAGGGGCTAGCTTCTCTGGTGTCATCCAGGGAGTTGGTCCCAAGGCCAGGGGCCCACCTCTAAGAACTGGATGTTTCCTTGCCTCCATGTTGGACATGTCCTCGGTCTTCACAGAGGCAGGGTGGTTGAGGGGCAGGGGGGTGAGGCTACCCCTCATAGCTCCCTAAGGGCATCCCTGCAAAACTCCCTGGTTTATTACATTTTCCAGCATCTCATGCACAAAATTTACCTGATATTTGTGAAATTGGAGCATGGTGCCAGAGATGGAATCCCGGCCTTTCCTTTCTGATTTGACAGTGTGACTCCCAGCAGGGATGGGTTTCCTCTTCTGGCCTCGGCTTGCCCAGCACACTAAAGAGGCTTACACGGACACCCCTATGTAAGCAGCATGCATGGACGGGAAGTCCTAGGAGAACAATCTGTGGTGTTAACAGAGCAGGCGTTGACAGTGATGGCCTGGCATGGGGAGGATTCAGTATCTCGAAAAGGAAGCACTTGTGATCTATGGGATTGCTTTAAACATTAGTTCCCCTGCTGAGAAATTGGGGTAGAAAGCCATTTCTGTGTAATCGTGTCATTTCGCAGAATGGTCCTTTCTAAGGAGGATAGCTTTATTTTCTCCTGTCAACTACTTTATTTGCTTCCCTGAAACAGCCCAGCCAAGTGGCTGCTCCATTGGAAGCAGGTATGATGCTGCCAAGCAGGGGTGGCGGGGAGGTTGGGGGAGTGGGACGCCGCAGATGTACCTCCTTGTGGCCAGAGGCAGGATTGGGGCCTTAGCTGGTGTGAGCCCCAGGTCATGTGCTTTTTTCATAATCTTCTTTTTCTTCTTTTTTTATTGAGATGAGGTTTGCATAACAAACAACCATTTTAAAGAATAATTCCGTGGCATTTAGTACGATTATGGAGTTGTGCAAACACCACCTCTATCTAGGTCCTATGTGATTTGTCCCCCAGAGAATAGGTACCCTGTATCCATCAGCTGTCATCCTCACTCCTGGCTCCTCCTATGCCTTGCCAACTACACTACCCATTTGTTTTCCATCTGGACATTTCCTATTGATGGAACCATATGATATGTGGCCCTTTGCATCTGCCTTCCTTCCCTTGGCATCATGTTTTCAAGGGTCATCCATGTGGTAGTAGGTGTCAGGGCTTCATTCCTTTTGATGGCTGAATAGCATTCCACTGTATGGATCCCATTCTGCAGATCTGTCCATCCATTGGTGGTCATTGGGCCATCGTGACTTAGGCTGTGGACAGAGGTGCATGAGGTAGTCTGAGCACTGCTCTTCGGCAGCTCATGCTGTGCCTCCCTCTCCCCATCACAGTAGTGGGGATCTGACAGCTTGCTGGCAGGAGGGAGACAGAAGTACGGGAGGTCCCATATCCACTCCTGATGTCAGCACAGAGCTCCTGGCTCAGTGGAGATGCTCAGAGCTTATAAGCACATTTCTGAGAGAAGCCTCCAGCTTGCAGGCGAATTTGGATGCCCCAGTATTTGGGAAGCAGAGGGGAGTCCTGGTGATGAACACTTTGCTCAGCTCACCTGCTGTGGTCACAGGGAAGTTGTCTGGGATGAGGTTTCTGTGTGGCCACATAGCTTTTAGATCACTGTGTTCATTTAAAACAAACAGAACCACTTGGGGGGAGGAACGTGTTGGATTTTATGGATGAGCCTGCTTTGTTATTTTGAAACCTGTGAATTGAGTCTGTTGATCTGAGGAGCATCAGGAAGTAGGTCCAAAGAAGCCTTTTGTTTGTGCACGGGGGCTGCGGGCAGCGTGTAAGGGCAGCGTTGCTGTGGGTTCCTGGATGGGCCATTGTCAGCAGCATCCCTCAGAGCCACAGGTTGGGTATGCGGGCCGACCCCCCGCTTTCCTGTTGCTGTGATCAATGACTTAGCATCTCTAAGTAGCACATGGTGGACTTCTCCTGGGAAGGGAGTGTGCGTGTAGGGGGGTCCAGCGCACCCCCTGCCTTTCACTCTCTCTGTGTGCCCGCGTTGCTAGGGAGCTGGTTCATCTGTGCAGCAGCCCCACGTTCTGGGAGGACGGGGACGCGGCATTTTGTTCCCGTTTTATGCTGGCAGCTCGGGGGTAAACACCCCATGGCTTGGGTGGTTCCACACGGTCACTTAATTTCAGGCGGCATTCGGGTTTCTTGGCTTGACGGGGCCACGCGGAACGGGGGCTGCCGCCCTGGGCCCTGGCTGCCCAGACCTGGGTCACCAGCACCGGAGATCTTTTGCCTCAGCTCCACGCAGGGAGCACCCCCAGCCGCCGGCCCTGCCTGGCTCTTCCCTCCTGGCACTTGCCCGCAGCAGCTCGGTGGAGAGGAAGCCGCGGGAGGGAGAGCCATCTTGGGGTGTGCGCGTGTGTGCGCGTGTGTGCGCGTGTGTGCGCGTGTGTGCGCGCTGGAACACGGGCATTTCATAGGCTCTGCAACTGCTGCATGGCGGCTGCTTCCCTCCCTGCCTCCGCGACTTGCCTGCCGAAGACCAAGGCTCGCCTCCAGCCGGACCCAAGCAGGGCGACGCCGGCGTCCGTCCCTCTGCCCCCTCCCTCTCTGCCTCTCCCCTCCTCCCGGCCTCCTCTGCCCGCCTCCCTCCCTCCCTCCCTCCCTCCCTCCCTCCCCGCTCCCCCGGTTTGTAATCCGACACAGTAGACTGCAGTTGTCTGCGCGTGAACCTCCGAGTCCGGCACGCTCGCTCCTAAGGTAGGCTGAGATTTATCTTTTCTCCTAAAAATAGCTTCGCGTTTCCTTTCGCCTTCCCGCACCGGGCCGCAGCGCCTGATGGCAGGCGGTCGCCAGAAACTCTTTGCCCCGACAAAGTTTATTTTCCAGTGGTTAGAGGACGCCCTTCAGCTGGGGTTCCAGGTAGCCCCGCCCGCCGGCGGCAAGACACCTGGCGCAGGGGAGCCGCGGGGAAAGGAGGGATGTTTCCAGACTATTCCGGGTTTGGCTGCTCCCTGCGCCTGGATCTGTTTCCGAGGGGCTGGGCTGGCCGCCTGGGCTCTCAGCAGGAGGTTCCCTCGCCCCTCCCACCCCCTCGCCCCTCCGGCCTCCTTGCTCCTCCCGCCCCCAGTGGTTTTTCCAGAAAAGCCCCTCTGGGCGAAGTTTGACATCACTGGGCCTTGCCTTTTCAGCTCTAGTGGAGGGGGTGTGTGAGCAGTGGTTTCGGAGCCGAGCCTCTGGGGGCTTTGGAAGGTCTTCAGGGGCTGGGGCTGGCGTGGCAAAGGGGGTGTGGGCCCAGAGAATGAGAGTTGGTTGTGTTGCTCACAGCTGGGCTCAGACGTGATATGCACCGAATGAGGAACGTGCAGGATAAGGATTTGTCAATTCATGTCCCGTAGACCGACTTGAATGATTTATTTGTCAAAACAGATGTTCCCAGCAGAATGTGCATGGCGTGTGTGTGTGCGCGTGTGCCTGTGCGCAAGTGTGCTGTGTGCACGCAGCAGGCTGCTGGCTGGGGTAGGCTCTCCCCGGAAAGCCTTATTTTCACCTGGAAATGCCGTGTTTACACAGGAGGAAGACCTGCCAGCGAGGAAGTTGGGTTTGTGTGAGCTGGGGAGGTTGGGGGCAGGGGTGCGGCTTGCTCTCCTGAGGCTCAGGCCTTTGTAGAAGCAGCTTTGCTCCTGTCCTCAGGGGCCCCATGCTGGCTGCTAGCTGTCCCCACTGTGTGGGGCTGAGAGCTAGGTTGGTGGGGCCCTTGGGGAGGAGGGGCTTCTGGGGATTCCCGCAGGGACTGGCAATGGAGCTCCCTGGATCCCCTTACCCATGCAGGTTCTTAGGGCAATAGGGTGAGTGAGGAGGGAGGGCCTTGGGCAGACCTCCCATTCCTGCATCTGTTCCTTCCTGGGAGAGACCCTGTCTCATTCAGGGGTGGATGGTACAGATGGGAGAGGCCAAGTGAGAAGGGCCATGGCTCTGAGAATGGGAGGTTAGGCAGGAAGAGGAGGCAGCAGGGCCAGCCAGCCTCTGGGAGGTCTGCAGGGTGTCGGGGGGCACCCATGCAGTTTGGATGAGGTGCCCAGGGCAGGGAAGCACATCAGACTACCCCACTGGCAAGGTGAACAGTCTAGGGTCTTCAGGAAATAACCCTCCCAGATGCCCGGCCCCCTGCTTTCTCCCAGCCCTGCTGCACTTGCCTGGAACTGGCTTCCGGCTGGCCGGCTGCTGGTAACTGATACGTGGGGCTTCATATCCCAGTGTTGTGTGGGCGCCGCTGAGTTCAGGGCTTCCAGGCAGGACTGTTGCATGTGACCCGGTGTGGGCTATGGTGTGGGAGGCGGGCAGGAGGCCAGCCCCGTCTGCAGGGTGGGGTGATGGGCCTGCGCCCACAGCCGACCCGTGGCACCGTGCCCAGCAGGGAGCCGAACATTTCGAGGTGACTTCAGGGAAGTGGCTGGCAGCTGCTGTTTACCACAGCTCCTTCTGAGAAGGTGACGAAGCGGGTCAGGGGAAGGTCGGCATGAGCAGCATGCCTGGGGCAGGCGGGGCAGGTGTTCAGACTACGGGGGCGGCCTCCCCCCAGGCACCTGTGTCCAGTTCCCCGAGCACGGCTGCAGAGACAGGGACCCAGCCACATCCCAATGATGCCTGTGCGCGCGGACAGTTTCTAAAGCTTCCCCCGATGAGGCAACATGCAGGCTGTGCTGTGAAGTCCCAGCATTAAGGGAAGAGGCCCCTCAGCCGACCGTCTACACCATGACTTTGTTTCCTTCACTTGCTCTGCAAGTGGCTGGCATGGGGGAGAGGACGGCATGTGCTTGCAGGACCCGGGAGGGGCGGGAGGGACGAACGGGAGGCTCTCCCCGAGCTCCCTGGGCTTTCCTGCCCCAGCCCCGCCCCTGCGTTTTTGGAAAGAAGGGGGAAATTTAATTAGAGCTCTGGTTCTGGACTTGGTGAGCATCCGTGTCGCCGGGTGAAAACCTGGAGTCTCTTGCTGAGCGGGCCTGGGGAATGTCCGGGCGTCGAGGCTGCGGTCCAGGGACCCGCCTTGAGAGCTGGGGTTTGAGCATGGCCGCAGGCACCCTAAGCCTCTTGGGAGGGATGAGGAGTGAGGGTTACGAGTGAGGTGTGACCCTAACACAGCGCCTGCCACCCATGTGGGTCTAGATGCCCAAGCGTTCAAACGTCCCCTGGGCCGCGGTGGCTTCTTTTCAGAGCCACAGTGAGCAAGGATCTTACCCCTGAGTTTCCCTGGGCCTTTCCCAGGTCTTTGTGGCTCTGGGGGCCCCATGAAGGGCTGCACTGGTCTGTCCTGGCTGAGGCCGGCTTCTAGAAAATTCTTTTCTTCATTTCTCTGCTTTCCTTGGAATCAGATGCCATGACCCCTGTTTCCCCATCTTCCGTCTGTAATTCCACCCATCTGGAAAGCTGCCTGGTCTTGTTCTGGCACTTGCTGCAGGTGTTGGGGAGAACCGTCAGTCCTGCAGGTACAGGGGACCCCGGGGGTGCGCATGGCGGGCTTGACCACGCTCCTTGGTCCCCAACATGCGGTCCTTACTCGTCCTTTCCTTAGTCCATCTGTCCTTCCTCTGGCCCACCCACACTCCTCCCCCCACTCCTTCCCTCTCTCTTGTCGCCTGGCTCTTTCTCCTCTTGTCTACCACCCATCCCACCTACTTGCCTTCTCCATCACAGACCCTCCCACATGTCTGTGGACTACATTGTGCTACTGTATTTGGAAATGCTCTGATGAACGTGACTTCCAGGTGCCCTGGCCCCAGCTCCATCTATGTTGCTGTGTGTATTTCTGGCTGGTGACTTCCAGGTGCCGCACGTGTCCCATAGTGTTCACGGGCCCCAGTAAGGGCACCACGCTGCCATCAAGTCCCTGTGTATGTATCCCCCTTGGTCCTGTGTGAGAACCATCCTGGGATGCGCCTCAGGAGTGGACGGCGGGGTGGAAAGGATGCATCTGCTTCATCGGGGTGTCTTCTTCCCGTCGTGCTGGCTGTGCAAAGGGGTCCTCTTCCTCACATCCTTGTCAACACTCTGTTGTCCAACGTTCTGCTGTGGGTGCAATGTTATCCAGCCCCTGGACAGCCATCCTCCTCCGGTGTCCCTGAAGATGGTTGAGAACCACTTCAAACTCACGGCTGTGTGGGAGACGGTGTGGGGATGGGTGAGTCTCCAGGTGAAGGGCTGGCATCTCCTCAGATGCATTTCTCAGGGGTTACGAGGCCTTCGCCTCATGGTCCAAGGGCTGCCTGGCCAGCCTCATAGCGACAAAGACTCAAATTAAGCCTTGCCTTTGGAGGACACATTTTCAGGCACCCAGAACCTCTGAGAAGAGTGAAGAATAAGCCATTTCTCTGTAACTTTACACCTGTGCCCTGTAACCAGACCCCTTGCCTATGTGGGGCCATCTTTCCTTTAAAAAGGAAATCTATATTTATCTTTGAATAGGCATACTTGGGTGTGCTGGGTTAGAAGTATTCATGCATGGAATGGGTACCTGAAAATTGACCCGTCATTTCTACACTACCTTTCAAAATTTCCTTTTTTTTTTTTTTTTTTAAAAAAATGTATTTATTTACTTGTGAGAGAGAATGAGAGAGAGCAGAGGGAGAGGGAGAAGCAGACTCCCTGCTGAACAGGGAGCCTGATGCAGGACTCGATCCCAGGACCCTGAGATCATGACCTGAGCTGAAGGCAGACGCTTAACCCATTGAGCCACCTGGGCTCCCTGCCTTTCGACATTTCTTAATATTTCACTGGACCAGGAACCTCATAAAAATGGAAGAAGTAGGGGCTCCCCTGGACTTTTAAGGGCCAGATCATCTATTCTTCTTGCTCACCCACAAGGGCAAGGGTTGCATCAGGACCCCCAAGGCCTTACAGTCTGTGCAGTCTGGAGTGGTGTGGCCTATGGAGAAATGGGCAGAACAGGGAAGTCCAAAAGTTCATCTGACATTGGCCTGTTTGCGGACAGTGTTGTCTTAACAAGCAGATGAGCATTTTGCACATAGTAGGTGGTCAGTAAATACTGTTTTGAAAGAACAAACGGAGGAAACCCAGTGGTCAGTATACTGTCCAGGCTGGCTCCCTGCCCACTGGTTCTGACTGCAGCCTGTGCTGTCTCCTCCTCGCCTGCAGCAAACATGTGTGGTCATCTGTCACTATGGCAGTCCTCCCGTTAGAATCAAGCTCCCAGAAGGCAGTGGTTGTAACTTATTTATCTCTGTGTGCCCAGTGACAAAGGCAGTGCGTTCACTTATTCAGTCAACAAACAAACATTTGAGTAACTATTAAATACTAAGCAGCATTTTAGGTGCAAGGCACAGAGCAGGGAACGAGGTAGATGAGGTCCCTGCTGTCAAGGAGATGAGAATTGCGTATGGGGGTGGGGGGAGGTGAGGGGACCACAAGTAGGTGAATAAATAACATAATGAAGAGATGACCAAACTGAAGTAGTAGAGCCAGGCAGACTATTCTCTTACAGAGTGTGTTGAGATATTGTGACTGGGTGATCCTGGAAGGCCTCAAGGAGGAGGTGACATTTAGGCTGAGCCATGAATGAGAAGGATCCAGCCGGACAGACACCAGGGCGAAAGTCCTGAATGTTTGAAAGGAGGTTGGCTTCCAGGCTCCTGTTCTCATTGAACCGTGTACTGACAGTGCTGATGGGCTGCCTGGGGGCAGGTGGGATGACAAAGGACTGGCACCCAACCTTCACCCGAGGATCTTCAGCGTCTGGAAAGCAGTGAGGAGGTGCACATTGTTAGCTTCATCTTCAGGGCATTGACCTTGGGGTTCCTTTGTCTGAGATGCAAAGGTCCCCTTCCCCCCACTACCCACCCCTGCCCCGCCCTACCCTGCCTCCTGCCCAGTGCCTCCACAAGGAAAACCTGATTATCTTCCTTTTGTACTTAAGGCCTTTTAAGTGGATCTTGTAGATGTTGCCTAATCTAGAGGATCTGGTGGTAGGACTTCGGTGAGATTCCCTCTGATTAGATGCTGCTGGTGCCCAAACCCAGCATGTTCTCTGTGATGACAATATTTAGAACTGATGGCTGCAGTTGGTTCAACAGAGTTGGTTTGCATTCATGGTGCTGTTAGTCATGGGGACTGTTGACTTCCCGCCTCCAAGAGGGAGAAACACCCCCCATCACGTGGCTACGTTGTTGCCTCCATAGAGGAAGAGGCAACAGATTTGTTTGCCAGAGACTGCCATCTCCCCCCAAGACCCTCACCTGGAGAGCTGTGTTGGGGACCCTTTCTGGGGCCCAGGGTCAGCTCGGGATGCCTGCCTAGCTGGCAGGTACCCACTGCGGGTGGGACCCAGGCCCCCAGCCCTGTGTCCGTGGCCCCTGCTCCCAACACAGTTCTGCGACTCAGCCGGCTCTGTTTTGTTCTGTTCCTGAATGTCAGCGTTGCCTCCGTGCCCCGGAAGGTAGCCTGTGTTCACTGTGGGCCAGCTAGGAAGTCCAAAACAAGCACGAATAACCAAACAATATGCTTATAGTCCTGTCACCCAGGGGCACCACTGTCATTATTGGCATTTTATTCCAGATTCTTCTCCGAGAGGATTTTTATGTCCTCACCTTGTTTGAATTGTGTTACAAATTTTACTTTGAACATGATCACATTGCTGTTTCCGAGGCTTGGGAAACTGCAAACACTTGCTGTAAAGGGGGCACTGCTCTGATGGAGGCTGTCCCTCAGTTGACTTATCCTTCATGACCATTTAGATAGGCTGCTTCATTTTTGCCCCAATTGTTTCAAATAATGCATGGCTACCATACCAGGGTCTGAGGCTGCATTTTACCACAGGGTTTCCCATGGCACAGAGTGGCCTCAGCAGAGAATCTGGAGCTGGTGGCTGGGCAAAATTACGATGTGGTGACAGCCAGCTTAATTTCCCCTTGACCCCGCCCCTTCCTCCTGAATTCTCTGGACATTGAGTGCAGAGTGCACCCTCTCCCCCAGACACCCCAACTTGAGAATTGGGAGTCCGTTTGGATTTCTGCTTGCCCACCCCCAGCCATGCAAACCAAGCCTGCTTGAATGTGTTCACTGTCGGGCAAACAGCACACACTAGGTGCTCAGCAGCCCCGGAGGGGCTGGGTGCACTTGTCACCTCCAGACTCTGGATAATCCCCAAGCCCCCAACCCTGGGGTACGGTCCCTCTCTCCTCTCACATTCTGGGTCATTTCTCAGGCAAAAATTAACCTCAGAGAACTTTCGTAAACTGATCTTCAAGCAACAAGTGCAGCAGTACAGTTGGCTGGGCATTGCTGTATGCACCTGCGTTTTACACGACACCGAGGCTTGGAGACGTGGGCATTGCTGTTTGTTCAGACTGGTCTAACAGAGGAGATGATGGTGTAAAAGAGATATGGCTCCTCCTAGGTCACAGAGCTGGGGTTGAATGGGCGGGTTTCCAACCCGGTGGGCCTAGCTTGGAGGTCCACACGTACCCACGGGGAGCAGACGTGTGGCTGATGAGGAAGAGCATGCAGGCCAACTTGTCCAGAGGGCAGTGATGAGGATGGGGTAGCAATGAGGTGGAGACAAAGCAGGACCAAGTCTAAGGGTGAATAAGAGCCATCAGAAGTTACCAGGGGAGCGGTGTGGCCTGCCTGGGCTAAGCAGGGTCCTTCTGGCTTTTGTTGGGTAGAGGATGGGCTGTATGCAGAGTGGACCCCAGAGGGCAGGGGGGCCCAGATGTGAGACGGTGGGGTTTCAGCTCAGACTGAGGGGGTGGCAGTGGCCATCATGAGGAGAGTTGAGATTCAGGGCGGGAAGAGAAGGAGAAGGCACACGTCAGTGGGAACGAGGCTCGGGTACAGCTAGACTGACTCTGGGAAGAAGTACTCAGCTGAGGGGAGGGGGAACAGGGGGAGGCAGGAGAGATAGGTGCAATTATATAGGGCTCTATTTGCAGCAGCTGTTCTAGGATCTTTTACAAAATACTGATGCCTAAGGACAAGGTGTGGTCTCTCCGTCTGTTGAAATAGTGTTCAGATACAGAGAGGAAGAAGCAATTGAGGCCAATGAGGTTTTTTTTTAAAATTTTATTTATTTTATTTTTTTTGAGAGAGAGAGAGAGAGAGAGAAAGCATGCAAGAGCAGGGGTGAGGGGCAGAGGGAGAGACAGACTTCCCACTGAGCGAGGAGCCTGATTTGGAACTTGATCCCAGGACCCTGAGGTCATGACCTGAGCTGAAGGCAGATACTTCACCAACTGAGCCACCCAGGTGCCTGTGCATGATTTTGTTTTTGTGAAATGTCTAGCGACAGAAAGTGGATTAGTGGTGGTCTGAGCTGGGAGAGTTGGGGGGACGTGGGCATGTAGCTAAAGGGTACAGGTTTTCCTCTGAGGCAATGGAAACCTTCTGAGGGTGACTGTGGTGATGGCGGTGTGTACCTGGAATATGCTAAAAACGTCGAACTGTACACTTCCAATGGGTGAATTCACTGGTATGTGAATTCCATCTCGATAAATTCATTTAAAGAACATGGATCCCACAGCCATCCCCAAGCACCTGCTCTAAGATGCTTGAGTGGGCCCTGAGCTCAGGAACTTTTATTCAGTTCCCAGGGATTGTGATGTGTGCAGTTCCACCTGCAGAAGGCTTGTTGCTTCTTCCCTCCCACATGGTAGGGGTGGACATCCGTGGTCTCTGTCACTTCCTCCAGGTGGTCCCTATTTGTGTGTGTGTGTGAATCCTTCAGGCATAGACACCTCCTGCCCACGCTGGGATCCCCTGGAGGGCGAGCACCTGACAGGTGTGTGGAAGGCAGGGCAGGGTTGGGAGAAGTGAGCAAAGCCAGGGCACCGGCGGGGGCCGCAGGTGACAGGCGCCGGGTCTTTGGCTGCTCTGTTGCCTACAAATCAGCTGTTCCAGCTCCCTGCTTTTTCTCAAGTGGAAAAGCTCATCTTGTCACATGAGTACAAATTCAGTTACTTGGTGTTTTTCATTTCAGGATTTCACAGTTAATTTCTATTCCATGTGGGGAGGAGGAGGGTGGAGTGTGCAGTGGGGCACAGGTGTTGGGGGTCAGCTTGGCCTTCAGGAGCAAAGTGGAGCATAAGCAAGCTGATCCAGAGTGTTCCCTCTGCCTTCCTGGGAGCAGGAGGCTTCTGTTAACACATCAGTATACGGTCTTGCCACCCTGGGGATTTTTTGAATAATTCCATTGTGGATTATTAATAATCTGTCATTGATCAATGAGTAGTTTGTTTGGAGTCTATTAAGAACAGTGGTACTAATGATGACGCTAACGTTTACAGAAGCCCCTCTCCGTCATTCTTAATGTGTCATGGTGGTCAACTCCTCTAATTTCAGGATGATGCTACAAGGCAGGTGCTGTCCTTCTCCGTGTCTTGCAGATAGAGATTGAGACCCAGGGAATTGAAGCCTGTGCCCAAGCTCATGCACCTGACAGTGGCACAGCCAAGATGAGCTGTGGTGTTTTGGGCAGAGCCCACTCCCCTAACCGCTGGGCCGCCCACCACCAAGGATGTCCACATACTCCCTTCTCTCCCTGCAGCATCTGCAAGAGGAATCAGCTTCATGAGCGACATCTCTAAATGGCTTTCAGAAGGTGGCATTGGCCAGGTTGGGGGGCAGAGTCTAGAGCCAGACTGGTGATTCTGATCTTGGCTGTGTGGCCAGGGGTGTGTTTCTTAACCAATTTGTGCCTCTGTTTTCTTGTCTATAAAATGGGTCTCCTTCTCTCTTTTATAGACAAGAAAACAGAGGCACAAAGAGGTAACTGATTGATAACTGTTGTTATCTATGAGCTGACTCAGGAAGAGCGCTCGGCAGAGTGGTCTTTCCACTATGCTCAGTCTGATGGGGAGGCAGCAGATGGGCATCATGACAGTGAGGAGAATGAAATGATGAAATGATGTGCAACATTCAGAACAGGGCGTGGCCTATCGTGGGGATTCAATACATGGTAGCTATCATTACTGTTGTTTTCCTTTTTTTTTTTTTAAAAAAAGATTTTATTTATTCATGAGAGACACACAGAGAAAAACAGAGACACAGGCAGAGGGAGAAGAAGCAAGCGGGCTCCTCGCAGGTAGCCCGATGTAGGACTCCATCCCCAGACCCGGGATCATGCCCTGAGCACAAGGCAGACGCTCAACTGCTGAGCCACCCAGGCGTCCCTGCTGTTGTTTTTAGACTCCAAACAGACTAGCCGGTGAGATGATGATGGAATTAGGAGGTACTATCAACAGTCCAAAATATGACAGGATCCCATTCTCACACGTGCTTCGCTCTGTTTGCCCTGTGCCCGGGGTGTGTGTGTGGGGGGTAATCTTCTATACACTCTCCTCCTGCTTGCAGACTCCCAGGGCCCTAATCCAGACCATATGAGAAGGTCCCTGCATGTTTGAACAGCTACGTTGCGTCCGTGTGACAGGTAATCTGTAGAGGAGCCTGGTGGCGTTGTGGCTGGCTCACACGTGGCTTCCGTATTACATGCCCACCTTTATGTTGACCTGAGCAGCGGCTCCTTTACAGGTCCCAGACTCCCTGCCCTAGCTTGGGTCAAAATCAGGCTTTAGATTCTGGAGTCACCCGTTTTGACCCGTCTCAGCAGCCCTGAGTGCAGCTGCCAATTGCACAGACCATTTGAGGTTTGTTTTCTCTTTGTCTCCTGGGCAGGGCAGCCCAGATTTTTCATAGATGCTTCTGCGTTTATTTATTTTTCCTATGTTAGCGGCAGCACTGCCTACAATGTATGGGGAGAGCACCAGCCACTGTGGGCGGGGTGTGGGGGTGACCTGTGCTGGTTGATAAGCTCCCGGGAGACTGGCTTAGGCCTCCCTTTGTGTCAGCCACACGCCATGGGTCCCCAGCAGACCCACTGGGAAGACAGGACCTTTCTGCAGGCTGTGGGGGCCTGAGGCTCTGCAGCTCTTCCTTCCGTCCTACACAGCTGGCTAGAGAGCTCTAGGCGTTCCAGAAGAACAGTGAGGGGAGGGGCGGTGGGCAGGTGCTAAGGGCACAAGCATGGGGGACGTGCCGCAAATGTCTGTGTTGATTTTCATCAGTGAGGAGCAGTTGGAACAGTGATTTATGGGGGAGCCAACCAGTTGACGTGTGGGCCCAGCAGATGGGGTCAGGGTCCGCGGGGTGCCTGCCCTACGGCACCCCCACTCCCAGGATATCTCTGTGGCTCTCAGTGATGGGAACGCCAGTGGGCGCACATATCCCCTTTGTCCCCAGAAATACGGACACTGTGGAAAGGGGGGTTCAGCTGTCCTAGGTGCCCAGGATCTGGTCTTTGTTTAGAATTAACAGTGTGGGCTCTGGGTGGGTTGCTTCACACTTCTGAAGTGGGGACATTGAGGTCACATAGCGTTTCCCAGACTTGGAGGAGGCGGCCTCTCCCATTTGGACCGTTCCTAGTCCAAATGCACCTGGGGGGTGCAAGCCATGTGTGGTGCCACCTTGTTCTGATCCTCGCTCAGATCCTGAGCTGGGTGGATGCACACCCTCCCTTTTCTTGGGTAATGGCAGTGTCAAGGTACCTTTCTGCCCTTGTTGTCTGGCCAAGGTGATTACAGACCATGTTTTTCCTCAATGGGCTCATTTTCCTTTTATTTTCATTTTTATTCTTTTTTAAGATTTTATTTATTTGACAGAGAGAGTGAGAGAAAATGAGCATGGGCATGGGAGGGGCAGAGGGAGAAGCAGACTCTCTGCTGAGCAGGGAGCCCAACATGGAGCCTCGATCCCAGGACCCTGAGACCATGACCTGAGCTGAAGGCAGATGCTTCACCAACCAAGCCACCCAGGCTCCCTCATTTTCCTTTTAAAAGATATTTCTGTAGGCTAAAAATAAATAAAGTTTATAAGATGACCATAAATGGGATCTTTTTATCATCTTAGGTGAAGGGAACCTAAAAATGAACAGAGTGAAGGCCAGAGCATCTAACGGTTTCCAGCCTCCCTCCTTCCCGCTTGCACCTGCTGGCTCTGGCTCTGGTCTGTCCTGGGGCCCCCGCCTCTTCTGATGAGAAGGGAGGCTGGCGAGTGAGCGCTGGGAAGGTGTGAGGACCACTGCTTGCCTGAACTTCCTCCTGGAGGAACTCTCAGAGGAGAATGGAAATGAAAATCATCTTCTCAGTCTCTGAATTAATGCTCTTCCACCCAGCCCTGAATATTGATAACAGCCAGCCGTCATGAGGACAGCGGCACTGTGCCGGCAGACAGTGGCCCTCGCTCTCATCTCACTTCGCAGGGATGAGCCCAAGCCCACTGCATCTTCAAAGCAGCCCTGTAGGGTGGGGGCAGGGGGATGAGGCCCCGAAGAGCCTCCCCATCCTAATCCCTGGCACTGGGACTATTCCTTTATATGAGAAGACAGTGGGTGTCCCCTGTGCAGCAGTGGGTGTGGTTGAGTTACATGTCTTGAGAATGGGGGGTGCATTATCCCGAACAGTCTGGGGACTACTGCCACATGTGTATGAGACAGAGGCACATGGAGCTTTGAGACACAGATGTGAAACCACATCACAGTGATGAGGCTGCAGCGGAAGGATCGGAAGCTTTGGTTGCAGACTGCTGGCCTGTAGACCTAGGAGAGAAAACATTTTGGTGGTTTTCAGCCTGAGGTGCTATTGTGAGTCCCAGCCCCAGGAAGCTCACATAGTTGGTGTTTCCCTGATCTCTACCGGGCAGATGGAAGATGGAGATTGGGGGCAGGGAGCAGCCGAGTTCTCAGCCCCAGGGCCTGCAGCCAGGAGGGGGCCATGCTGGGGTTTGAAGCAGGTGGTTGAGCCTGAGCTTGGGAATCTTCGCCTAACCCTGGGCTGCACCCTCAGGCCCGTCTGGTGGGCACCTCCCTGCCCCTCCACCCCAGGAAACTGAGCCAGGGAGCCAAGGGTGGAGGCAGGTAGGGGGTTTCCTGAGCCTTACTCAGGGAATTCTTTTTGAAGGAACGTCAGAAAATGGAAAGCACCACATGGAAGATTTCTTCTGGGTTTAAAAACTGCTATTTGTGGGTGCATTTGTTTGTTTTTTTTTTTCAAGCAGGAGCCTGGGACTCAGGCTTCCTGAAAGCCCATGGGAAGGAGGCTGGTGTGATCAGGAGCCTGGAGGAGCCGATCCTCCTCACCTCCCGGGACTTTTGGGTCCCCTCTGGTACTCCTGCTGTTGGGGGGGGGGTGTCCAGGTGGCCACATGCTGTGTCCCCTCATGTGCAGAATGCAGGAGCTCCAGCTGGGACATTTTGGGTGCTGAAGGGGAGATATTGCCGGGAACTTGGGGCTGGTGACCTCCCCAGAGTGTGGCAGAGGGACATCTTCCTCATCCAGAGGGTGGGAGGCAGAGAGGGGCCCAGGCCTCTGCACAGTGTGAGGAGTCACAGTGGGATTTGAGCTGATTTCCCTCCTGCTTCCAGATCTCTCTCCCTACCCTGCCCATGCAGGCCCTAGGCTGCCAGTCATGGGGTGGTGGTTTATTTTTCTTTCTCCTCCCCTGGGAATCCACTTAAAAACACACATTGAAGTGGCTGAGCCTTTTTCAGGATGCAAGCGAGCACAGCGAGCCCTGAGCAGGCGGCAGACGGCAGCTTGTTTGTGGACACCGGGGTGGGAGGGGAGCAGGTCACGTGGAGGCTAATGCTCCTCAGATCCCGATTACTCGGGGATCTGACCCAGCCCCACGCAGGGTCAGAGGGACCAAGGGGTGGGGAGTGGCTCCGGGAAAAGATACCACGTTGCAAAGGGAACATCTCCTTCTGTCATTTAAAAATGCCTTTCCTGCCTGAATGCTAAAGGCAATCTTCGAGCTCCAATATTAGTGTAATCTTCTCGTTAGTGAATTAAGGATTCTTGAGTGGCCTGAGTAAATAAGTAAATAAGTGACCCGAACACGTATGGGGCAGTGGGAAGCACCTGTGTGGTTACTCTGGTCATTGCAGAAGGCAGAGGAAGGGGGCAGGTGTGACAGTTGAGCGTTGTGCTCCTGGCTGGTGGCACCAAGTCAGATACTCTCTTAGGCTCCCAGGCAGACGATGCAGCCTGTGCCCACCGTGGTGACCCAGTGACCTGCAAGCATTACAGAAGATCCTATTAGAGTAGACTTTTCCAGGCATCAGAAATGCAGCAGCTTTTTACTGACACAAGTGCATTATGGGAAACCCAGTCTCATGGTCCTGGCCCAGGGCAAAGCGGAGGCAGGTGACTGTGATGCTCTCCACCCAGAAGGAGCCCAGTTCTGCCCTAAGCTCTTCGAATTCTTCATTTTATTGAATTTTCACAAAGAATTGCATGAATGGAGGAATTTGAGGTGCCAAGAAATTAAGTAATTTGTGCAAGTTTATAACTGGGTAGGGGTGGGGTCCCAAGTTCTAGACCAGACCATCTGATTCCAGAGCCTTCCCTGTTAGCCAGTGGTCCTTTCTGGAGGAGATTAGCTGAAGAGAAATCCTGTGTGTTCCAGTAGAAAGAGAGAAATACACCCATTCTCTCTCTCTGTCTCTGTGACCCGCACTCCCACCCCACTCCTACTCATTTTTTGCTCTGACTCCTTGATCCTAGACCTGTTTATTTCATTATTGGTTGTGCTGGTGGCAATTTTGGAATTTACCCAAGAGCATTGCAAGGAGCTCCACACACTATAGATTCTGTCTTGCTGTGCACGATCATGTAGATACTCGACCATCCTATCCTCTGCTTATGAAGAGTAGTGGTTTTGGGGTTGGGATCATGAATCTTCCTTGTACTGGGTTATTGGCTGGAATCAGCTGGAACTGAGCAGTGTTGTCTCTGAGCCTCATGTAGGATGCATTATTTTTTGTGGTGGACTTTTGCCTTCAATACCACATCTTAGAGCTTCCAACCCCCCTCAAGTGTGAGGGTTGAAGGTGCATCTGGTGGGGTCGAGGGATGTGCAAGGCTCCTGGCTGGGGAAGGAGATATGGCAAGACAGGGGACATGTGACAGCTCTGTCCTCTGTCTTTTATTCTAAAGCCAGTTAGTTGTAACCTGTCTTGCCCACTGAGCTCGGATCCATTATTGAAAGATGTGCTATTATTTGGACCAAAGATCTTGAAAAAAACAAATGGATTCTGCAGCTGCCCAGGTAGAGCTGCTCTGGGTCCTATTGGTTTAAGGGACTGGACTTGGCTGCCAAATGCTGTAATGCAGAACCTCACTGCCTTCTCTCCCCTTGGTGCTGTGGCACTGAGGGTCCTTGCTTTCAAAGAGCAGTACCTATATGATAAGCAGCCATCAGGTTTTGTGGTTGGTTTTCCTAGGTGACCCTCCCTCTTCTAGCTTGCCATTCTACCAGGAATGCCTGCACTACGTGTGCACATGTGCATACATGTGCCTGTGCTATGTGCACATATGTGTGCAGTGCACGCATGTGCCTGTGCTATGTGCATGCATATGTGCACACACGTGTGCATATCTGTGTGCATGGATTTATGTGTGCTGGTGCTATGTCTGTGTATGCATATGTGTGCACATGTGTGCATGTATGTGTGCACATATGTGCATACCTGTGCTATGTGGGTGTGTGCACATGTGTGTGTATGCATATGCATGTATGTCTGTGCATGCATGTGCATATTCTTACATGTGCACATGCACACTCTGACTTACCAATTGTCTATCTTAAAGAGAAAGTTCTGGGAAATGCATGAAAAAGAACTGTGATTCTTGTGTGACTTCATCTGTAAGCTGCCCTCTTGACGGGGGATTAAAAGGCATTATTATGTGAGTCCCTCAGGACCTGAGCTTCTGTGATTGCTGATTGTTTCAAGATTAAAGCTGCAAGAAGGGATCCCTGGGTGGCGCAGCGGTTTAGCGCCTGCCTTTGGCCCGGGGCGCGATCCTGGAGACCCGGGATCGAATCCCATGTCGGGCTCCCGGTGCATGGAGCCTGCTTCTCCCTCTGCCTGTGTCTCTGCCTCTCTCTCTCACTCTCTCTGTGTGACTATCATAAATAAATAAAAATTTAAAAAAATAAAATAAAAAAAAGCTGCAAGAAAAGGCAGAAATTGAATTTTGAGATAACTTTGCAGTTTTCTTCACATTTTATTCATTCATTCCTTCTATCACTCATTCAATCAAATGGTGAAGTGACCACCACATACCACAGTATGAAGTCCTATCACATGGAGCTTCTGGGTAGGAAGGGGAGGCAGGGAAGTGTGTTCTGGGAAGTGCCATGATAAAAATGTCGGGGTGAGATGGGCACCTGGGTAATGTGGGCAGTTCAGCATCTGACTCTTGGTTTTGGCTCAGATCATGATCTCAGAGTCCTGGGATCGACTTTGGATCAGGGCTCTGGGCTCAGTGGGGAATCTGTTTGGGATTCTCTCTCTCTCTCACCCTGCTCCTTCCCCTGCTCTTTCTCTCTCTCTCTCTCTCTCAAATAAATCAATCTTAAAAAAAATATTAGAGTGACCTTGACGGTCACGGGAGATGGGTTCTGGGTTCATTTATGCCTCAGGCACCTGTCCACGGAGTGACTTTCCCTCTCAGCATCCTTGTCTGTAAAATGGGGGTGAGAATGGCCCATCATTTATTCCCTGTTACCCTATGACCCCCATTCCCTTCCATCCTCGTCCATTCTTTTTGTTTTATTTGAACATGGGCTTGGAGACCTAAATGAATCCCATTAGCCATGCTGTGACGTTTGGACAACTCTTTGCTGGAATCCCACATGTGGCTGCACTGGGGGTGAGATGGGAAATGGCTGGGTGGGCCTCATGCAACAGGAGGGGCAGCCACACAACTGGGGACTGGGGGGAAGCCAGAGAACGCTCACCTGGAAGGAGACCGCCAGGGTCTTGGTGAGATGTATTTCTGGGCGTTGGGGCCGGGTGCCTTTACCAATTTTTAATTAGAGTTTAATAAATAAAAATGAGATCAAAGGACTCATCAAATCATTCTCCATTTTTTGTTGTTCAGCACCAGGCAGTTGAGAGGCTTGGTTACAAACAGGCAGTGGGCGAGGAAAGCAGGCGGTAGGGGCTGAGATTCAGGGCGCTGTGAGGAGGGGGCCGGAGGCCCTTCCAATAGTATCCACCTTCTCACCTGCCCCACGGAGGCGGTCAGTTTGAGGCTTCCAGCTGCAGATGCTATGGGTCTCCTCTCTCCAAGCATGTAGGGTGGAACTCCAGGGGCAGGAAGAAGCCCAGCCTCGTGCCCTCCACGGCTGTCTTCTCGCTGGTGGGTCTGAGTAGAGACACAGCAGGGTTCCTTCTTTCCACACCTTTACCAATGGTGCATTCCCATTTTCACGTGGTGGCATCCAGTTCTGACTGCCTAGGCCCCTGCGAGCCCCACTGATCACATCTTCCAGAGAGTTATGAGCTTCCAGGGCTCCAGGAAACCTTCACAGGCTTTCCATGATGTTCCAGACATGGCTGTGACCACCTGCAGGTACAGAGAATAAGGCACCAATCACCCCATTGGGGAGCCTTTATTTTCCAGCTACTTTTTACCTAAAAATAATTCCCTGCTACGCCTGATCTGGGTGTGTGGGCACACTGCAGGGTTGCTGACTTACTTATCTCCCTTGAGAGCTGGGGGGCCCAGATGGGAGCAGGGCCAACTGGCAGATCCCCTCTCCTGGCCCCACAGGAAGAGTGGGTGGGAGGAGGGATGGGTGGAAGGGTTCCAATGCTGCCCCTACTGTGAGGGCTTCAGCCCCATTCCCCGGACCGCTTGGACCCCTCGGCAGTCTCCCTGGAAAGCCCGCTCTGGGCCCCATGTTTGTGGATGGGAGAGGTCACAGGTTCCTTTTGGTTCCTTGTGGAATTACCACAGGAAAACAAGGCTTTGGAGGAATCCTCAGCCTTGGCCCTGGAGGCACGGTGGGTCTCTCTCCCGACACCAAGTCCAGCCTGTCGAGAGGGGCCAGCAGCCCGGGTACAAAGCTGACCTCTGAGAAGGGAGACATCTGTTGCACCTGGGCCCTTCCCTCTAACAGGCACATGCCCTATAGGTCTCTTCCCTTTCACCAAAGCCACATGTGACTCAGAACATCCTACGTGGGGAGACAGACCTCCCTGTGGCCAGGGGTTCTCCCCGCACCGCAGACAAGCACTGGGAGTCCCAGCCGGGGTGTCTGGCTTGTGTGCCTGACGTGTGAGCCGCATCCTGCACTCAGCCCTCAAGGTTTTCTTGGCATTTGAGTCCAGTTGGTGGTGGAACCATCAGTGCCAGTGTGGGATACCGTACTGGTCCAGTTATCTCACTCAGGGTGGCAGCCTGGACATTAAGGACGGAGAACACTTCCCAGACCAGAGTATGCAGTAAGGGGAAAGGGTGCTGGAGAGAGATTGGGGTGGAGAGGACGTCAGGCTTGGCTCCTCAGGGGTCACCTAGGCATCACCCAGACAAAGAGTCTGCCCATCTTTGGTCTCCTTCCTGCATTCTGAAATGGACCCCCCGCCCCTGGGGGCAGAATGGCCACAGGCCCTGGAGCCATGGTCTCAGGATCCTGGTTGGCATAGTCCAAGTCCCAACAAGACCCCACACCCTCTCCCTGGAACTGGATTTGTATGACATGGCACTCGTAGTGGCGTTGCACACCCTCACTGAGGGCCTTGGGGCCGAGTGGCCACCAGGGAAGTCTGGTCTGGTCTAATGGGATCTACTCTGGCATAGGAGGCTGGTCAGGGAGAGTCAGGCCCCAAAGGATTGCACACGTGGTCGCTGATGGTGGAGGTGAGGGGCTGCGTGTAAAGACGGGAAGGCTACCTTGGGTTGCTCAGTGACCCCTGCCCACAGCCAGCCAGGAAAAAAGGCCCTGATCATGCCATCCTCAAGAGCTGAATTCTGCTAACGGCCTGGACAGGACAGGAAGCGGATTCTCCCGCATGGCCTCTGGGATGCAGGGATGCGGCTGGAGGGATTCGGTTGCCGAATCAAGAGCAGAGGATCCTAGGGCTAATTGGACTCTAGGTCACAGTCCACTGCTGAGTCATGAACTCGACTTCACGGTCATAACCAGCAGGCTCCGTCAAGTGAAAGAGGGGGTGTGTCAGCGAGCCCTGCACACGCTCTAGTTCACAACACTGTCGTCTGGGTTCTGCAGGCCTGCAAACTGAGTGGGCTGAGATGCAACTCAGCTCAAGCAGTTGAGGCTGTCCCTCTGAGCAGCTGGAGTTGGAGTTTGGGTAAAGGCTGCTGTGTGCAGGCAGCAGAGCGGTTCTGCTTGTCTAAGGGCCCTGAGGGAGGCCTTTGCCTCCACTAGGGGGTCTCCTTCAGAATATGAGGTGCTCAGTGCCCCTGCCTTTGTGGGTCACCTGCCTCTGGTCCTGTTTCCTGGGCAGCAGGAAAGGCCTTCACAGCCTCCTGTTACAATGTCCAACTCAGAGTCCCCAAGGGATGGTCTATAGGGAGGGGAGCCCATGGCCACTATCAGGGAAATGTGCATTTGTGCATTCATGGGGTCGGTTCTAAGCACTGCCTACCGCCAGGCCCTGTACAGGATCCACAGTGAACCAGACAAATGCGCTCTCAGTGCAAGGAGCACATGGACAGGAAACACAGAGTGGATCATTCCAGACAGTGACAGGTGCTGTGAACACAGGGATGGCAAGGTGGGGCATTGGTGGAGGGACCACTGGGGTGCAGTGGGGCCCCTTCTCAGGAGGTCTGGGGAATGGCATCTGAATACTGGGAGGGAGAGTGGCTGTGAGAGTCCCTGAGTGTTCTAGAATGTTCCGTCTGCCCCTGCTATGTGGAGTGGGTAGTGTGTTGGAAAGAGGGCCAGGAGGCTGGAAGGGAGGCGGGAAGCTGTAGTGGAGAGAGGCATGTAGAATGAGGGCAGGTGGAGGACAACCTTTTCCATTGCCATGGTGCAGGGAGAAGGCTGCAATGTGATCTGGAAGGACCTGTTGCGGGGAGGACTTGCCAGGTGGGGAGTAGGGGCCTGTTGGGGGAGACCTGGCGGGAGGAATGTCACGGTCCAGATTGGAAGCTGGAACAGTGTCTGGAACAGCAGCAAAACCTGGTGGAAATGAGATGAGTTTGTTCCAATGTCTAACTCCTGCCACGTGTCCATCCTTCCCTCTGCAAGAATGTCAGACAGCAGATGGAGCCAGCGGCTGTGGTTTTGGGGATCTTTGGGCTCATTCTGTTGGGTCTCACTCTGAGTTTTGAGCTTCGCACTTTCCTTTGGGTGCTATTTTAATTCATCTACAGATGCATGTTGGGGGCCCAGTTGCTGGACATCAGTCCCTGAGCCCCTCGGACGTGGTGATTACTGGGTGTCCATGGGAGTCTCGAATCCATGAATCACAGCTGGACAGTTTATACACCCTCCTAGCGAAGATGCACTGCCATGTGCATAGGTGAATGTGGGCAGAGAACGGCCAGACGTCCTAAGCTCTGTGTGACGGGACTCAGATTTCAGATGTTTCCCTCTGCACCACCTGAGCTGAATCATGTTTCCTGAGCATCCCTTCCTTACTGGTGACTCGTTAGTCCCACCGTCCACTTGCCTGGGAGCTTTAGTAAGAGAAACAGACATCAAGTAAAATGAATACCGTAGACCTATGTGAAACAAAGACATGACAATCAGCTTTTCCACATATTCCACCCCCTTACTTTTCCCAGGTTACAAATACTTTGTAGCAGGCCTGCACATTATTTACCAGTGCTGGTCCCTCGAGCCCCTCTCTTGGGCAGGGTCCCACCATCCCCCATGGCAACCCCTCCTCTGCATGTCTCCACCCCGCCCCTTACTCCTGGAGTCCGTGCTGCCATCTGGTCCCCAGCCCCTAGTGGCGTCCAGCCAGCTGGCAGGTGCTGCTCCGGCTTGTGGGTGGTGTTGGAAGCCGCGGCCCAGCTCCCACAGTGCCACGTTGCCCCCACTGCTGTGCAAGCCTGCCGGCTAAATGCCTGGCCGCGGGTGCCTGTGGGCCTGTGCCCAGCGTGGCTGTGCCAAGGATCTGCTTCATCATCAAATCCTCATCTTGGCAGACTGAGCCCCTCTCTTGGCACGGTCATCACATAATCTCAGCAGTGATTTAAATGTATAATTGTCGGCAGCCCCGCTTGCCACCCATTGTGTCCGGCAGAGCAGCGTGGCTCCCACATCCCACTTCTTTGTTTGCATTTCCTTCCCTCGTGGGATGAAGATGATGGTGGCTGCTAGGGTTCTGCAGGCGAAGTTCTGCGTCCTGGGTGACCTTGGGAGGGGGTTAGGGTGTGTGCCATCCACTCAGCAGATGAGGACCATGAGAGGCAGAGACATTTCCTATCAACTGTCTTGATCCTGGGTGACACAATGAATTTGTGTGAGTGTCAAATAGGAACCAAATCTGGGCTTTGGAGGAGGGCATTCATGGGACAGGACCCTGGCCAGGTGTCACAGCCAGGGTCGCGGTGGTGGGGAGAGTGCCGAGCTGGTATACAGGTGTCCCAGAGGTTAGGCAGAGTGGCTTTTTCTTTTCTAAGGATGGGGACAGGAAGCTGGAAGGAGCCTCATGTGGGGACGTGGGATCAAGGGTCAGGTAACAAACCAGAGAATGTTTTATCGAGAGTCCAGCCTGTCTCCAGGAGGGACTGTCTGCTGGCTGGCCAGGGGGAGCAAGCAGGCCCACCGTGCAGCTCGGTGGCATTTCGCTGATTCATCAGCAGGCCTGGCAGCTCCATTAGTGTTGGTGAGGCCCGGGTAATCTGTGGTTTGTTGGTACCTCTCCCAAATGGGAGTTTCAGGGGCAGGATTGTGAGGGTCCCACCTAGGGGGTCCTGAATGAGGGGTGGAAGAGCAGGGATGGGCGGGCTGTGGGTGCAGAAGCTATGCCCAGTGAGCATGGGGACATCCTTATCAGGGCAGGGCGTCAGGGGCAGAGTGGACAGCAGGGCGCTGGGGGCAGGGAGCCTCTGACATGGCAGAGATGGGGACAGGCCAGCCGAGAGTGAGGTCAGCCCAGCCTCTGCCCCCGGACGCCTGCCTGTCTGACGGAGGCTCCTGCTTGCACACAGGCAGCCATGGGCTGAGAACAGGCCGGGGGGGTGGGAGGGGGGTGGCGATCTTCCTCCCACCACTGCTCACGGCCTCCTGGGTGGGGTTTCTGGGGCTTGGGCCCCGACAATGGCTCTGCCCCTCCCGGTTTGTGTCTTCAGACCAATGTTCTATTCTGTTTTCTATTCTGTTGGAATTTTGCTCCGTATCTGTGACATCTAGAAAATGCGTGTAAGAATGATTGAGTGGGAAATGTGGGAAAAGCCTACTCTGTGCCCGTCAGGGGATGAACAGGTAAACAAAATGTGGTCCAGCCGGAGTGTATTCAGCCACAGCAGGGAACAAAGCACTGATGCTGGCTGCCACATGGACACACCTCCCTTGAAGACACGAGGCTCTGGGAGGGAAGCCAGACACCGAGGCCACATCGTGTGTGAAGTAACAGACGGGAACTGTCCCGAGAAGCAGATCCATGAGGCAGGAGGTGCGATCATGGTTGAGGGTGGCCTGGCAGGGACAGGGTGCTGGCTGCGGGGTCTGTCGGGCTGATGACAACAGGAGTAGACCATGGTGGTGTCTGCTGAACAGTGATGTGCACACCTAGTATCACCACATCACACATGGTAAGATGCTTAGAATGGTCATTTTGCTGCTGTGTGTGTTTTATCCTCATTTAAAAATAGCGCTGGGAGTAACACCAGAGGCCTGTGAGAGACATGCCACCCTTGTCCCGCTAAGCTAGCTGTGCAGGTGAGACCAGGGTGCCTGGGCCTGCAGGGGTGTTGTCCTGCCCTCTTGCTCTGTCCTGCATGGGTGCCATGCTTTGCATGGTGGCGTCCCCGCCCTGCACGGAGGCCTCTGTGGTTCTCACAGCACCCGCCCTCCAGGCTGAGCTGGGCTCCTGCCTGGTCTCAGGTCTGGAGGGGCCAGGGTGCTGGGCTCTGGGAAGCAAGCCTGCCTGCTTTTCCCTCCAAAACTTGGCAGGCCCTGAGCTGTGGCACTTTCTCTGCGTCTGCAGGTCAGTGGACGGGTGAACCATCCGGGAATGCAGCACTGCGAGAGCAATGGTGCATGTCCTCATGGCCTCAGCGCTCTCGATTCCAGCTCCATGTTTGGTTTTGGGGTGCTGATCACTTGATTAGGGTTTCCCCAAGTGGGCTTTTGGTTTGTTTGTGCCTGAGACAGAGGAGGGGGTGCCTGCCCCGGGTCGAGGCGGGGGGCACCTTCTGGAGACTTGGACAGCCAGCCCCAGACACAGGGCTGGGGAGGCAGATGGTGCCCAGATGGGTCTGCTGGGTTGGTACCCATGACTCCATGAGAACAGTCCCTGCATTGGCCACGAAGCAGGAGAGGGAGTAGTCCTGTGGATGTTCCAACTATGTAGCCCCAACTGTGTTCCCCTGTAAAGATCGGAGCAGGCACTTCGGCTCTTAGAATCTCAGGTGGAGGCTGTTCCTTTGAGGACGCTCATATTCTTTTCGGATACAGACTGTCCTTTCCTTGGGGACTTCCTTATTTTCTTGAGGGCAGAACAAATCCCTAAATGAGAAACAGGCAATCATGCAAAGGTGCTCTTGAGGAATAAAGAATGTGAAGAGAAACAGGATGAAGGTCACAAAGTGTTGGTCTCAAATGCCCTGATAAGGTCCGTAAACATGTTACATTCTTAGTTTTGAGTTTGTGGCCAATGTTTAAAGCCCAAAGTATACAAATTTCCCATAATATTCCAGATTTCTGACAGGTTTCTTGAAAGCAATGAGAAGCTCTGGCACCACTGTCTCTGCTTCTGTGTGGCCATAATCACCTTGCAGGGATGGATGGCCGTGCCCTTGTCAGTTTTCCACAGCCTCCTCTGCCTGCTTTGTTCATCCTCATTCCTGGCCAGCCACTCTGGTTTGACCTGGCATAAGATTTGCTGTTCATCTCTAAAGTTTTCGTTCTTGCCCAGTTGGCAATGTAGCCAAGCCACGGAGCCCCTCTATGCTTCCCTTCTGGACCTGAAGAAGGAGGTATGGTGACACCATGAGGGGATGTGCGACGCTGGGCAGATCTGAGCATGCTGGTGGTGGTATGGCGATATGCTTTGCAATATGTTTGCGGAATTTAGGGTTTGGTCCACCCGAATTAGGGAGTGTGAGCTCAACTCACCAACCAGTTTGGAGATGACGTTTAGCTGATGGAACACGATTTCCTGTTTCCATAAATAACTGCCAAGCAAGTGATTTAACCGATTTAATGAGTCTCACTGTGGGAATCAGGCCTGGCCAAGGGTGCGTGTTTATTTCCATCTCCATCTGTGGACACTTTGTTGAGGATCGCGGCATTCGTGCAGGGTGTGGGACTGTAACTGGAGTCGCCTCTGCCCTTGGAGCATTGACGGAGAGACGGCAACACATGTGGAACCGAGCCACCGTGGCATCCTGTTGAAGATGAGGGACCTGAAAATGAGACGCTTTTCACATCATGTCAACATCTCAAATTATGTCCAAGAGCAAGTGAGCAAAGATGTTGGCCTTATGGCCATCTATCACTGGACTCACCTGACCATAAAGGCTGTGTCTCCTAAGTGGCATTTCCTCTCCAGATCCTCTGTTGGCACCTCTCCAAGTGGTGTCACCTCTGTGAGCACTTCGACAGGGCTATTCGTTCATTCATTTTCTCACTCACTCATTCAGTAAGCCAGTGTGTCTCAAGTAGGTGGTTCATCAGGGGAGACACCAGTTGTCACAGGGGAGGGTGTGTTGCTGGCATCTGGTTGGCGGAGGCCAGGGAGGCTGACGGGCATCCTGCAAGTGATGCACAGGGCAGCCCTGAGCAACCGATAATGATCCAGCCTCACATTTCAACAGCGCTGAGATTGAATGCTAACCAAATCCTCCTGAGTGTGTATTCTCTCTCATGGGCACTGTTTAGGTGTCGGGGACCAGGTGGTGAATAGGACAGTGTCCTTGTTCTCACAGAACCTATATTCTAGTGGCGGGGGAGAGGAGGACAGACAGTCACTGAGTTAACAAGGTAACTTTAGTTTGTGCACCAATGGGAATGAGTCAGGTAAATAATGTGGCACAGATGTCTGGAGGGCACAGTGTTAGTTGGAGTAGCTTTGGAAGTCCTCTTTGGTGGGGGGACTATTTCCTCTGGGATTTACATTATCAAAAAGTAAGAAAATGTGACTTACCATGGCTTAAACAAATGAGGGGCTTCATTTTTCACCAAGCAGCCTGAAAGTAGGAAACTACTGATAGTGATTCAGGGCCAGCATCTCCTGTAATTCTCTTGTTTTTTTGTCTCCCCCCCCCCCCCAACAAAGGTCACAAAATGGGTGTTGTGGTGCCAACCATCACATCTGTGTTCATGACACCAGCCCCACCTAGCTCTCCTTTCAGGAAAGTAGAAGCTGTCATACAAACTCCCTCAATAGACTTCTTAGGAGCTGTGGGCAGATCCATGTCCCCTGACCTCCACGGCTGCAAGGGAGGTTGGATAGGCTAGTATTTATACTTTCTAGCCTCTCTGGCAGAGGCAGGTGTTGGAGAAAGGCCCTCCAGGGGGTCAGGCCAGTCGGCTTTTGGGTGCTGGGTGCCTGTGACCTTGAGTGAAGCCTGTAATGATGAGGAGGAGCTGGCCCTCTGGAAACCTGTGGACAGTGTGCCAGCTGGAGGAGACCATGCTATAGAGGCCTGGTGACTTGTCCAGAAGAGGGATGAGCATGGGATCCTGACAGACAGTGCTCACACGGCCAGGAATGTCTGCTTCTGCAAGCATCCCAGGAAGCGTCCTCACTTCCTAGGCTACTGTCCTCAGTGTCCAGAGCCCGAGTGGTCAGCCATCTGCAGCCAGAGACTGAGCCCTCCCTGCAGAGGCTCTCGGGAGGCTGTTCTGTGCCTCCTCCACTCCTGGGCTTTTGGCTGCATCTCTGCAGCCACCACCTCCTCCTTTTCCATCTGTGTGTCCGTCCGCTCCTCCTGTGTCTCTTACAGGGACAGAATCATTAGATTTAGGGCCCACCAGGGTAACTGGCAGCCATCTTATCTCAAGAACCTCAGCTGAGTATATGCCAAGACCCTTCTCACAAACATCGTAACGTTATTCCATAGATTGGGGCGAGGATTCATCCTCTTGAGGGCCAGCTTTCCTCCCTAACAGATCCCAAGAGTAGGTGTTTTAGAGATGCTTGCTGCTTCTGGGATGGCTGTTACAGTCAGTGTGTGCTCTGTTCGGAGTGCTGGATCCTGAAAACCTGTAGGAGGTTACTCTGACCGTAGGGCATTGGGGACGCGCTGACCGTAGGGCATCGGGGACCCTCTGACCGTAGGGCACCGGGGACCCTCTGACCATAGGGCACCGGGGACCCTCTGACCGTAGGGCACCGGGGACCCTCTGACCGTAGGGCATCGGGGATGCGCTGACCGTATGGCACCGCTGACCCTCTGACCATAGGGCACCGGGGATGCACTGACCGTAGGGCATCGAGGACACTCTGCTGGTATTACCAGTGTGTCTTCCCTTGGAGTGCATCTTTTCACGTCCAGCCACATGTTCTGGTTCTAAAACTAACGTATAACCTGTCTATGGAGCACTTGCCATGCACACGTTCTATAGTGAACACACCACATCAGCCTGAATCCCTGTGCTTCCCACTCGATTCTCTGCTTCTCAGCTCCGAGCCTTGGTTTGGGTCATTCCCCACGTAGGATGCCTTCCCTGTTGTCGTGGTCAGCTGCCATGCCACCCACGCTTGGAGACCAGCCACTGTGTAGAGGAGCCATGGAGCCGACTGCGACCGTGCGTGCTCTGGGGCTGTGCTGTGCGCGTGCCACGTATCCCTTGTCCAAGACGTGGCTTCCTGAGCTGTCTGCGCGGGAATGCGTACGAAGGCCGCCTGGTGTGCCGGGAGCCTCACACGGTCGCTAGTGATGCCCCTCCTGCCCAGAACTTGGCTGGATAGCCATGAGGCACCTGCAGCCGAGGACGGGAGTGAGGTCACAGGTCACAGCCTCCAGGGCCCTCGGCTCTGGGCGGGGGGTCAGCCGATGTCACGTGGACGAGGCCCCAGCCCGCTGTGCACATGGTTCTTCCAGCAGGACCAGGACCCCCGTGAGACGCTTGTTAGCCGCTCTGAACAGCCAGGACAGTCCTGCCACTTGGGCAGTCTTGGGGGTTCAGGGCTCCCTCCCAGGACCGGGGCCTCAGCCACCATAGTGTCTGCTTCCTCCTTCGTCTTTGCCCCTCTGGACCCAACACTCTGGCCCCAGCAGGCTGACCGCCGGGTCTGCCACTCAGGTGCAGTGCCAGGGCTGGGGGACAGCCTTCCTTTCTTCTCCCTCCTCCTTCTCTCCGCCCCGCCCTCCCCATCCCTTTTCCCTCCCTCCATCCTACCCTTCCCCTTCTCATCTCTTCTTTTCTCCCCCATTCCTCCTCTCTGCCCCCTCCCTACTCCCCCACGTTGGTCTGCCTCTCCCACTGCTGCCCTGCCTTCCTGGGGTCACGGTGGTCTCTCTTTCTCTTCCCTCTTCTGTGTTGGGGTGGCTTCCAGACGTTGCTGCCCAGGGAGACCTCCCACCTATTGATTTCTGTGCCCTGCCCACGACTCTAAACAAATTCTCTCTTCAACTCTCTTCCAATTACCCAATTTAAGTGAGCCATCTGTTTCCAGCCAGGGCCGGGCAGACTCTGTCAAATCCCTTTTGTTCCTAAAAGACAGGGACCTCTCCTCCCTCCCCATTCCTTCCTACCTCCTCCCTTTGTCCATCCTTTCCTCTTCCTACTTCCTCCCTCCCTTCTTCTCTCCCTCTCTTCTTCCCTCCCCTCCGCTCCCCTCCCTCCCTTCATTAGATAAACATTATGTGTGCCAGTCTCTGTACCAGGTTCCAGGACCTTCTTGTCTCTTCCCTGCAGAGCTCGGGCTGAACCCAAATGGGCAGCAGCGAAGCAGGGATGGGTTGATTGGGTGTGATCCATATTCTGGGATCTTAGACCAAAACTCTTCTTACTAAAGTCATCCTGCATTTGTTTGTTTCTTAGTACACTTCACACCCAGGGTGGAGCCCAACATGGGGCTTGAACTCACGACTCTGAGATCAAGTAATCTTGCCTTGAAAAGTAACTTCTGGAACATTAGGACAGCGGGCGTGCAGTGCTCGAGTGCTCGGTGCCCTTGAGCACTGTGTGGCGGTGGCAGAGAGGCCAAAGCGGGAGCCCCATGTCACGACCTTTCATCCAGGAGGCCCTGGCCTCATGTTCCTGTGCTGTCCTTGCTTTTATGTTTATTTTAAAGCCTTTTGTATGGATTTAGAGGGAAGGGAGCATTTGGGGGAAACTTGCAGAAAAGCTGCAAGAACAGATTCCACGACAAGTTGTTTGTGGGGACCTACAGTGAACCCAGTAACGGGAAATAGCTGGTTTTCATCAGATGGGCCCATGTTAGCACCCGTGGCCGACTGTCACCCAGATGGATGACTGTTACTGACGACACTTACAATGTGGTGGTTTTGTGTGACTCCTTTGATGGTTATTTATTGACTTTCCTCCATAGGGAAAAGCTTTCCTCTCCCCTCCTCCCCCGTCTATATTTTTTTTATTTATTCATGTCAGTGCGGGTTAATGGGTCATTGCTTTGTTCAGTGGTTAGACCTATTATCATCGTGTATTTTAATGTGCAGGGTAATGAGCCCAGGGAGCTCCCTCCTGATTCCCGTGCTCTGTGTGGCCATCATTTCCTCCATAATACAATGCTCCCGGCTCAGCAGGCACTCTCCCTGCTCCAGTCCCAGAATTAGCCCTCTTGGAGGTCCTTTTCCAAGGACCCTGGTTTCTTTTGGTGGAGAACAATAGTTAGCAACCACGATCTGGGCACTGAGTGTGGGCACTGCAGCTGGGGCGTTCCCCAGACAGAGCTGGGCTGAGCATGTGCATCCAGGCCGTGATGCTCCTGCCTGATGCTCCCACTCAGTGCTCCTGTCTGCCTCCGTCCCTTCCCTCCTGCCTGAAGCCACGTGCTCACGCGCTCGCGGTGATGCTTCCAAGCTCAGTGGCCACTGGTGGGTGGCAGGTGCGGAACCATCCCAAGTAGGACCACTGGCCTCTCCCTGCACAGAGCCTCCCTGGGAAGGAACTGGCTTATTTTTTTCTCGTACAGCCATCCCAGCCTGGCTTCCACTGGACTCAGGACCCTAGGCTGCAGTTACAGCGCTGGCCTATAAATATTTAAATGGTAGTTCAGCTTTCAGACAAAGCACATCAGTGGTAAAGATCAAGTTTTTTGACCTTTTGTCAATTTACTCAGTGAAATATGATCCTCCTGGTCTGTTTTTTCTAAAATGTTGTGGTCTCCTTTTCTCATCTTTGAAATGGCTGCATTTTCTCCAAATGCAGAACAGAGAAGATGCAAGTGTGCTGGGGTCTCTCATAAATATATAAATGCAAACAAGACAGTTCTCAGTGTCTGCAGAAGCCAGGCTCTGGCAGTGGCCTGGGGACGGGTGACAGGTGCTTCAGAACCGGAGGCATCTGGCTAGCAGCTGGTGCAGCCACAGAACGTGCTTGTGGATTTTGTTGAAGTGGGCTCGGTGCGTGGGTGGGGCCTTGAAGTCACAACACAAGCCCGTGCTCACCAGCCCACCCTGGCTCCTGGGTGTTGTGGCCCTCCCTGTCCTGTCCCAAAGCCCATCTCCTGACTCTGTGTTCATAGTGTGGTCTTTTCAAGTGCTCCATGGGGTTTGTGTTGTGGGGTGGTGGACGGGGAAATGAATCAAGCCTCTTGTGCTTCAGCCTCACATGGTAAAGCTCTCTGCTCCTAAATATACCCACATTTGAAATGTGGTCTGGCTCACGTCCCGCTATTCATTTTCTGATTTTGAATATTCTCAGCATGGGCATATTTAAAGCAAGATAAAATATACACTGAAAAGGAAATTTAAAAAGAAACACATTGGTAGCTCCTTCAAGGGAACATCAGAGATTGGAAACCACATGCTTTGTGAAAGACCATGAAAGAGGCACCCACGAGGGCAGGGACACCACAGTCTCTGCTCTCCTTGCTGCTGCCACACCCTCTTCTGTGGGCTCCTTCTCTCTCTCCCCAGGGGTGGGGAGGGCAGTTGCAGGCCGATGCTGTGGATTTTCCTGAGGCGCTCCATCCAACCTAGGGCCTAACTTGGGTAGGGCACCTGCTTGTCATGCCCACCGCTCTTGGGTCTCTACAGGGAAAGACTCAGCTCAGGGCTGTTCTGTTCCCAGAGAACTCTGTGTCCCTGCATCCCCATGGCCACTGACACACCCATGTCCTGCACTTGCTCCAGCAATGTCTTCCTTTAGGCCTGCCTCTCTGAGTGCCTGAGATCCCCTCGGGCAGCTGGTGAGGCACATCCCTTCCCACTCCTGGCCAGGCATCGCTGCCTGGCATCCACTCGGAGTTACGTGGAAAAGCGTCGATCTTTGTGGCGCATGCGATGGCCACGAGTCCCTCCAAAAAGCACCACTGAACTGCCTCTCTGTGGAAGCTGTGACCCTCTTTTGAGAATCTCGAGCAGGAGCTGCTGTTCTGGCCTGGGTGGGGACCCCGCTCTGCTCTCAGACAAAGCCCAGCTCCGCCCGAGCCTTCCCAACCTGTGCTTAGCATCCTTCCTATGACATTTACAAAGCAGATTTTTTTTTTTCCAAACACGGTTGTATAAATTTTTGTTCCAGAAAACACTGCTTGAAATCTCTTTGATATTTTCCTGCAAGGTCAGGAGGCTCGCATTTATTCATGGCATTTCCCTTTCAGGGCACAGACCTAAATGGTGAATTATAGAAGCACTTGCTTGTTTGGAAGGGGAATCTCTCTCCCTGTGACCCCTCTGCCCCTCCAGAAAGCAATGGCCAGTCAGGAAAATGAGCCCTTCCTTGGCCTCTGGGCTGGAGAGGAGGTGTCTTCACATAACTGGGTGAAACTGGGGCTCTCCTGGGCAAAGGTTGCCGCCAGCATGCGTGTTTGAAGGAGTGATGCTTCCCTGTGGACTTTCTATACCAAGATGGGGACTGCTTGGTGGGTACAAGGGCCTGGGTGTGCAGGTGTGAGTCCCCTCCAGGGGAGTCATTGTGGGAGGGTGAGCCCACGGATAAAGGAGATGAGGTGCTTTGGAGGCTCATGCTTACCAGGCGGTGGCGTCCAGGAGACAGAGCACAAATGCGGCGTGACAGGCAGCTCCACATGGAACCCAGACAGGGAGTTGGCCATAGATGGCTGCAGGATGCTCCCCCATCCCCCAGGGCAAGAGGGGGCTTAGGAATGGAATCGCAACCACTGGGGGCAGGGGGCGCGAGACGGCCCCCATAGAGCACACGGCACGTGCTGGGCAGACGCACACCCCAGGGACAGCTTGCCAGGAAACGCCCCTCGCCTTTGGTGCCAAAAGAGCAGATGCAGTTTTCTGCCTATCTCTCCTCCCAGCCCCCACTGGATCTCCCTGAGCCGGTGATCACACCATCGAGGGTTTGCCCACACTTGCCTGTGTGTCTTCACACCTCTTCTGCTCTGATTCCAGACTCTGTGCATCCCTGTCTCTGCTTCGGAAGGCTGCGTCTCACTCAACTTTGGATTCTCCTGAGCCTGTGGGCAGAAGCGGTGGGAGCTGGCTTGTGCACCTGCTCCCACGGCCCCTACTCCCCTTCTGTGGAGGGGAGCTGGGTCTCACCCTCTCCCTGTTGAGGTTGTTGTCTGGGTCATACTGCTCAGGAGGGGAAGACTGTCTACTCTCTCCATGTTCCCTGGATGGGAGGGACTCCCCGGGCTACACTGGGCAAGCCCAGCACAAGGCTGGAGGGGTGTCCACTAATGGGGGTCTCCTTTGCCACCCACACTATCTCCCTGTGGATGAAGAGCTAGCTGTTCACCCCAGATGTTTTCCCCAGCAGCAAGAAATGGAGGTGGGAAGCTACTTTTAAGCTAGGAGCACATTTCCTGGATGCCTGGGTCCGGGTGAGTTGTGGGAGGATGGAGGGGATGTGTAGACCTCCAGGCCCAGGTGATGGGGCCACTGAGGCCTGCAGGGTCCTGTGGGATGGGGCAGTCATAGATGGCAGGGGCCTGGGCCTCTGAGTTGGGGGGAATATGCTACCACCTGGGACCACCTGCATCGATAGATTTTGTAAGAAATAAATCTGCATTGCCTCAAACCCCACAGTCAGGGCCTAACATGGCTCAGAAGCCGGCATGATGCTGATACACATAGCATGATTCTGTTTTTTCTTACTCCCTTGTCCATCAGCCTCCTACACCCGACCCTCCAACGTGCTGCTGTTGTGTAGGCGGGAAGCCAGGAGGCCTGAGAATGGGGCCTCCATGTACACGTCCACTGAGAACCACAGGACCCACATTGCTGAACCATCGGGATGAAAGCTGGCGTGTAGGATCCTCACTGCTTGGCTGTTTTTGGAGCAAGAATTACTATGCATGTTCTGTGTCTTTTTATAATTACAGTGATTTCAGGTTGTTTTTACTTATTAGTAGAGTAACATACATTTATTGTAGAATTTTTTTTGAAGTGTAGAAAATCATTCAGAAAAAATTTAAATCACCCGTAGAGACATCTCACCAAAATCATCATGGGTAACATTCGAAGTTTACAGCTTGAATCTTATTTTGCTGAGATATTTGGGAAATGTCGTCTAAAGATTGAGTGTGTATTGAGGGGGTTCTATGGAGTGTCTGTTTTCCTATGAACAATGGTATGTTTACCATCCTAAAAGATATGCTGATTCCATCACATCCATCATCATCCTTCAGGATAAACTCACAGAAGTGGAATCTCTGCATCAGAAACCTGTTGTTGAGGTGTTGGTGGCAGTCAGGGTCAGGTCACCTGGCATAGAGTGGCACAGAGCTGCATCATTCTCTGTCCAGTTCACAGAGGGCACAGAATGTGCTTACCATCTTCTCTTGAGAGCCTGGAGGACACTTGTTTGATTTGTTATTTACTATAGAAAAGTGAGTAAATGAAGATGCATCAAGATTAAGAGATATTGAGCAGTGATGCATGCACTCCATGCTCAGCTGTGCTGGAACGTAGCTGGTGCCCTTCTATCCGGGAGTACATGGCACGTGGTGTGCACAGGTGTGAGTCCCGTGAGAGTCCCGTGGGCCAAGTTGGCCCCCAGACCTGGAGGTGGGAGTGGGTGCTGCCAGCAAACCCCGGTTTCCTTCCTTGGGGTATTGGAGTGCCCCGGCTGGCGTGCCTGGTGCTGTTGTGAGCCAGAGTCAGGAGATCCCAGACCTGGCTCTGTGAGCTTTAGCTAGGTGACTGTCAATGAATCATCCAGACCTGGAGCTTGTTTTTTTTCCCCGTCTTGTTCTTGAGTAGAACAAGGCTCTTCCCAGCTGTAGCTTTGTATAATTTTGTTTTGAACATAATTTTTTCATGACCCTACCTCTTGTTTAAAGCTCATTTAAGGCATCTTTTGGAAGGATGTCCCGAGGATGGGATGGGAACAGACAGTTATTAAGAGCAGCACAAGTTAATCACCTCTGCTGAGTGGATGTGCTTGGGTGTCCACAGATCCCAGTGCTCAGATGGGGTGTAAGTGCTGTTCACTGGGGGTACTGTTTGTTTTTTTTCCCTGTAAAACTTGGGAGAACAGCACAAGCTATTAAGTGATTTAGTTATTAGAAAGGGCTTTAATGAATCCCTTCCTTCTACAAGGGAGGGCCCAAATGTAAAGGCTTGGTTTTAGATTTCTATTGGTTGGAAATCTTTCCTTTCTTTTATTACTATTTTTAAAATTTTAATACATTTTTTTATGAAGTGATACAGGTGAGAAACAGTATCTACTTCCATTAAGTAAGCCTATTATCAAGGATATGTAACCAATTAAGATTGAAAAAAAGACAATAGGATGATTTCCTTGGTTGGAGTCTTTTTTCTACAGACATGAGCATCAGAGACATTAATACCTATACTAATGTCTTGATACGTGGAAGGTTCGGAGTCCAGCTCAGCTGGTCATACATTAATACTTTATTTTGAATCTTGGTTTCCTTTGGGTTCTCATTTTAAAAAATTTGCATAGCATAGTGGTTTAAGCATTAAAAGGGAGTGGGTGGATTCATAACTTGATAGCCTGGATAAGGAAACCGTTAGGCACAGTTTGACGTAAAGGCTCAATGTCACGAACTGGGACTTGTTTTTTTTTTTTTTTTTTTTTTCATCCTTATCTGTGCTGCTTTGGAGTTACAGCTGGGTCACCAAGTGGCTTCTCACATCACCAGACCATGTACATGCTCCCTGAATTCCCATAGGGAAGCCCATGACTCCCCCTAGTCTTGAAGATCACTCTGGACTGGGGTAGGTCTCAGGCTCACCCACATCATTGCTCTGGTCATGGAGATGGAGTGTGTGACATGTTTATAAGCCTGTCTGGGATGGAGAATCCCACAGATGGGAGACTTACAGGACAATGGACATTAGTATATCACAGTCCCGGGTATGGAAGCTGAGATGGGACACTGGTGAGGGCTAGTTCTGGTGAGACCCCTTCCTGGGTTGCAGATGGCTCATTTCCCACTGTGTCTTCACTTGGTGGGAGGAGGGAGCTCTCTGGGATATCTTTCATAAAAAACATAAATCCCGTTGATGAAGGACCCACCCTCATGTCCATCACCTCCCAAAGCCCTCACCTCCTGATGCCACCACTTTGGGGGTTAGGATTTCAACACTTAGATTTGGAGGGATGTGGACATTGGGCCCACAGTGCTGTGGCTGCACTGAGTGGTGCTGGAGGGAGGGAGCAGTGAGCTCCGGCCGTGCAGAGGTAGTGACTCTGTAACGTGTGCTGTACGATTGCTAATTCTTGTGTATTTTCTTGTCCATGTAAGAGAAGTGGCTTTAGGGGGCTGGTGTGCTTTCTGGTGAACTAGTTGGCTTAGAGTGGGGGGAGCACTGGTTTGTAGTCCTTGCCTAATTCCCTGGGGTGAATACTCCCACCAGGGCAGATGTCAGGCCCCCTCTGGTCCAGAGGCGGCTCACGAGTTCCTGCGTGTTTTGCAGCTAAGGTTGCAGGCTGGCTCCAGCAGCTTGCTCCCGGGGAGGATCTTCATAGAGTCAGCTGGCTCTGACTTGCTAACTTGCCATCCCAATGGGCTACAGCCGACCGTCAAGGGTTTGAATCAAGCCAGACTTGAAGGGAGCGTCCCCCAGCGCCTTGGTGGAAGTCTTCCTTGTGAAAGGGTTATTTCAGGATGAGCTGAAGCAGCGCAGTGATTGTGGTCACACATGCTCGGGTGTCCAGGGCCCATCCCTGTGCTGACCACACTGGCCCTAAAGTCCCTCCCGAGATTCCTGTGTATCACCCGCCGTTACAGGGTGTGGATGCAGATGTGGTGCCTTGCACGGATTAATGTTGCTCTTCATCTTCCCACTCTGCGTACACAGATTCTTTTTACTGGCTCATCTTCCTGGGCAGGATAATGGGTAAGGCCACTGGTAGAGGCTGGGTCTATATACAGTTGTATTTTAAATGCAGCCTGCATCTCAGGGCCGGGTTTTACTCCCTTTTTAACCAAGGTTACACACATGTCTGCTCTGATGGATTAAAGGCTGAGAACTGAAAGCTGATTTATCTAATACTGCAGTGGAGGGATGGAGATCTTCTTACCACCTTCTTGGGCTTTCCAAGGATTTACCTGAACAAATTAGAGACCTCTCTGCCTCTCCACTTCCTTCCCTTTGTCTCAAGGGAGGAAGCAACAGTCTCGCTTCTCTGGAAAGTGAGAGATGGAATCTTTAGTGAGAGATCCTGCCTCAGGGCCTTTGTATATGCTGTGCCCTCTGCCTGAGACACACTCTCTCTCCCTGTCTCAGCATGCCAACTGCTCCTCATCACTCCAATCTTTCCTTATGGGACACCTCCTCCAAGAAGCCTGTCTGCTCACCCCACCCCTTCCTTTCACACCTTCTTATTCTGTTTTCCTACCTGCACATGTGTGAGCTGACACGGTCTTGTTTGTTGAATGATTGTTGTCTCCATCACCCCCACCGGAGTGTGTGCTCCTTGGGGTGGGACGGTGTCTCTATCTTTCTCTTGTTCCTGATGTGTGTTCCATCAGTTTGGGAATAAGTCACTGACTATGACAGGTGACCTAGGCAGGCCCTCCTTCTTTCCACATTTAAGGGATTTGTTTTTTTCATCTGTGAGATGATTTCGGTAGAAACTTTTGGTCTTCCTCTTGGCTTGACAGTTGGCCTGCAAGCTTCCTCATTCTTCACTTGCTGCAGATTCTGTGACCATTCCCCAGAGGCTCCATCTTCAGCCTGCCAGGGGCCTGGGCAACTTTCCTCCTCCTGAGGCTGACTGTGTGGATCCCATGGACATGAGGGAGGTGCCGCAATGGCCTGGTTGGCTGTGGCCAGGGTGAGCATGAGCACCTTGATGTCCTCTGCCAGCATGCGTCCTCATGCCTGGTGTGGTTGAGGACTCAGGCAGGAGCTCTGCCCTCCTCTCAGAACAGTGGGATGACACTAACAGCAGGCAGTCACTGGTGGGGGGCAGTTTCATCTTAGGGACTACTGGCTGGTCCACCAGTCAGGCCCTCATGGAGGGCAGCATCGGAAATGGAGAGTCACAGAGGTGTGGAGAATTGGGAATTTTAGGGTGGGTCTAGTCCAAGACTTGCACTCACAAACAAGGGTCGGGTGAGGGGTGTGGGTTTGTGCCATGGAGTGGGCTTGAGGGTTGGGTTCCTGCCAGTCTCTCACTCCCCGAGGGGGCCTGGGGTCCCAGTAGTCATAGCACCATTCCACTTCTAGGCATGCGGCCTCTTGTCCTCAGAGTGGCTTTGGTCATAGGCCTTTATTCATAAGGTTGTCGCTGCCGGAATTAACTGTGCTAATTTAGGCAAACAGTCCAAACAGTGCCTGGTGTGTAGAAGAGGTCCACTGATGCCAGCTCATGTCGGTTGTGAAAGTAAAAATGCTATGATGCGTTCTGGGAACGGAAGTCAGAAGTCTGACCTTGAGGACTCACCTCAGAGCTCCAGGAAGAGCAAGGGCCTCCTTGATGTTTGGGGCACCCCTGGGGCATCCTGGATAGAGGATCAGCTCCTCCCTTACAATCAGTCTGCATTTTAAATTTATCTTAAGTTTCTTTTGTGTGTGTGTGTGTGTGTGTGTGTGTGTGTGTGTGATGAGAACAGTGAACATGGGATCTACTGTCTTGACAAATTCACGTGCATAATCCAATACTTCTCACCAGGGACAGGGTAAGGTGTGCAGACCCCTGGAACTCACTCATCCTGCATGACTGAAACAAAACAGAGTCCATAAATAGAGCCACGTACACATGTCTGACTGGTTGCCGACCCAGGGGCCATGGCCATGGGATAGGGGAAGGGCAGCCCTTCCACAGTGGGGTTGGGAAACCAGATCCCATGTGAAGAGGAATGCAGCTAGAGCCTTACCTTACAGCAGGCATCAAGACCAGCTCACAATCGGTGAAAGACTTCAGTGCAAGGCCGGGAGCTGAAGAAGTCCTGGGAGAAGATAAGGAAAGGTCCGTGACATTGAGCGTGGCAGTGACCCCTGTCAGCCCTTACTTCACTGTTTCTTATGCCCTAAGCCAGGACTGTCTGTGCACTGGGGCAGCAGCTGTGGAGTGCAGTGGTTAGACACGGCATTGACTCTAGGTTCTGCTTGGTTCAAGAGCCCAGTTACTTCCACTTTGCCATCTGTGTGGTGGGCATAGGAACAGAAGAGCAATGCGGGTGGCGCCAGGGCCTGGCCTGATGGGATGCACCAGGGGATTGCTGGCTGCCAGCATGGAGGTTGGCCCGAGTAAGGTGCAGCCCTACTGAGTACCCCTCACCATGGGGACCAGGTAGCTATCAGGGACTGAGTGTCCTCATGTGAGACTCACTTTCCAGTGCTCCTCCAGCAGGATCACTCTCTTCTCTGTGACTCCAGCACTGACATAAACCCAGGTTGTTTTTCCGTTTTATGTTCCAATTAATTCCCAGGCCCATGAGCACCTCCCAGCCCATGAGGCTGATTAGGGAAAAGAACCGGGTGCAAAAATTACAATGCAGAGAAAGGAGAGGCGGCCAGAGTACAGGTCCAAACACAAGGTGGCATGAGGTGGGCTTAATGTCAAGTAAGTCATCTGTCAGGAGGCATCCTTCTACAGCTGCCGGGAGGCCAGTCCCCAAGGCACAGGCCGGGTGGCATGATCTGGCTAATTATTTAGTTTTCTCTCTTGGAGACGGCAAACAACAGCACGGGAATTAGGACTGTTTGACACTCCTGTGATCTTGTAACGATGATGTGGCATCTTTAAGTGGTTCAGAACAGACCATCAGGGACAGAGCTGCTGTTGGATAAAGCAGCGGGTCTTTCCACATTTATTTATTTATTTTTTTTAAAGTATTCTTTTTTTTTTAATTTTTATTTATTTATGATAGTCACAGAGAGAGAGAGAGAGAGAGAGAGGCAGAGACACAGGCAGAGGGAGAAGCAGGCTCCATGCACCGGGAGCCCGACGTGGGATTCGATCCCGGGTCTCCAGGATCGCGCCCTGGGCCAAAGGCAGGCGCTAAACCGCTGCGCCACCCAGGGATCCCTCTTTCCACATTTATAATAACGGGTCTGAGGCGCAGGGGGTGCGGCTGTGGTAATGTTCTTGGTCTTCACCTGGGCGTCTCCCCAACTTTGCAGCAGTTTGCTAATATTACAGATTTCAAGGTAATGTTTCTGAAGGCCGGTGTTAGGTATTTCTTGTGTATCATAAAATAATTTTTTCCCCTGGCAGTGGAGACTAACACCCCTTTCTGTCCATCTCTCCTGACTGTCTGGTGTCCAGGGCTGCTCATTCCTGGGCAGTGGTGAGCCCTGAACCCCGACCCCTCACCTCCCGGGTAAGTGACTTCTCCAGGCTGTGCGTCCGACGTGTCGTGTGCATAGGCACCTGCCATGTGGGGGCTTCTGAGGGTTCAAGCAGACGCTCTGTGTAAGATGCTGACAAGAGGGCTTGGTGTAGAATGGGCACTCGAATGTGAGCTGCTGCTTTTAATACTAGTAATAGTTAACATTAAAACAGAATATCGATTTCCTGAAATAACTTTATTTTAGAAAGTAACACCATACTTTAAGCTTCAGTTTGGTAGTAAAGATGATGTTAGGCTGAAGAAAAGCTCCATCCATGGTGGAGGCTTCCACGCGTTGTGTCCTAGGGCCTTTAGTGAGAACAAAATCAATTTTCAGGGAAGATGATTAAGCCAATGAAATTGCTCGTGAGCAGTAAACGCATTTAATTAAGTGCAAGGCATTGCTCCTGGCCCTGAGCACAGTACACAGTGTCTCTGGGGGTGGCCCTACTTTATCACTCTCTCAGAGCCTTTCTTCTGGGTGAGGGTGAGTGTTCTTGGCGGCAGGTTCCTTCCCCCTCTTCCCTCACTAGAATCGGGGAGAGACCAGAGAAACCCCTCAGGAGGGTGGACAGCACAGGGGCACCTGCCTGGTGCTGTCCGTACAAACAGCATGTGGCTTCAAGGTAGGGTTCATTGTTCAGACCAAAGAGGATCGAGGCGTTGGTGAGTGGGGCACGCACAGGGTACACACAGGGCCACATACGTGGAGCGGACATGGGGGCCACAGAGGCTTCCTTGCATACCACTGATTTATAGAGCCATCCGTGATTCTTCTGCTCTCCAAAATTATTTTATTGACTTGTGTCTCTGGAGAATGTAGCAGTGTGACTACTCTTCCTGGGGGAGGTTTTTGATCTTGTTTTCAATTTTCACTTGTTAATATTCTCACTGTCATTCATGGCCAAGCGGAAACATAGAAAATGAAATCTTTTATTGCACAACTATTTACAAAGCCCTGTCTGTGAGCCAGGCGCCACTCTGAGGGCCAAGGACACGGCAGTCAGCACAACTGTCCTAAACCCTTGCACTCAGACAGCTGGAGTCCCACCCAGCATGTCCACACGAGCCCAGCGTGGTAAAGAGGAGGAAATCCACAAAACTCTGGCTGGTATAGATGCTTGTCAGTTAAGGTGGTGATGTGCTTTTTGGCTCAGTTTTGACAAAAATTAATAAACATTTTTAAAATGATGAGTTTTGGGTTTATAGACGGGTTGATCAGAAAGTGAGGTCCTCCTACACCCCCTGTCCTTCTAGCCCTGAATTTCCCCAGGGTTCACATCTGGTATAAATGCAGTGCGTTTGCTACAATGGATGAGCCAATGTTGATATGTTGTTACTAAACAGAGGCCATGGCTTCTCTTAGGACTCACTCTGTGTTGTCCTTTCTGTGGGTTTGGACAAATGTGTGATGACTTGTTTCATCCTTTATGGTTGAACATATGGCCTCCAAATCCTCAGTGTTCATCCCTCACTTCCCACCTCTCCTCCCCACCCCAGACAGGTAATTATCTTTTACTGTCTCCATAGCTGTGCCTTTTCCAGGACATTCTGTAGTTGCAATCATACAGTATTTACCCTTTTCAGACCATCTTCTCTCACTTAGTGATGTGCATTTAAGGTTTCATGTCTTGACAGCTCATTTCATCTTGGTGCTGAAATAACAATCCATTGTCTCCTGGACCACAGGCTGTTTATCCATCCACCTGCTGGAGGACACCTTGGTGGCCTAGGAAGGTGCTAGCCAGCAGATTCCAACCGGTGGGAAATTTCAAAATATCCCACTTTAATATGTATTGGTCCATGGAGACCCTGGAGAAATCAGAAGGGTGAAACATCGAGATCTCTTATACTAGGGAAGGCAAGGGTTGGGGTTAAGTTTCAGGGGTCGTTATAACCTGTAGTCATTTTGTTTACTGCAAAACCTGATTTTCTCAACCTATCTATCTAATGCTAACACATTCACTAAAATCACCAAATAATCAAAACACCTTAAAAAATATTAATAGGCGAAGTCAGTAGAGCTCACATGATACAGGGCACGGGTGATGTACACATTCTTTCTCCCCATTCTCATGAGTGGGTGTTTACACTGAGCTACCAAAGCCCTGACTCATTCTGTTATTCCTCAGGATTGGTTCTGATCAAATGTTATAAATACTTAATCCCAGGAAATTGTGCTGAGAACACTAGGACAATTCCTCCACCTTCACTAATTTCAGGATTCTTTATACATGCCCCAAAGCTTCTGTTGTTACTATGTTACACTTATTACATGATTCCAGAGCTACTTCACTTGAGTGGAACTGCTTCTTGAATTCATTAATTTTACAATTATTTACACCAAAATATTGTGGTTTCTCCAGTGTAATATGTTATTTTATTCATTCATCCTTTATTTATTTATTTATTTATTTATTTATTTATTTATTTATGAGAGACAGAGAGAGAGAGAGAGAGAGAGAGAGAGAGAGAGGCAGAGACATAGGCTGAGGGAGAAGCAGGCTCCATGCGGGAAGCCTGATGTGGGACTCGATCCCAGGGCCCTGGGATCACGCCCCAGGCCAAAGGCAGGCGCTAAACCGCTGAGCGACGCAGGGATCCCTAACACTAAGCGTTTTAAAGTATGTGTGTAGGGGTGGACTTTATCCAGCTGCTTCCTCAGGGGGGTGATGTCTGTGCCTGAACCTGAGGACAAGAAGGGGGGGCGGGGTGGGCAAAATGTGAAGATTTGCTCCACAGAAGTGCCAGTGCAGAATTCCGATGGCCATGTAGTCTAGAGGTTTTATTTATACCACTATAAACACTGTCCTCCTTTCTATTCCTAGCTCAGCAATCTCAGCCCAGTATGAGGATGATGTGAGCAGAGCACCAGAGGATGCCCCACAGACACAGAGTGTGAGTGGGAAATACACCTCCACCATTTCAGGCCATGGACATTTGAGGTTGTTTGTTACCACAGCATAGCCTAGCCCGTCCTGACTCATGCATAGTCCAAGACATGTATATTGACATCAAAGGCCTCATTCATTTGCTATTTTTCTGCACATGCCTGAGCAGCTACTTTAGCTTGACATGGTGTAGGTGCTTAGAATATAGCACAGAACTAGGAGGCATGGCCCCCACCCTGTTGGAGCAGGTGGTCTGCAGGGGGGCAGCAGCAAGTCCAAGCCCTGCCTGCTTGAATTGTAGTTCCTGAGCAGCTGTGAAGGTGCTGCAGGGAAAGTGGACTCCTGGCCAACTTATAGATGCGGTTTGCTGGGGCTGCCAGAGCCAGAGAATGAGTGCATCTATCCCCTGGGGGAGGAGGAGTTCCCAGGGCAGGGTCCAAGCTGCAAGAGTGGAGGAGTGAAGAGAGGAAGGGGCTTGCAGTAGGGTGGATGGTTGGTAGCCAGACCTCTGTGGCCGAAACCAGGACGTCGGATGACATGCAGATTTTTTAATCTTGAGAAAATGTTGCCAGGAGGCAGGAGCAGTAGCAGCAAGGGGAATGAAGAGAGGGGTTCCCCTAGTCAAGATGCTCTGGGAACCAGGGTGGTTAGAACCCCCTCCCGACTTGATTCTTCTTAGCTGTCACTGTGGGGCCATTCTTTGGATTCTATGACTTTTTGAAAAAAAATATTTTATTTATTTATTCATGAAAGACACACACACACACACAGAGACAGAGACACAGGCAGAGGAAGAAGCAGGCTCCCTGTGGGAAGCCCCATGTAGGACTTAATCCCAGGACACTGGGATCACAACCTGAGCCAAAGGCAGGCACTCAACCACTGAGCCACCCAGGTGCCCTGGACTCCACAACTTCTTGATGTCATGATTACTGGGTGCCAGAGCCCCCAGAGTTACTGTGATAGTGTACATAAAGCCCCAAACTATAATAGTAAACCCTCGGAATGGCTGGACGCTTTCCTCTGGCTTCATCGTTTCTTGATAATTCCTGCTGATTTCTGAACATTTCTACCTCTTGTCTCTCCAAATGTACACACTCCTGCCAAGGGAGCGGGCAGCTCACTCTGCAGCCGTGCTTTTTCTCCCCAGGATACAACCCCACAGGTAATTCCCTCCCTGTTGTGCATCTCACGGGGAATGTTTAGTGGGGGGAGATTCAGATGTCGAGGCAAAGAAGGTTGTGTCCTGTAACATCACCCATTGTCAAAACACAACTTCTACCAGTGGCTCTGAAAGCCGTGTTCTTTTTATCTGCGTGACTCATTATGACAGATATGCCCTGTGCTGAGCAGTTCCCATTTGGAGATTGAATTACCATTCTATTCAGCTGACACAAAGCAGTTCCCGGCTGGCTCGGGCAGCCCATGAATAAGTAAATAGTCTCCCAGTTTGATGCCCAGCCCAAGCCTCGGAGTCGCAGAGAGGCTGGCATCCAGAAGGTAGGAAGCTCGTGCTGTCTCGGTGGCCTTGGCTACTGCGTCTGACCCGCTAGTGCGTCGATCCCTGGCATTTTGTAAGTACCACCACTGGGTGTGGGGAAGCGTCCGACGGGTTCACGAGCTATGACTGGGACCCTGAGGCAGAGAGCCAGCCTCCTGGAGGCACCTGGCTGGAGAGCGGAGATCTGCCCTCGTGGGTTGAGGGATGGAGGGGGCGGCATTTGGCAACCTCACAGCTTGTGATAAGCCCTGGTCCTAAAGCTGCTGGGTCTTAACTGTGGCTCCGATGCCTGTGGTGGTTCGTTCGGAACCTGTCCCCAGGCTAATTTCACGTTAGGAAGGAGATTGCCCCAAGGGTCAGTAAACCGCGAACTCACAACTGGCTGTTGCTCTCAGCACGGAAGGCAGAGCAGTTTCACTTGTTGCAGGGGTGGGGCCCTGCTTGTCCACTCTCCTCACTCCCTCAGGAAATCTGTTCCCCTTGAAACGGAGTCGGAGTCGACGTTTGCTTGGTTAGCCATCCCGTAACTGACGCTAAAAACAGCACAATGCCAAAGTTCTGTTGCTTCCAGGGGAAATTTTCACTCTTGCTTTGTATTCAATTTTTGGAAAGTGTTTTCCAATTCTTTAAACCTGGCTAATGAGACCAGGTTGAGCGTCCTGAAGCCTTTAGATAATGAAGGTAATTAGATAATGAGCGTAACTGTGGCATTTTCAGTTTGTAGACATCAAATATTAGTTGAAATAAAAAATGTTAAAATGTCAGTAAGTTCATGCTGGTTGAAGGACTAGTGGATTCCTTTTCATCTTTTCTATGTAGAGAACCTTGTAGTAAATGGTTGAAGTGAACTGAATTTATTCCTTTTTTTAAATAATAAATTTATTTTTATTGGTGTTCAATTTGCCAACATATAGAATGACACCCAGGGCTCATCCCATCAAGTGCCCCCCTCAGTGCCTGTCACCCACTCACCCCCACCCCCCGCCCTCCTCCCCTTCCACCACCCCTAGTTCGTTTCCCAGAGTTAGGAGTCTCTCATGTTCTGTCTCCCTTTCTGATATTTCCCACACATTTCTTCTCCCTTCCCTTCTATTCCCTTTCACTATTATTTATATTCCCCAAATGAATGAGACCATATCATGTTTGTCCTTCTCCGATTGACTTATTTCACTCAGCATCATACCCTCCAGGTCCATCCATGTTGAAGCAAATGGTGGGTGTTTGTCGTTTCTAATGGCTGAGGAATATTCCATGTATACATAAACCACATCTTCTTTATCTATTCTTCTTTCGATGGACACTGAGGCTCCTTCCACAGTGTGGCTATTGTGGCCATTGCTGCTATAAATATCGGGGTGCAGGTGTCCCTGCGTTTCATTGCATCTGTATCTTTGGGGTAAATCCCCAACAGTGCAATTGCTGGGTCATAGGGCAGGTCTATTTTTAACTCTTTGAGGAACCTCCACACAGTTTTCCAGAGTGGCTGCACCAGTTCACATTCCCACCAACAGTGTAAGAAGGTTCCCTTTTCTCTGCGTCCTCTCCAACATTTGTGGTTTCCTGCCTTGTTAATTTTCCCCATTCTCACTGGTGTGAGGTGGGATCTCATTGTGGTTTTGATTTGTATTTCCCTGATGGCAAGTGATGCAGAGCATTTTCTCATGTGCATGTTGGCCATGTCTATGTCTTCCTCTGTGAGATTTCTGTTCATGTCTTTTGCCCATTTCATGATTGGATTGTTTGTTTCTTTGGTGTTGAGTTTAATAAGTTCTTTACAGATCTTGGAAACTAGCCCTTTATCTGATATGTCATTTGCAAATATCTTCTCCCATTCTGTAGGTTGTCTTTTGGTTTTGTTGACTATTTCTTTTGCTGTGCAAAACTTTTTATCTTGGTGAAGTCGCAATAATTCATTTTTGCTTTTGTTTCCCTTGCCTTCATGGATGTATCTTGTAAGAAGTTACTGTGGCCGAGTTCAAAAAGGGTGTTGCCTGTGTTCTCCTCTAGGATTTTGATGGACTCTTGTCTCACATTTAGATCTTTCATCCGTTTTGAGTTTATCTTTGTGTATGGTGAAAGAGAGTGGTCTAGTTTCATTCTTCTGCATGTGGATGTCCAATTTTTCCAGCACCATTTATTGAAGAGACTGTCTTTCTTCCAATGGATAGTCTTTCCTCCTTTATCGAATATTAGTTGACCATAAAGTTCAGGGTCCACTTCTGGATTCTCTATTCTGTTCCACTGATCTATGCGTCTGTTTTTGTGCCAGTACCACACTGTCTTGATGACCACAGCTTTGTAGTACAACCTGAAATCTGGCATTGTGATGCCCCCAGCTATGGTTTTCTTTTTTAAAATTCCCCTGGCCCCTCCCCCAGAAGATCAGCTAGACGGACAACCTCCAGGAGAAGCCAAGGGACTTAAAGTACACAGAATCAGAAGATACTCCCCTGTGGTTCTTTTTTGTTTTGTTTTGTTTTTGTTTTTGTTTTTGTTTTTGTTTTGTTTTGCTTTTTGATTTGTTTCCTTCCCCCACCCCCTTTTTTTTCTCCTTTCTTTTTTTTCTCTTTTTCTTCTTTTTTTTTTTCGTTTTTTTTTCTTCCCCTTTTTTTCTCTTTCTCTTTTCTTTCCTTCTTTCTCTCCTCTCTTTTTCTCCTTTTCCCAATACAACTTGCTTTTGGCCACTCTGCACTGAGCAAAATGACTAGAAGGAAAACCTCACCTCAAAAGAAAGAATCAGAAACAGTCCTCTCTCCCACAGAGTTACAAAATCTGGATTACAATTCAATGTCAGAAAGCCAATTCAGAAGCACTATTATACAGCTACTGGTGGCTCTAGAAAAAAGTATAAAGGACTCAAGAGACTTCATGACTGCAGAATTTAGAGCTAATCAGGCAGAAATTAAAAATCAATTGAATGAGATGCAATCCAAACTAGAAGTCCTAACGACGAGGGTTAACGAGGTGGAAGAACGAGTGAGTGACATAGAAGACAAGTTGATAGCAAAGAGGGAAACTGAGGAAAAAAGAGACAGACAATTAAAAGACCGTGAGGATAGATTAAGGGAAATAAACGACAGCCTGAGGAAGAAAAACCTACGTTTAATTGGGGTTCCCGAGGGCGCCGAAAGGGACAGAGGGCCAGAATATGTATTTGAACAAATTCTAGCTGAAAACTTTCCTAATCTGGGAAGGGAAACAGGCATTCAGATCCAGGAAATAGAGAGATCCCCCCCTAAAATCAATAAAAACCGTTCAACACCTCGACATTTAATTGTGAAGCTTGCAAATTCCAAAGATAAGGAGAAGATCCTTAAAGCAGCAAGAGACAAGAAATCCCTGACTTTTATGGGGAGGAGTATTAGGGTAACAGCAGACCTCTCCACAGAGACCTGGCAGGCCAGAAAGGGCTGGCAGGATATATTCAGGGTCCTAAATGAGAAGAACATGCAACCAAGAATACTTTATCCAGCAAGGCTCTCATTCAAAATGGAAGGAGAGATAAAAAGCTTCCAAGACAGGCAGCAACTGAAAGAATATGTGACCTCCAAACCAGCTCTGCAAGAAATTTTAAAGGGGACTCTTAAAATTCCCCTTTAAGAAGAAGTTCAGTGGAACAGTCCACAAAAACAAAGACTGAATAGATATCATGATGACACTAAACTCATATCTCTCAATAGTAACTCTGAACGTGAACGGGCTTAATGACCCCATCAAAAGGCGCAGGGTTTCAGACTGGATAAAAAAGCAGGACCCATCTATTTGCTGTCTACAAGAGACTCATTTTAGACAGAAGGACACCTACAGCCTGAAAATAAAAGGTTGGAGAACCATTTACCATTCGAATGGTCCTCAAAAGAAAGCAGGGGTAGCCATCCTTATATCAGATAAACTAAAATTTACCCCGAAGACTGTAGTGAGAGATGAAGAGGGACACTATATCATACTTAAAGGATCTATTCAACAAGAGGACTTAACAATCCTCAATATATATGCTCCGAATGTGGGAGCTGCCAAATATATAAATCAATTATTAACCAAAGTGAAGAAATACTTAGATAATAATACACTTATACTTGGTGACTTCAATCTAGCTCTTTCTATACTCGATAGGTCTTCTAAGCACAACATCTCCAAAGAAACGAGAGCTTTAAATGATACACTGGACCAGATGGATTTCACAGATATCTACAGAACTTTACATCCAAACTCAACTGAATACACATTCTTCTCAAGCGCACATGGAACTTTCTCCAGAATAGACCACATATTGGGTCACAAATCGGGTCTGAACCGATACCAAAAGATTGGGATTGTCCCCTGCATATTCTCGGACCATAATGCCTTGAAATTAGAACTAAATCACAACAAGAAGTTTGGAAGGACCTCAAACATGTGGAGGTTAAGGACCATCCTGCTAAAAGATAAAAGGGTCAACCAGGAAATTAAGGAAGAATTAAAAAGATTCATGGAAACTAATGAGAATGAAGATACAACCATTCAAAATCTTTGGGATGCAGCAAAAGCAGTCCTAAGGGGGAAATACATCACAATACAAGCATCCATTCAAAAACTGGAAAGAACTCAAATACAAAAGCTAACCTTACACATAAAGGAGCTAGAGAAAAAACAGCAAATAGATCCTACACCCAAGAGAAGAAGGGAGTTAATAAAGATTCGAGCAGAACTCAACGAAATCGAGACCAGAAGAACTGTGGAACAGATCAACAGAACCAGGAGTTGGTTCTTTGAAAGAATTAATAAGATAGATAAACCATTAGCCAGCCTTATTAAAATTCCCCTGGCTATTCGGGGTCTTTTCTGATGCCACACAAATCTTAAAATAATTTGTACTAACTCTCTGAAGAAAGTTCATGGTATTTTGATAGGGATTGCATTAAACGTGTACATTGCCCTGGGTAACATTGACATTTTCACAATATGAATTCTGCCAATCCATGAGCATGGAATATTTTTCCATCTCTTTGTGTCTTCCTCAATTTCTTTCAGAAGTGTTCTATAGTTTTTAGGATATAGATCCTTTACCTCTTTGGTTAGGTTTATTCCTAGGTATCTTATGCTTTTGGGTGCAATTGTAAATGGGATTGACTCCTTAATTTCTCTTTCTTCAGTCTCATTGTTAGTGTATAGAAATGCCACTGATATCTGGACATTGATTTTGTATCCTGCCACTTTGCCGAATTGCTGTATGAGTTCTAGCAATCTTGGGGTGGAGGCTTTTGGGTTTTCTATGTAGAGTATCATGTCATCTGCGAAGAGGGAGAGTTTGACTTCTTCTTTGCCAATTTGAATGCCTTTAATGTCCTTTTGTTGTCTGATTGCTGAGGCTAGGACTTCCAGTACTATGTTGAATAGCAGTGGTGAGAGTGGACATCCCTGTCTTGTTCCTGATCTTAGGGGAAAGGCTCCCAGTGCTTCCCCATTGAGAATGATATTTGCTGTGGGCTTTTCGTAGATAGCTTTAAAGATGTTGAGGAATGTTCCCTCTATCCCTACACTCTGAAGAGTTTTGATCAGGAATGGATGCTGTATTTTGTCAAATGCTTTCTCTGCATCTAGTGAGAGGATCATATGGTTCTTGGTTTTTCTTTCTCTTGCTGATATGGTGAATCACACTGATTGTTTTACGAGTGTTGAACCAGCCTTGTGTCCCGGGAATAAATCCTACTTGGTCATGGTGAATAATTTTCTTGATGTATTGTTGTATCCTATTGGCTAGTATCTTGTTGAGAATTTTTCTGAATTTATTCCTAATATTAAACAGCAAGAGCTGGACCTTCTTTCATGGTGGAAGGATTTATTTTGCACTCCATGATGAACATGTTTATGGGCAGAGCAGGTGGGCAGTGCTTTATGTTGTTTGGCATTTGAGGAAGCAGCAGTAAAAGGTGCATCAATAAATCATTGCTTTTCTTTCCCTATCTGCCCAAACAGCTCTGTTAATCAAAACTTTAAACAAAGTGATAGTTGAGCTCTCTATTCAATTTTGCTTCAGAGTCGTTAAAGTTGGTTATACACAAACTCTCAAAGGCATTATCTTGCTGGACCAGTTTTGAATTAATAATAATCATACTGCATATGTAACCAGATAGGGTAGTTCTTCGTGCTTTATCATCATTAACACATTCTCCAGTCAGCCTAGTGGGATGGAGAGACAGTGGAGCCACTTTGATGAGGGGGTGGGAGAGGACCAGAGAGCAAAGGGTAAAGGGTATTTGAAGAAGTGGAGTCCCAGAGCCCAGAAAGACAAATGGAGGAAAAGAGGTGGATTTAGTACTTCTATGCTGAGAGCACCAACATTTGCTAAATGCTGAGAGGCTGGGTATAATTGTCCTACCTGATTTTTTTTCTTTTTTATAGAATTAGGAAATATTTTCATAACTTGCAAGTTATCATACTTCTCCATATTATTTTTTTATGTTAACCTTAACTATTCTCTGAGAGAATACAATTTATTAGAGGGACAAGACAGAGTGTAGGTTGGTGGCTGTAAGGCCTCAGGTGATTTGTTTCAAAATGAAGTAGTCATACATGTTCTTCTGCTGGGCAGGGCTCTCACTAGAGGTCTCTGTGCTTTGCTCCACTTTACATTTGGCCCATTTGATTGTGTGCCAAGACCTCCTCATGCTTTTCATTGCTTATTGCAGTCATTACCACAAGGTAGTAGGTGGACCAAAAATGTTACATTAGATGATTTTAGGAGACATGTAGATATTTTATAAAAAGACATTACTTGATAACTATTTGTTTCATGTAACTTAGAGAAAAGACGGAGCATATCAAGTGAGTTAATGTAATAATGTAAGATTTCTTTTGAAACAAGATTCATACATGAAGATTTCAGTGAGTTCCCAAAGTGGATGTAAGCATGCCTTTGTTTTTGGACCTCCAACTGCATGCTAAAATATAAAGTACATGCACACAATTTAAAAAGTTAATAATGGCTAAAGGTGTATAATACCAGCCATTTCCTACCCTGTCAACTTTTCACTAAAGAATTATCTAGCCCCAGATATCTGTAGTGCTGAGGTTCAAAAGTCCTGTGGTAGATGAAGTTTTAATTCTTTTAGACCCCACCCCAACCTACACATACAGTTAAGTTGCTACTTTAGTAAAGATAATAGTGAGTGTTTACATTGTTATTATGTATATATGATTAACTAGAAGCAATTAGTGATTGTAATTACATTTCTTTTTTTTTTTTTAAGATTTTATTTATTTATTCATGAGAGACAGAGAATGGCAGAGACATAGGCAGAGGGAGAAGCAGGCTTCTCGAGGGGAGCCTGATGAGGGACTTGATCCCACCACCCCGGGATCACGCCCTGAGCTAAAGGCAGATGCTCAACCACTGAACCACCAAGGCTTCCTTGTGATTTACATTTCTTTCCTTGCATGGCTTTTTACTTTTCCTGAAGTTATTAATTACCTTATTTTTTATAGTGTCATTTGCAATCCATATACTGAAAATTCTTTCCCATTTTGACATATCAAAAACTTTCTCTAGTCTCCTTCTCACATGATACTTCGCTTTTAAAACTCTCTGTCTTCTTGCTCCAAACTGGTTAGTCAAGATTTGGGGCTCAACTATCACCCTGGAGTTTCTCTTTGTCATTGTGTAGTAGGATCTACTGTTTCTCAGATTCTATGGCTTTTTCTTTTAGGGTTTTCCTGCTTATTTTACTGCAACATATCCTCCAGTAATTTCCTAAGGAAGAATACATTGGAAGCAAATTTTATGATCCTTTACATGTATGGCAATATCTTTCCCTTGTCTTCCCATTAGATCAACTGCTTTTTGAGTATAGAATCTTCAATTGGAAATAATGTTCAATCTGATTTTTAAAGGCATTCTGCTGGCTTCCAAGATTGCTGCTGAGAAGTTTGATGCCCTAACCTTTAATTCCTTTTAAAAATTTCACTTTTTCTTTTCTTTTTTTTTTTTTTTTACTAAAAGTGTTCAAAATTTTCTCTTTATCATTTATCTTCTCAAATCTCATGATGCTCTTTGGTGTGGGTTTCTTTTCATCCATTTTGTAGCCTACTCATGAAATCCTTTAATATAGAAATTTTCATATTTCCTAAATTTCTGTACATTTTCTCTTTCTGGAAATCTTATTAGTAAAAGTTGAATGTCCTGGATTGACCTTTAAAATCTTTTTTCTTTTATGTTTTATATCATGTTGGGAGATTTCCTTAACCTCATCTTCTATATATGCCATTTAAGTCAAAATCCATTTAAGCAACTATCTTTTTCATATACAAGAATCCTTTTTGTCTCTCATTGCTCCTTTCATAGCATCTTGTTCTCTTTCTGTTTGTAAAGTTTTGCTTGGTTGCCTGCACTATCTCCTTCTTCTGCCTTTTATTTTTATGTACTTAGATTATAATCTTCCATATTGGAGGTTTTTTAATGTAGTGAGTAATCTTTGGTTGGTATTTGGTTTTGGACGAAGGTCTAGATGGCTTGGTAGATGCCAGTGTAGCTTGTTTGTGGGGGGCTCATTCCAGGGTAATTACAGGGAACTAAACATTTTGGGGTGGAGTTTCCTAATGTCAATATATGAATATATTGCTTATTATTATTATTTTCTACCAAAATGAAATTTCCAGGCTTCTGCCTAATTTGAGGGTCATGTGGGCAAATGCCCAACTATCTACATTATGCATGTGGTCTCGGGAGGAGTTGACACAGGCAGATGCTCATTATGGTGCCTCACTGCTCTGAGCTGTACTTGCTGCTCTGTGTCCTGACTCTCTCATTAAATGCCTCAGGAAATAAGACTCCAATCTCCTGTCTAGACATCTCCCCCTTGTATCTCGTCTGCACATCATTCTAAATCTTATTAAAGTCTAGCTTGAATAAAGTTATACATGCATGTTCTGGCCTCCCCTGTCAGACTGTGGGTCCTGGAAAGACTCAATCTTATTTATGTTTGGGTCTAACAACTGCCAGGAACTTGGTAGGTACTCAGAAAATGCTTGCTATATTGAAATAAATTGGATTTTGCTCATACAGACTGTTTTTCAGTTCCGAATTTCAGGCTGAAGCCCAAATTGCTTCAAAATGTTCTTCCCCTACCCACATAGTTACTGTGGACACTGGACACTTAAAAATTTTGGGATAAAGCCTAAGATAAGTCAACTTATTTTATTCTGTGATTCTACAAAGTTTAAAAACATTAACAAAATAAAAGTACAAGAACTAGGGGCACCCCGGGTGGCTCAGCGGTTTAGCGCCGACTTCAGCCCAGGGCCTGATCCTGGAGTCCCCGGATCGAGTCCCACATCGGGCTCCCTGCATGGAGCCTGCTTCTCCCTCTGCCTGTGTCTCTGCCTCTCTCTCTCTGTGTCTCTCATGAACAAATAAATAAAATCTTTTTTTAAAAAAAGTACAAGAACTTTTGATATTTTGATTATTTATGTTAGTTGAAGGTCTACTGAAATGTAGGAATTTCTAATTTTTAAATGTTTGGTGGCAAGATGGGAATTCCTTGAGAGTTTGCTGCAAGCAGCTCATTGTTTTTTATCTTGATTTTTATTCATTAATTTGACTTATGGTAACACTTCTTGTAATCCACGGGACATCAGTCATATTTATATAATTAAGGATATGTATAGAGCAAGTCCACACAGTTTGTGGTCTCCATTCTATCCCTTGTTGCCATCAGCAGTGGCATGTCACCCTTAGAGAAGGAAGGATAATTAGCCTGACCCACAATTTCTCTTGGCACATTCAGGAGCATGGAATTTTACTCCAAGCAGGATGAAAGCTTTGTGTCAGGGTGTGTATGTATTTTTGCACTATTCCACACCAGGAAACTTGGTGGAAGGGAAAGAAAGGTGTCAGGCTGGGAAGGCCACGTGTGAAGTCTCAGCTCTGTCACTTAGCCCTCTCAGTGCTATGAACTGGAAAGTGATAGTGTCTTCCCTGACTTTCCCAGCATCTGAGCCATAGAGGAAGCTGAAAGAGGCAGAAAAGCCAACTTATAAGCCATTCTTTTGTGATGGAAGATCATACACTTTTTTTTTTTTTTTTACAGTTTAAAATGACTCATCATACCTGAAGCCTGTTTGTCCAGAAGACACATTTGATCAGATCCAGTCTTTGGAAGACCCATTCTGAAATCTCCCACTTTGTGTCCTGAGACTAGGAACCCAGCGGTAGAACTTTGTGGTGAGTTGTCCTTTCTTCCTTCTGAGGTTCTATCTCCCTGTGCCAGTTGGGGGTTGTATCCATCACTTCCTTGTTTAATGGTCTATTCAAGACATGTTTATCAGTACCAGCTGTATGTCAGTTAGCTGAGAAGAGCTGAATGGTGAATAAAACAACTGTCTGTACTCTTGTGGAGATAGCAGTGTCATGAGTGAATGGCAGTGCAAAGGCCCAGGGGCAATAAAGGGCTGAATGCATGAAAAGTGGTTGTTTAGATGCAAATTGGGGAGAGGAGGCCAGGGCAGGCATTCACAACCTTATAGGCTATGGATATGGGTTTTAAATCTTATGAGCAGTGGCCAGATAGCAGTGGCATATTTTAAGTAAGAGAGTGACATGATCAAATTTGCCTTCTAAAATGATTATATTAAATTTTGCATGGGGATGAAGGGAGTGTAGTAGCAAGGAGCATTCGGAGGCCACCATGTAGTCTGGATGCATAGCCGTGGTGCCTCAGACCAGGGCATTAGCAGTGGAAGTGAAGGACACTGGAGAGCTTCTAGATGCATTGGGGCAGTAGGATTTGCCAGTTGCTGTGATGGGCTGGATGGGCAGTGGGGTGAGAAGGGGTGATAAACATGGCTTTCAGATTGCTGGCAGAGATGACATAATGGAGGGGAAAGCCCCACTTCCTCAGATGAGAAAGATCGAAAAAAAATCAGGTTTATGGGTAAGATTCAGATTCAGTTTTGGACCAAAGCTCAGTTTTGAGTTTGAGCTACACCTAAACATGAGGCAGAGTTCAGGAGAGAACTCAGGGCTGGCTTACTCATTCTTTTACTCACTATTTGGTTTGAGAGTTCTTGTGTTGAAGCATGATTTAAACACAAGGCAGTGATTTACACAATATGATCATGAGATGACTTTACGGGGTAAGAATAACAGTTGCTTCTTTCTGCAAAAGGCTTTTGTGTGGCAAGTGGCTGCCTAGGCAGTGGTTGCTATGGTTGTTAGTCAAGCATTTTGTGCATTTAGCAGAAGGTGAACCATGTGAACTTTTGATGCCCCTGCCTAGGTGTGGTATTGGGGTTGGTCCTGATAAAACAATGGATCGGAGTCTCATAAACAGGATGGTGGTGATGATGATGGTTATGGTAGTGATGGTGATGGTGGTAGAAATCATAGTGATTGTGGTAGGGCTGGTGATGATGTACCACTGGACTCAGCCAGTATGTGTTCAGTAGATTTAAGTTCACACCCAATCCCCTGATTTCTATTTTATGTGTTCATTTTTCTGGCAGGAGGCAGAAAGAGTCTGTGTGTGAAACTCAGCTGTTTCAGATATAGGATATGTTCTTGGTAACCATTTGTTCTCATTACTACGGAGCCAAAAACATTTCATCATTCACTTAGTAAATGTAGGGCCCTTGGAGGTGGGAATATGCCTAGAAAATATTTCAAAAACCCTTTCTCTTTCATCATTATCTATATAACAGTGTCTGTTTCTTCAGTGGATATCATTTATAATGAGAGATGTTTATCTGCATGCCTTCAACAGACAAATTGTGTCATTAAGAATACTTTCAAAGAGGATGTTCTGAACTGAGTGATGTAGGTTATTACTGGTGTAAAATTCTTTCAAATTCATTTATTTTACATGGCCTATGAGGCCCAGAAGTCACTCTGTTCTCTTAGGGGTAACAGGCAGATTATTTCAAGAGCTTAATACTTTTTTGAATTTTTTTTAAATTTTGGTTGTTCTGGGGTTGAAAGCTACAGAGAGGAGTGATATGCCTGTGTGTGAATCTTTCCTATATTTGGAATGGGCTGATCTTTTTAATTTTTTCTGATAGATTGTTGGCTGCTTGGGATTGCAGATGCATCATTAAGTTATTGCATTTAAATTTAGCTCTTGTTCTCACTCTGGAAGGGAATGGAATGTTTGAATTATTTCACCACGAAGGGAGAGCAATTAGAACATAGATCCTCATGACTTTTTGAAACAGGAGGTCTGGTCAGTGAGCCTAAGTGAGGGCTGTGCATCTGACTCAGAGGAGGAGATTCGCTGAGAGTTTCTTCAGTCTGCAGGAGGTTAAAATGGCCTTAAACATACCTGAACCATTGCCAGGGTTTGGGCTCTCCGAGGGCAGCATTTTACATATAAATCTGTAGTGGTCTTTGCTCTCAATACTGGCAATTCCATCCTTCAAACAGGAGTTGGGGCTCCTCTGTGTGAATAAATCATTAAAATATTTATTCCCTGAGCTGGGGGGAAGTTATGTCACCAATGATACTTGCACAGAGGTTGAATTTGTGTCAGCATCTTAAAAATCATATTCCTTTGTCAGATGTTAAGGGCAGGAGGTGCTTGTTGGAGTCTCATGTCACGGGGTGTGGAAAGTGAAAAGCTGATACCGTGTAGGATGTTCCCATTCCTACCCCGTCAGCAATCGCTATAAACAATCGGGTGTCCCCCTCTCTGGATTTGCAGACTTGCTCCAATGTGAACACAAATACACACATAGACGCAGTGTCTTGGTATATGGACAAATATGTACACACAGAGTGGGGTCTGTATGGATGTGTGTACACGCATTTATGCATACGTGTGTCCAACTACATACATACTCTGCCCTGAGATTTTTACAATCAACTTTTCATGACTCAAGCAGTAAATTGATACATTTGATTTGTAAAAACTCAAGTGTCTTTTTACTCTCTCCATTTTACTGAGTTAACCACTGTCAACAATTGGGTCCTCTGGACACTTTCCTACATATTTACATGTGTATGTGTGTGTGCAGCCACAGAAAGTCTGTCATAATTTTGTATGTGCTTTAAAGAAAACCATATGGATTTTATGCAGATTAGCATTTTTCTGTTTTTAGAATATTTCACAGAGATCTTTCCATATTAGTATATTAGCATGCTACATCATTCTTTTAAAGTTTCTGCATATTATCTAGTGGTATTCCTATGCCATAGTGTCTTGGCTTAGTCCTTCCAGAGCAAACCTGGGATGGGGATTCAAGTCAAAGTGGCTTAGTTGCATCAGAAAGGATGAATACTTAACATTTACATCAACATGAATGCAATTGGAGGGTATTATGCTGAGTGAAGTAAGTCCATCAGAGAAAGACAGTTATATGGTTTCACTCATATGTAGAAAAGAAGAAATAGCACAAAGGATCTTGGGACAAGAGAGGGAAAACTGAATGGTAAGTCATGAGAGAGGGAGAAAAACCATAAGAGGCTCTAAACAAATAGGTTGCTGGAGGGGAGGGGTCTGGGGAAGTGGGATACCTGGGTGACGGGCACAAAGGAAGGCACGTGATGAGATGAGCACTGGGTGTTATACACAACTGATGAATTATTAAACAATACATCCTGAAACTAATGATGTACTATATGTTGGCTAATTGAATTTTAAAAAATAAAAGAGTTCACATAAAAGTCAGACAGGAGGGCCTAAGTAATATCAAGACCTATGAGGTTCCCATACAGGACCTCTTCAGATTATTCTAAGCCTCAGTACCATGTGCTGGTTCAGGCCAGATTCAGAGACAATAAAAATTATTGTTAAATAGAAAAAAACCCAAACCAAAAACCAATGTAGCTTAGTTGCAAGGTGATGTCTGGAAACTTTGGGAGGGCAGCAGCGTTAAGGGGGAGAAGCCAAGCAACGATGGGAGGAAGTCAGCGTAGGGCATGCCATCCAGCTGGTGTTCACTGTGGATAGAGGGGCTCTCCCGTCCTGTGGAGGGGCCCCTGGAGATAGCCAGGCACACCCTGGACTCACCCTAGTTGAAGGATGAGGGTCTGGGGTGTTTATCCACTGCCAACACCCTGCTGCTATTGGTGAGGTGGACTTCCAGGTGCATAAACGTTCAGTTCTTGTTTGCCTGCAGGTGTTGGTGGTGTTACTATGCATGGAGTTAACAGTAAGGGACACTGTGTGGTCTGCCCCTGCTGCTGAGTGCCTGACATGCTAGCCTTTATTAACATGCATATAGTCAACTAACTGTGATCAGTTATCTAGCCACAACCCTAATCACGTGTAAGTATTACCAGCAGTGCTGCAGCAACATCTTCATCCACACTTACCTGTGTACATGTTATTCTAGGACATGTGCAAAGGTGCATATGTTTGTACATGCATTGAAATACATAGAAAAGTTGAAATTTAAAACGAGGAAAATGTGTGTATTTTCATCATAATCTGCTTTTTTACTTTTTATTTATTTTTTAAGGATTTATTTATTTATTTATTTATTTATTTATTTATTTGAGAGAGAGGGGGTGGAGAGCAGATGGAGAGGGAGCGAATCCTCAAGCAGACTCTGTGCTGAGTGCAGAGCCCCACCTGGGGCTCAATCCCAAGACCTTGAGATCACAACCTGAGCCAAAATCAAGAGTCGGATGCTTAACTGACTGAGCCACCAGGTGCCCCATAATCTGCTTTTTAAATTCAGTCATGCATTACTAATCTACTCAGTTGCAGGGACTGCTCCATATTCATGCGTGCGTGTGGACTAACCTCCTGACTGTGTACATACATCATAGGTGTTCAGTCAATATTTGTTGAAGCCAGGAGTCATTGATGTGGGAAGGAAATGACCTATTTGTATCTTGGAAGATTGGCCTACACCATCTGTTCTTTAACTGCGTCTTGGATAAGTGGTATTGCTCCTTCCTCCTGGGGTTGCTCAGAGCTGGGAGCTCTTGCAACAGCCACTGGGGTTGGAGAGGGAGCAATTTTGTCTTCTCTGCCTCTGGGGAGCATTTTCTCTGGATGGGTCCTGGATGAGCTGCCAGGCCATGGCTGTCGGGTTGGTGATGGCAGTGCCTCAATCCAGCAGCCAACCCAGTATTTCCAGAATGTTCTACAGGTTACAGAATAGACAAAAACAGGCAACGGGACCCAAGTACAGTCCTGTATTTCCTGGGAAAAATATAATTATTTTTTAGAAAAAAAATGTAACTATCACGTAACCAATAGTTTCATGGTGGCAATATAAAATTTCCTTTTTCAGTATCTTTATGTCCATAAAACATATATTCTTGTTTAAAGAAAAAGAATAAGTTAATAGTTGGTACACAGAAATGGAAAAACTTGTGATGTCTGGGTAAGTGCCTTGTGAGCTGCACGGCCCCCATGCCCCAGGACCACGCCAGACACATCCCTCAGACATTGCCGTCCACAAGGTTCCAGGCCTCGCTTATGGTCAGGGCTTCAGGACAGACTGTCTTGGCATAATGTTGTTTGTGTGGAAATGTCTAGGCAAAACGGCTCTTAATGTCATTATTCTTCATGACTAACACAATTATGTATCTTAAATTCCATTTCTTTCTTCCTTCCTTCCTTCCTTTCTTTCTTTCTTTCTTTCTTTCTTTCTTTCTTTCTTTCTTTCTTTCTTTCTTTCTTTCTTTCTTTCTTTCTTTCTTTCCTTTTTAATAGACAACTCAAGATGGAATGGGCTCTGTTGATACCAAAATCTTAGTGCCAATTACAGTCAAACAATCACTGGTGCTGCTCTGGGCCTGTCAGGGCATGTATGTGATACTGACGTACCTTCTGTGTGCTTGGCCCGTGCAGTAATGGTCCTCGGCTGGCCTGCAAGGGCAGTGAAGAACAAAAGGGAGTGCAAATATGTTTGGCAGGGGCTTCAGGAACTTCTATGAAGCTCACAATTTCAGCTCTGGCATATGGGTCTTGATAGCGTCTGTTTCACTCTGGTCTCTTGGCAAATCCAGACCCTGCAATGAAGATTACTTGGCTCCTTTTTTCCTACAGAGTAGAGAAAGGAGGCTGTGGATGTAGCTAAAAGGTCTTTGGGGGCACTCTGCCCTGTGCTATTGTATTTATCAGAGAGACTTAATGACTGGTAGAGTTGAAGAGAGAGTAGTGTTAACTTCAGGAATGGCTTGATCCAGGAGCTCAAACAATGTTTTGGGAATGAATGTCTGTTTCCTCTGTGTTGGCTTCAGTTTTCATAAGAGCCCCTCAATCAAGGACTTAGAGTTCACAGGCCTGGTGCTATTTCCCGACCATCTTGACACATCTACAGTTAGGCTCAAGAAAGGTAGGCAGAACTTTGTACCATCACAGTGTGGGCTTCCTACTTTGTGGTCATGAAGGAGATCCCCCCAAAGTCTATTACCTTAACACTCATCTTTAAGAAGTGCCATTTCCTGAATCCCTGTGATCAAGTTCAAGAGTTTCCAAGTTCCTCTAAGGTTCTCTGTGGAAAAGGGATCATGCTCCCTCTTTATTGTCAGGCTACCTCTTCCTCCTGCATAGCCATTTTTGCTGCGGCACACCTCTCCAGCCAGCCAGCCTGCACTTGTAGGTCCCAGGGATCTGGGTTTGTAGGTTCCCATGTGCTCACTGGGCTGCCTTGGGTGGTCCATTCTGGATCCCATGGAGGTCTGCTATGGGCTGAACTGAATTCTCACAAAGATGTTGGAGTCCTAATGCCCAAGACTTCCAAGCGAGCACAGTGTATGACTATATTTAGGAGAGAGGATCTTTTTAGAGGTAATCAAGTTAAAAAGAGGTCATTTGTATAGAACCTAATCCAATCTCAAGGACTGGTATCCTTATGAAAGGGGAAGTTTGGCTACACAGACAGACATGTGCATGAGAACACCATAGGAACATGAAAGCAGAGACCATACTGATGTTGCCATGAGCCAAGGAACGCCAAGGACTGCTGGCCATGACTGGAATGCCGGGAGACGGGCCTGGACCAGACTCTGGTCCTCAGGCCTCCAGAACTGGGACATAACACATTTCTGTTTGTGGAGCTGTGTTACGGCAGCCCTTGCACATGAATGAGGCTCTGGTGCCAGCAGCATGATCTAATTCCATCTCAAGAAGAGGAAATTTCTAGCAGAAGCAATGGGAATGTGAGGCCCAAGGAATTGAGGGGGCAGGTGTAAAGGGATGGTCCCTCTGTGTGGTCCTGCCCGGAGGAATCTGCTCAAACCACTGGTGTTGGTCTTTGGGTCCCTTGGCTCAAGACCTAAGTTCAAGGGGCTGGTGTTCAGTCAGCAGGATGTGGCTGGAGAAGCAAGGGTGAGGCACCTCCACTGCCATTCTCAGCAGAGCCTTTGAAGCACAGCCATGGTGCGGGGCTAGAAGGAAGGTGAGTGGAGCCCCACAGTCCTGTAACCCTGTTGTCATGAGGACCCGGGAGCCTTTTTCTGTTTTCCTGCATTGAATCACCAGGGTCAGGGGGCAGATTGCAGAGAAATGCCATCATGTTGTGTGTGGCCGTGAGTGGGGCCCATGATACCTCCAAGAGCCGGGGTAAAGAGGGTTCCATCCCACAGTGTGCTACCCACAGGCCGCCTCCTTAGTGATGCTGTCTGGTCACCATGTCTAGCCCTCAGTAGTTTTGGATCTGCAGTCCATCCAGGGCTTTTCCCTGTCACCAATTAGTAACCAGGCAACAGCGCATTTGCTACCGCAGATGCCGTCAGCAGGGCCCAGCCAGCTGCCAAGTACCAACAGAGGGGCCTTGGGTTCTGAGAGGAGACTCATAAGGGAACATGACCACTGGTGGAGCTTAATGTTTAACCTGTGGCCGCGGCCTGCGTCTGGTTCCCATGACCACGCAGCGTTGTTAGATGGACTAACTATCCACTCCAGAAACAAGTGGCCATGCATCTCCCACCTCACATTAAAGCATCCCAGGTGCCTTGATCCAGGACGACAGCTTTCTAAAACCTTCCCTTCATCTCGTTCCATATCGGGTCAGCATGGGTTGACTCCTGTGCATGAGCTCCACTCTGCAAATGAGAGGTTTAGGGTTCTTAGGATGATGTGGAGGATCCCATGGTAGGTAAAGGGCCCCATCAGCTTGGTTCTGGGAGAGACAGACGCACACAGGCTGCCCATCATGAACCACAGCGATTCGTTTTGTGCAGTGAGTAGCCCATTTCATGGCACTCTATGCTACCAGAAAGTATGTCTGTCCATCTGTCTGCCTGCGGTTTGTGTGACCTGCTGGGACATACACTCCATGAGGGCAGGGGTACTGTCTTGTTCCTCAGTATTTCCAGGAATGGGAATGTTGCTCTGACACATAGTGAGCACAGAAGCTTGTTGAGTAATTGGGTGACAGATTGAACATGTACGAACATACCGGAAGACGTACTTCTTTTTCCAGTTTTGTCAATTTGATGCCATGATCTGCAAGTAGCTTCCTGCTAGGTAATTATGTTTTCAAACATTGTAACTGTCTCAGCAACAAGCCTGTGAACTTGTGGCTTTTAGATAGAAACTCCTTTCTGGTGAATGTCTGAGGTGGAGGCTCAGACTCCCTGCCTCCGCACCTCTGCAGATGGGCTGTGTGTCACCCTGACACTGGGTGTGACTTGCGGGTCTCCTACACCCTGTTCATGTACAGCCTTCCACACAGCTCCTGTTGCTGGGATTCTCACTTTAAGGTCATTTACATTATGAAGTATAAAAAAATATTTCTATCTCCATGCTTTCGGAGAAAGCTTTATACTTTCAGTCCTTTGTGAAATCCCATCACCTTCAGGATGTTTTTTCAAACGTGTCCACCCCGGGGTAGGCAGAGAGCTGCAGCTCACGTTCCCTGGGATGAGGATCGCCTGCTGAACACACCCCACACTGGGGAAGTGTAGGACGGAAAAGCTAAGAGAAGAGGAGAGGGCAGGTGGGCGGGGAGTTCCAGTCACTACCCAGAAGCTGTCCTGCTCTGCAGAGACCATCCTACCCTCATGAGATCTGTGACTTGGGAAACTCTATGCCCATTTTACTTAGAGTGCTTCTTGCTAGGAATAATAGAAACTTCATTCAGCGTGGCTCAAACAGGGAAGAATACTTTGGGAGACACAGGGGAAGGAAGTCCAGGTTCGGCACAGGCCTCCAATGAGGTCCATTACATCACCTATTGGTTCCCCCTGTTTGTTGCTCTCCTTCCTGCCTTCCACAGGGCTGGCTCTATCCTGACATCTATGCTCCCAGGAACTGCAACGCGGTAGCTGTGATGGGCTGCCCTCTGCACATCCACCCCCCAGATAAAGGTATGTTCAAATCCTAAGCCCCAGCCCCGTGAATATACCTTATTCAGAAATAGAGTCCTTGCCAACATAATGAAGCTGTAACTTAAGATTGGGGCAGGCACCAAATCCAAGGACTCATATGTTCTTAAGGTCATGCAAAGACACAGAGACAGGGTATTTATCTCTGTTCAAGTGGATAAGTAGAGATGAGATGGAGTTTTGGGTTTCAATGGATGGCTAGCCACAACTTTTGTTTTCAGGTAAGGAACAGTCAACTCAGTCTGACTTAAGCAAAACAGGGTATTTATTGAAGGAATGATTTTAGGAAAGGTTGGATTCAGAGACTGAAGTGGCATCATCAGGATTTATAATCTCTTTCCGTTTCCTGCCCCACCTTCCTTCTGTACCAGCTGCCTCTCAGCACACTGTTCCCATGTGGTGGCCACTAGCAGCTCTAGGCTGACCTCTTATCCTTGCAAACTTAAGTGGGAAGAAGAAGCTGTTTCTTACTGATGCTTCAACAGAAGTCCCAAGATCGTCCCTGATGGGACATGCTTGGCAATCAATCTGAGACATAGTCTGTTCCTTGAACAATTATTTGGCTGAGGACAGGTGGCACTTTGGCTAGGCTGGGGTCATGTCCCCACTGTGGATTGAATAGAAGAACAGAAAATTCCCAGAGGGAAATTGGGATATTAGAACCAGAAGGATTGGGAATGCATGCAGAGCAAACCAAGACAGATTCTTCATAGAAATAAATACACCGGGTTGGGTGACCAAGAAGGGCTTCCCGGAGGAGGACTAGAGGCCCAGGAGAAGAGGGAACAGTTCAGTTATCAGACATTACACAGCTCCTGCTCTGTATACTGTGGAAGATTTAGGAAGGAGTAAGGCATATTCATTCATATCAGAATGAATCTGATATGGTAAGAAGGCCATATGGGTTCAGAAAAGTGGTAACCACTCATGCCACTGGCACAGGAAGAAGGTGGGTAGCCAGCATGATCGTTAGGGATGGTTAGAGCAGGGAGTTGGAAACCTAGGGGTTTGGAAGATAGATAATAATTTCATTTGTTTCACAAATGTCTATCTATGAGGATCACCACCTCCATGACCTTTTCCCTATCTGTTCAGCATCTTTCCTACCACTTACAATACAATTCTATGTTATTTACCATTAACGTGTTAAGTCTATTTGAGAAAGAAACTGTGTATCACCAGACTGAGTGGGACATCTTGCTAGAAATACAAGGTAAAAAAAAAATAGTTAAAATCAACACAAGGAAGCCAACATGGTTACTCAGATCCAGCTGGATTCTGGTTACTGAGATCCAGTGCACGGCTTCAACCCAGATGTTACAGAGTCAAATACGTTTCAGCTCCAACAGAGTCCTCCTCATTGAAAAAAATAAATAGTAGAGAGACTATAAAAATAAGCAGCACATGCTGTTTATCTGTAAATCAATGATTAATGAAGTGTGTACCTGAAAACACGTTGGGTACAGAGAAGGAGCCATCCCATCCCCGCCATATGCCTTTCCTTTGGTGAAGGGGGGTATGGCTCTCATTTCAGCTGAAGGTTCGGGAAAGTGGGCAAAGAGGGCTCTTAGCCATGTCAAGCATTTAGGTGAATATGTAGGTTCTGACATTCACAGCAGGTGCCTTCCATCCTCAAAAGTCTACAGATAGACCCAAGTCCTGAATTAATAGGATTTGCACAAATTCAATTATTTCTTCAGAGCACGCACAGCTTATGTTGTCTGGACAGCTCAGAGATATTGTCCAGGGGTTAGAAAAATGTGGACTTATTAACTGATCTGTAGATCTCTGAGTCTTTTTGGAACTTTAAGAAGCTCACAGATACCTAAAGCAATTTTGCAAATGAAGAATTAATGATGTTCGCGGGGCCCTTAGTTAGCAGTTTCTTTGCCCATCGCAGTATCAGCCATGGGGCTTAATCTATTGTCCAAATAATCATTCATGCCTCTTATAATCAGCACTCAGTGTTTCCTCTTAATTACATCCACTGCTTCTTTAGCCAGGTCAACACAAAAAGTCCGAGAAAATCAGGTTAAATGTTAGACTGTTAATTACCCTTTAAAAAAGAATGGATATGTCATTGGGAACATCTTTCACCCAGGGCTGGGCCCTGCTTGGGTGGGTAATATGAAGACCTACTCTTGTAGGGACATTAGGAGGTCCTTCCTGGCATTGGCCCCCTCTGTCGGCAGAGGTGCAGACCTGGGATAACAGAGGACAGACCAGAGAGGGCATCTCCTCGATTCGACACCCCCCCCAGGGCAATGGGGGAGAGACGCACGGATGGCTTGCACCCACAGTTCTTCTGGGACAGATGAGCCTCCAGGGCAGTGGTGTCATATGCAGGGGGTGCTGAAAGTTTGCGAGGGCCGGCCCACAACTCTCTGAGTTTCTCGATTCATGAGACTCAAGGGAAGCAGACTCTACCCTGATGCTACAGACAGAATATGTGGCCTGGGCCAGCTGCCAGGTGCCTTCTGCCCCTCTAGATGCTGTCAGAGCCATATGTATGGCCTGGGTCAGTCCAGTCAGAGCAGCTTTGGGGATTGTTGCCACGCTGCCATAAAGGTATACTCCATCTCCTGCTGGATGTGGATGAGAAAGCTGAAAATGCCTGGATCTATCAGCAGCTAGCCTGGAATCATGTGGGGAGTGAGGTATGGAAGCCAGCTCTGAGGAAGGCAGCCTCGACCCATGGGAAGAAACTGAGCATTGTTATCCAAGCCACTTGATCTAGCCCTACCGGAAGCCCTTTGCGTTGCTCTTAGCAACTTAAGATGTCATAACCAACACACACGAGACTGCCGACCTCTTGCCTATGGCACACATCTCTGATTCTCCACGTGCTCTTTCCTGCCAAGCCTGGTCTCAGCCTCTGAATCCTCAGTGCTGTGCTCTAGGCAGTCTGTAGCATTAAGTCAAGCTGACACAGGATGAGACCTGTCACTTCTGCCCACAGATGGAACTGGTACATCCTTAGAGCCAGCGTGACCGAGCTTGTATTGAACTCCTAGCTCATACCCCAGGGCAGTGTTTGCTAGGAAAAAACAGTGTAGTCTGGTGAAGGGAGACATGCTATCTGCACGTGGACAGACCTGGATTCAAATCCTGGTTGCATCTCTTACCAGCTACGGGATGAGGGCTTAGGCTTCAGTGTCCCTGAGTCTCATGTCCCTTCATGTTCACAGATGGGGTTTTGCTCTTCCTTTGGAGGAGTTCAGTGCAGCAGAGCCTGGAAAGGCCTCGAGGCCAGGCCTCCCTCCCAACTCCGCGAGTAGCAATGGGGTCCTAGCACCCCAGCCTTGGGCGGGCAGCTGACACCAGGTCTGGGGGACCAGAGTCCATAAGAGCTACAGTCCTTCCCTACTGGGCAGGGCTTTGTCAAGTTCTCTGTGGCCTCCATGCTGGAGAAGAGCTGCCCCTTCTTTGCTTCTGCTTCTTCTGGTCCTGTTTCCTGTCCAGCTCTTTGCCTGCTGCTTCCTGGAGATATAGAAAGAGTGTGACCTTGTCTTCCCACCTGAGCGTGCTCTGCCCTGCATGAACCAGGCAGGGCAGTTCCTAGGCCTCTGCCTATCTCATTCACTGCTGCCTGGAATAGCGCCTGGGTCATACAAGACATGTCCCAGGCCTTGACCGACTGGTGGATGGATTTACTGTGCCCGTTTCCTTAGATGTTAACACCTGAGGTTTAATGGATTTAACAATCTTGATGGGCACTGAGGGGGGCACTTGATGAGATGAGCACTGGTTGTTATACTATATGTTGGCAAATCGAACTCCAATAAAAAGATATACAAAAAAACAAGAGACACTAAAAAACAACAACAACAACAATCATGCTCATCATACAAGACTTGAGAACAAAAGGGTGATGCTCAGTAGATGCCGTTGTAGCTATTATTCTGGTAATTCTGCAACAGCATCAGCCACAAGCCCTACTGATGATGGTGAGAGCCAGAGATGGCAGTGAAGGGATGGAGATGGGGCAGCTGGTGAAAGGGACCGATGTGCACATGCACACGTGTATGCGTGTGTGTGCATGCATATGTGTGCATGTGTCTGGTCCTCTTCAGACATCTGGTATGGAAGAGGACACCCTGGACGGCTGCCAACCTGTCCTATGGGACACGTGTAGGGTATCTGGTCTGTAATCGTAGACATCCTCTGCTCTTGGACATAGAGCACAGTCTGTAGGCCCCTTTAAAAATTCAACATATTTCTGCGTGTGTGCACCTGAGTGCTTCCCTCTCCCGACAGGTAGTAAGATTCACGCCTGCCAAAGGGGAGACATCAGATGCCTTTGTCCAGAGCCCAGGGTCGGGGACAGCTTCAGGGACGGGATGCTCACCTGTGGGGCCTCCCGGCCTCGCTGTTCTGGATGCGTCCACAGGGTCTTGCAGCCACGTGGGCAGAGGTTTGAAACCCATGCTCCTCCCCTCGGGGAGATGCCTATTGCTGGGCAGGAAAAATGGTGTTCCCAGGATTTATTAGGCTTCTGTGTGCAGTTCCCCACCTAGACCCCTGTGTCGTGTTCCGTATGCTCAGGCAACACACGTGCCTCCCTGCACCCCTCTCTCCCCCTCCTGTAATGACACACAAGTCCCTGTACCTCCTGTTCATGCTCCCCCGGAGCGTGTTGCCTTGTGGATTGCAGCTAGGAGCTTGCTGTGTTGTCTCCTGGACACATGGTGGGGGAGGCACGGTGTTTTCGGAGGCCCCGCTGGCCCTGTCCCCACGCTGCCCCAACACTCTCCCGACGGATTCCTTCAGGTCAGCCCCGAGATGCAGCCTCTTTCCACCCAGGTGCCCACAGATATGGTCTTCTGAAGGACTGCCACTTGCCCCAGGCGGCTGGAAACATGGAAGCCCTGTCTGCCCGTGGGGAGCTGGTATGTTCATGCCAGAGGTGGGCGGGGGCCTTCTGTGAGCCCCTCGGGGTTCGCCAAGGCAGAGATCGGAGAGGGCTGGAGCAGGAGGCCCTTGTGGTCATCGGGGTCAGTGCTAGGTTCTGGAATGGTGGAGGGGAAAAGGGAGGACTCGGTGCCGTGGTGAGCGAGAAGGAGGCTGTCCCACCACGAGCCTGGCCCCGCCGGACAGCCCTCCTGCCCTTCATCTTACACAGCTTCCTCCAGGTCTTTCCAAACTGTCCGGGTTATGTTCTGTGGTGGAATGCACGGGTCTTGGACGGGTCTTGCACACCTGTGTGCATGCAGATCACCTGTGCCATTGCAGTGGGGTGGGGTGGGGGGCGGTCAGAGGTGCTGCTACTGCAGGTGTAATCAGGGAAGAAGGCTCAGGAGATGGACTGGGAGATGTGGGACCCAAAGCAAACTGATGAGCATGTATTCTCCTCAGAGGCATTTGGTGTCTCGTTGCAGAAAACAAGGTGACAATCAGAGTCTAAAATAATCATGTGCTGTTTATTAGAAATGGCCAGGGCTGGTTGCCAAGGCGGCCAAGCCCATGATGCTCTCAGGCATCAGGACACCTCCCGGGAGGCTCTGCTTCCTCATGCAGCTTGCAGGCAGGCTTGGTGTGTAGGCGAAGCGGGGCAGGAAGTACGTGTCTCTCCTCTGGGAACCCTGGCTGGGGTGGGGAGGGGGGCTGTGCACAAAAGAGCTCTCTCCTCTAGGCCCACAGCTGCCATTCCTGCAGGCCCACTGGCGAGACCGGCTCCTGGCTGGTGATGGGAACTTGGATTTTGGGAAGGTCTTCACCATCCCCTAAATGAAAAGAGGGACTCATTGTGTCCAGACTGTACTTAGCATATGGTCCGTCCTGACCACCTGCTTTCCCTTGGGCAGTCTGGAATTTCAGATGTGCCAGGTAAGGGGTTCCAATGTGACCATCCCCCCCAAAGGTCCTGGGGCTGCATCTCTCGAGGTGCATCTTCCCTGCATCTTCCCTGGTGCAGCTCCTCACGTATTGTCACAGTTGAACATGACTCCATTGGGAGAAGATTCTGGAAGCTTTCTCTGACTTCCCTCACACTTGGCCCCATGCACCTTTGCCTGTTGCTGATTTTGCTCTGTGTCCCTTTGCTGTTAGAAGTCACAGCCATGAGCCCAACTGTATGCCGAGTTCGGTGAGTCTTGCTGGGGTTCTCTGTGCCCCAGGGTGGTCTCCACGACCCTGACACAGGGCTTCTTTTCATTTGTGGAGGAGCTGGCTCAAATCATTTCTGGTGGGGATTTGTACATGGCAGAGAATCTGGCCTACAGTGACCCGTGCCTTCTGGACCTGACGGTTAGCCCAAACCAAGCAGATAAGGGAGTGGGAGAAAAGGCGGCACCTTATAAAAAATCCAAAATGATTTTTTTAAAGTTATATAAGTGTAGGGCACCTGGGTGGCTCAGTTGGTGAAGCGTCTGCCTTCAGCTCAGGTCATGATCCCAGAGTCCTGGGATCGAGTCTTGCATGAGGCTCCCTGCTCAATGGGAGCCTGCTTCTCCCTCTCCCTCTGTCCCCATACCCCCACTCCTCTGGCCTCTCTCTCTCTCTCAAGTAAATAAATAAAATCTTTTTAAAAAGTTACTTAAATGTAGATGAAAAAAAAAATCCTCCCCTGGCCAACTGAAATACTCCTTGGGCCACACTTGAGCCTCTGATGACCTGAAGGTGAGGCCAATGGCACCTGCTCTCCAATTGGGACAGACTTACCAGTCATCCAAGGCAGGTGCTCTACTCACCTGTCTTCTCTGGTCAAGCGATGTGACCGTGCTCAATGGCCAGAGGTGCAGTGTGACCTGTCCTAGCCCCCGCCCTGTCGAGCTGTCTCTGGAAGACTCTGGTGAACACCTGATTACTGAGGGTCCCATAGCCTTTTTGGGAGGGATCTCCCAGGACTGTCCAGGAGAGGACTTCTCAGCGGACACACCAGACTGGCTTTGGGTACCAGATGGCATCCAAGGACAACCTTCCCCGACTTCCTTCTTCCTCTGGTTTGGAGTCATCCCTCAGAAGAGCCCTATATGTTGAAGAACTTCTCATCCAGAACATGTAAGGAGCTCATGGGTAGGCAATGGGCAGACACGCATCCTATGTCTGGTTTCCCAGGCACGAGCTCTTCATAAAGTGTGCAATTCATGGCATTTTGAGCAGGAATCCAAGACTTTCTATCGTGTGTGCTAGGGCTAGAATAGAGGTGTCTCAGGAAAGGTGGTCAGATGCAGTCCCAGACCAAGGGCCTTCTAAATCATGACTGTGTAAACCTCCTGAACTTCCCACAGCACCCTCCCCCACCCCAGCAGTAAATCCTGCCTCTTAGGGGGTGGCTTTGCTGCCAGCACTGTTAATATCTATAATTTATAACTACGGTGAGGGCCTGGATCTGGCAGCCACATCTTTCAGCTGAGGACCAGAAGGCAGCATTGAGGATAAATAAAGCACTGGATGCTCAGTCTCCTGGTGGAGTCGAGGATGCAGGGACCAGGGAAACAGCCTGGGCTTTATGCATGTCACAGGCTGCAGCCAGAGAGACCAGGAGGAGAAGGCGGATGAGGGGAGGGGAGTGAGTTCTGGGAAGTCTCGCACTTCTGTGTCTCCCTGGGCCTGGGGCCCATCACTCCCGCACTGGCCCTTACTTACTGAGCGCTTGGATCAGATGATCCCCACTACCCTTTGGTTGAATCTTCTATGAGCCAGTCTTGCCAGAGATTTCTAACAAGTATGTGTTCCTACAGCATCACAGGCATCCTGGGAGGGCAGGTGGTTGATGCAATTTATAAGAGCATTTTGCTTGATTTCTTAAAAATAGAAAGAAGATTGATCTTCTATTGAGGTATAATTGACATATAACATTCTATTAGTTTCAGGTGTGCAATGTCGTAATTCGATATTTGTATATATTGAGAAATGATCCCCTGCAGCAAGCCTGGTGGACATCTGTCACCACATAGTTACAGAATTTTGTTTCCTTGTGTTGAGGACTCTTTCAGCTACTTTCAAACACACAGTACAGTATTACTAACTATAGTTAATAATGACATCATTTATCACTTATGGGTTCATGGGTCACAAAGTGTTCATCATTAATTTCATGTAGATTGCCAAGACATAAGATTTTGTTTTTACCCTTTTGTCTTGTCTTTCCTTATCAAAGAGGCAGAGGTTCACTGATTTAAAATATCTATTAAGTATCGACACACATAGTCAGGTTTTTTTTTGTTTTTTGTTTTTTTAGAAATTATCCAACTGTGGCTCACGCAAGACATTGTAGACCCTCCCTGCTACAAACAAGTATGAACTTCAGAGATGAAGCCAGAGGCAAGCAGAGCAGACCTGAGAGGAGGAGAAAGGGGGGTGGTTAGGGCCCCAGGACTGGGGAAACAAAATATCAGCAGGACATTTTATGTTCCCCACCCAAAGGAAGGAGGGGACCCAGACCTGGTGTTTCCTGAGCTCTTATCTAGCATCTATTGCTAGATAAGTGCAGCCAGGGCAGCAGAAGGCAGCTACGCTTCTTCTGGATGGGATGGGGGTCCTTCCAATGGGACCAGGGAAGCCCTGCACCACAAGCCAGGGCCTAGACCAGTAGTCCTGCAGCAGTGAGTGTAGGGGGGCCAGCTCTCCATCCTGCATAGCCCGATTCCCCTTATCTCCCCTGGCCAGGGTCTTGACCGATCCAACAGTTACCTGGGTGCGGAGGAACCTCTTCAACCCTGTGGAGCTGGGACTGCCCTCTTCCACCCCAGACAGACCCAACCTCACCAAGTGGCCTGACCTGGAAAGTCCCTCTGACCCTGCAGGGTTCTTGAAACTTCCCTCAAATGCCCGGAAATGCCAGTGTTGCCAGGAGGCTATTTGCAATGGCTGGGTGGGCGCCGATTGCACAGGTCCAAGTAGAGCTGGCTTGTGTAGGATGATGTAAACAGGTCTATAGCTGGCAGCCCTGCTCGCGTCCAAGCCTCTCCTCCCATGTGTGCCTTGGTTCCATTGTAGCTTCCTGTCTATCCCTGTTGCCTGTAGTTTTTTTTAGTACTTTTTGAAAATTTTATTCACATTCAATTAATTAAATACAGTGTATTATAAGTTTCAGAGGTAGAGGTCAGTGATTGGTCAGTTGCATATAACTCATCACATTACTTACCCTCCTTCATGCCTATCATCCAGTTACGGTGTCCCCTACCTTCCTCCCCTCCAGGAACCCTGTTTGCTTCCCAAGTTAAGAGTCTCTCATGGTTTGTCTCCCTCTCTGATTTCACCTTGTTTTATTTTTCCCTCTCTTCCCTTATAATTCCGTTTTGTTTCTTAAATTCCTCAGATGAGTGACATCATGATAATTGTCTTTCTCTGACTTATTACACTAGTTCCATCCATAGCATTGCAAATGGCAAGATTTCATTTTTTATTTTTTTGATGGCTGAGTAGTATTCCATGTTGTGTGTAGTTTTGTTCAATTATTAGTCCAGGTACCTTGTCCACTCACTGGTGAAACCAAAGCATTTTCCATAGGCTCTTTCTGCCATAGCTTTTCCTCTTCCTACCCTGAGGCAAGGGAAGGTTGGGTATGTGAGCTTGGCCAGCTGGGAGTGCTCTAGAATCCTGTGTCTTTGTGGAGTGAAGCAAGGAGAACGTCAAGAGTTGGAGCATACCATCCTAGCAGCAAGTCCCTGTGTTAGGTGACAGGCACTTTCTGGTAGCTTCTTCCCTCCTATTGCTGGGCCAGCTTCTCTGCACCACCCCTTACCTGCTGCATGCTGCCGTGTTGATGGGGTTGGCTATGGTTCTCTCCTGCTGCTTGCTCCCAGCACAGTCCAGTATGTTGACCCTAGTCAGCTGGTTCTGTTGTGATCTGAGCTTGAGCAGTCATCTGGAGGGCCCCTACTCCCACCAGGGGGGGCAGTATCAGACACTCCATGAGAGTTTTTTGGATGCTCAGGTTCATGGGTGAATGCCATGTACATGCTTATCAGAGAATTTACCCCGAATCTACAAACAAAAATTAAGCTTTCAATGTCTTAGACTTCTGAGTCAGGACAAGCAGTGTTTATGCTTGGGAATGTCTGTTCTTTGTCATGGTTAGTTAGACTATTGCTTGTAGCCTTTCAACACTTCACTTTGTGTTTGACTTCACTTACACAAAAGCCATCCTCCAGCAGCAAGACCAAGATCTGCACAGGTTGTAATTTGAAAATGAGAAGAAAGTTCTAGGATACGGTTAAGTTCAGAGTCCATAGCATGCCTTGGAAATGTGCGTTTCACCAAGTGCAGACTTTCAGATGAGGTTTGGATGGGAGTGTGCTCAGCTTCTGCCTGTCTGTCCTTGAGGCCCAGCTTTAGCCTGTCCATCCACACAGCCTCCAGTCCCAGGGTCACTGCAGCCACTCCTTGATGCAGTAGGGAAGCCAAGCAGGTGAATGAATTCCTTCTTACGCACCATGCTTCTACATCTCTGGAAATCTGGGCTTCACGTCTACAACCTATTTTGGGCCTTTAGTGGTGGAAAAATAGTGAGGTGGTGGTCATCCCAGGAATAGGATGTTCTCAGTACTAATTTAAATTTTTGGAGATTTTCTTTTTTAAAGAAAATTATAGGGAAGGAAATAATACACATGCATTTCCCATCACACAGAATCATTGGGCCAATATTTTACTGTATTTGCTTCCAGTTATTTTGATTGTTTATACTTTCAAAAAGTTACACATTGCCCTTTACCTTTTAATTTTCTTATGAAAAATGCCAAACACATAGAGAAATGGAAACTATACTACAACAAACTTCACATACACAGCTCTCAGACTCATTTAAAAATTTATCTTATTTGCTAGTTTATTTATCACCTATTTTTTTTTTCTGAATGATTGCTTGGAAACACATTGTGCTACTTCATGGTTTCATCATGAATCATTTAAAAATGAGGTTATTTCCTACAGAAAGCACAGTATCATTATCATACCTAAAAATCCTTGTTAATTCCCCAATATCATCTAATATTCAACCCATAGTCAACACTTCCCAGTTGTCCCCAGGACATTTTGTGTCCTTTATTTTTATTGGACCAGGATCCAATCAAGCTTCATGTGTTATATCGGCTGCCACAATGTCCTTTTAGTCAGTTACTTGAAAACACCTTTTTCTTCACTTAACTGATTTATTGAAGACCAGATCAATTGTACACATTACTCTTTTTTTTTCATATTACTCTTTAAAGTAAATCAGGCATATTACTCTTTAAAATAAATCAGGCATTATAAAAGAAGCTAAATTCCTCCTTAGTTTATAGAATCTATCCCAATACTCACCTCAAGCCCCAGAAACATCCATTGTATTGTTAGGATATTGTGTATCCTTCCAAGTTTTTAAATACACATTTACATATTATCTATAAACTTGTAAGCCTATGTCCATCTTTTCTTTTTTTTTTTTTTTTGGTTATTTATTTATTTATTTATTTATTTATTTATTTTTATTGGTGTTCAATTTACTAACATACAGAATAACACCCAGTGCCCGTCACCCATTCACTCCCACCCCCCGCCCTCCTCCCCTTCTACCACCCCTAGTTCGTTTCCCAGAGTTAGCAGTCTTTACGTTCTGTCTCCCTTTCTGATATTTCCCACACATTTCTTCCCCCTTCCCTTATATTCCCTTTCACTATTATTTATATTCCCCAAATGAATGAGAACATATAATGTTTGTCCTTCTCCGACTGACTTACTTCACTCAGCATAATACCCTCCAGTTCCATCCACGTTGAAGCAAATGGTGGGTATTTGTCATTTCTAATAGCTGAGTAATATTCCATTGTATACATAAACCACATCTTCTTTATCCATTCATCTTTCGTTGGACACCGAGGCTCCTTCCACAGTTTGGCTATCGTGGCCATTGCTGCTAGAAACATTGGGGTGCAGGTGTCCCGGCGTTTCATTGCATTTGTATCTTTGGGGTAAATCCCCAACAGTGCAATTGCTGGGTCGTAGGGCAGGTCTATTTTTAACTGTTTGAGGAACCTCCACACAGTTTTCCAGAGTGGCTGCACCAGTTCACATTCCCACCAACAGTGTAAGAGGGTTCCCTTTTCTCCACATCCTCTCCAACATTTGTTGTTTCCTGCCTTGTTAATTTTCCCCATTCTCACTGGTGTGAGGTGGTATCTCATTGTAGTTTTGATTTGTATTTCCCTGATGGCAAGTGATGCAGAACATTTTCTCATATGCATGTTGGCCATATCTATGTCTTCCTCTGTGAGATTTCTGTTCATGTCTTTTGCCCATTTCATGATTGGATTGTTTGTTTCTTTGGTGTTGAGTTTAATAAGTTCTTTATAGATCTTGGAAACTAGCCCTTTATCTGATATGTCATTTGCAAATATCTTCTCCCATTCTGTAGGTTGTCTTTGAGTTTTGTTGACTGTATCCTTATGCACACGTTTTCTTTAGCAGATCTTGCCCATCAGCCCTCTAGCAGGTACTGTGTAAGCGGACAAGCTCCCCACCTTGTCAGTACTCTATAGAGTCAGATTGGTATATTTTTGCACATCTGATGGAAAGTGAATTTGCATATCCTTGATTAGGAATGAGGTTGAACATTCTCATGCATTTATTAGCAATTTGAATTTGACTTGTGCCTGTTTATTTCCTTTTCTATATGTAATACTTTAAAATACATTCTGAATATGAAATATGGTGTCAATTTTGGCTTTAAAATAATGACAAGATGGGGTGCCTGGCTGGCTCAGTTGGAAGAGCATATGACTTTTGATCTTGAGGTTATCAGTTCAAACCCCACGTTGAATATAGAGATTACTAAAAAAGAAAAAACTTTAAAAGAAAGAATAGTCTCAAAAAATATAAAATAAAGACAAGATAGATAATTTGATATTGATCACTTTGCTGAATAATGACTCAGTTGAAAGCCTCAATGGTGTAAATGAGAACTATGTCTTTCTCCTTTTTAGGGAAGTAAATTGCTGCTGACCACTTTGAGGATGGATTCTCATATTCTCATAGATAAGAAATATAATTACAATATTTCAATTTTTGAGCTGCCAAAGTAATACTTCCTCATTTGTTCTAAAAGAACCAGATCCACCCAAAAAGGAAGGAGAAGTCAGTGGTCATCCTGCCAGTGGTCCATGAGAAGGGGCACAGCACCCCGAGAGCGGGCCCTGGGGAAGCACACACTCCACCCGGACATGCACAGGGGTGACCTGGCCTCTGGCCACATGCACACCATCCACACCAGCCCCAGGAAATGCAAGGAAACTTCTCAGAATGGAAGGGAGGCATTACGGGACACTCCTCATGACCCGAAAGGTGTGTCTGAGTCACGACCAGCCCAAATCACAATGCAGAGTGCACCTTTGCAACATCGGGGCTGAAATGATTAAGGTAGATTAAGTTGTGGAGAGAGATGGGCAAGATGATCCCTATTTCATCACGTGCAAAATGGAAACAATATGACACCGATTTTCGGATTGCTGTGAGGGTAACAGGGGTTAATATTTGGGATGTGGCTGTCAGCACTATACAAAACATGCCATAAATAAAGAAAGAAATCTCTGGAGACCTCTCTTTGCCAGAGGCTACTGGGGAGTATAAGGAGCAGCCTCTCTAACCCGTCCATCAATGTACTACTTAGCTTGAAGGATCGTTGCTAGTTCTGCAGGGATGATGTCATACTCATTTACCCAATTAACATACAGTAGCTGCTCAGTAAAATGTTTAATTTAATTACGGTATATTTCCAAAGACTGGCTTTCCCACAATAGGACCAAGTTCTCTGTCTCTTTGGAGGCTCATGTCAATTGAGCATGTCTTTGAAGAAGTAGATCAATAACTGTATTCTAGTTACATATTCATGAGAACTCAGGGTGAATTCAGAGTGACTTTGGAGATAAGCATTCTGTGCGTGCCGGAGGATAATCACATTACGGAGCTCATAAACCTTTCCCCAAATGCCGGGCCCTCTAGACTGGACTAAAGCTTTGCCTCGGAGCTCAGCTCCGCTGTCATAACAAAATTCGATTAAGGCATAAAGCTGGAAGCCAGGTTGGACAGTAAATTAATTTTTGACCCATAGACATAGCTTGCTTTTCAGCCTGATGGATGCACCACAACCCAGTGGCTGCCAATCCAACAAGAAATAAAAGAATCGCATGTGCCGGTGAGTTTGCTTCCTTTCCCTTGCCTGCCCCCCAGCAGCTGATAGGGTTTGTCTGGTCTTGACTGGAGGTCAAGCATTCTGGCAACTTGGACTGACTCTGTTTAGCTAGTGACTCTAATGTTGCTGGTGGCTCTTCCAGTTAGTTGAATCCGTGGTGAATTAGCCTTGACAGGGAGGGCTAACCAAACCGAATCCCTAGACTTGCTTGCCCCACCAGCCGGCGCCTCGAGCTCCTCCCACAAGTTGAGTTTGGCAATTGCAGAGAATGTTTGGGTCAGGGTCCTGGCAAGAGACCATGGGCACTCTCAGCTGGGATGCCCAAGAAGACAAAGGGACTGTGTACAGATGTGTGGGAGAACCAGTAGTGGGTGGTGGTGCCACCAGGGTCTGGCAGCTAGAGGCTGTCACCATCCCTAAAGTGGAAGGGGAGGCAGGGGTGACATGGCAGCTTGGCTGTAGAAGCCAGAAGCCCTCATCAGGACTGTGCTATGGTGAGGGGGGCTCAGGGAGTGGTGCCGTACCCTGTCTCTGTTCTCCTTCTGATCTGCTGGAGACTGAGGCTGGATCCAGTTGGAGGTGAGGAAGGCCTCCTACGTGTAGGTGGCTGCTATAGAACCATGGCTGTGAACATGAGTCTTAGAGCCTGAAGCCTGGGTTTGCATCCCTGTCTTGCATCTGTGTGATGTTGGGCAGGGTTCCCTTGCCTCTGAAGTAGGGACTGAATAGGCCTCTCCTGGGTTTGGTGAGTATTAGTTGAGGCAATGCATGTAGTACCCCAGGCATGACGACCAGTTCACAGTAAGTGCTCAATAAATGTGCTTGTTGGCATCAATGTCCTTGGCTTCTTTATGAACAGATTCCCATGTACCTGTCTGGGGCTTCCTGCTTGCCTGCCTGAGTCAGCTATGAATTGGAGACACAATCAGCAGACTAGTTACACCTGTGTGTAAATGAGGAGTCAGTGGGTCCTGAGTGAGGCTCTGAAATGGTTTTCAGGAAAGCCAACCGCTTGAAGTGGGGACATGGTTTTGCAACGTCTGCTTTGGTGACTCAGAGGCCTTTGCAGCCTACTCCTTGGCCAGACTGCTGTGTGCGGGATGGGAAAGGTACCTCTGAGGCAGGTTTTCAGAAAGAGGTGGTGTGATGGCATAAATGTCAGGCTTCTGTCTGGATGGGAAAATGCCATCTGTTTCCATACCTGCATGTCAGTCCTTCTGTTGGATCCTCTAATGCACATTATTTCCAGCCTTCGAGCCTCTCGGTGCTCAGCTGGCTGCGAGGGTGTCCGTCCTCCTCCATACCAGGCACTGTGCACTGGGGCCAGAATCTTGAGGGTGGCATTTTCATTTTCTTCCTTTGGTGTGTGAACATGCACACCTGTCTCTAACACAAGGCTCTTGGGTAATCCTGGAGCTAGTGCAGCCGTTAACTATTTAAGGCAATTGGAAATATTGGTTAAAAGATGGAATTCAAATGGGCTCAGTTGAGCTGAAGGATGCACATGAGAAGCCATGTGTGGTGCTTGTGAGGTCGAGCTCTGCAGTTGGGCTTCCTGGGGTCAAGTCCGGGCTCTGACCCCACAAGGCATTGGGTGCCTTATTGAGCTGGTTTGTGTTTGCAGTGGTTCACAGGTGATACCTTATGGGCCAGTTACAGGTGTGAAGCCCCAGTAACTCAGGTGAAGCATTGCAGTAGCGCCTGCAGCATGTGGCAGTTAGTAGCTGTGGGCTGCTGTCATTGTTATGGGCACTGGTGCTGTGCACTAGAGTCCTGTTACTCCTGGGGAATCATAGCTTCCTTGGGACATTATGTTCCCACCCAAATGGGAGGGAAGATGATTTCTAGTTAAAAGTGAATCCAAACTATTTCTGGGGACTTGTAACTTTAGAACAGGCATGTTTTGGACATTTTTTTTACCTTGAACTGTGGAAGAAATGTACAAGGAGATATGGTATTCGCAGGTTCACGCACATGCCATGGAAGACAGATTCCATATCTGACTCTCTAGATGCAGTCCGGTCCGGGGCCTTCTATTCCATTCTGTCCTGTTTTTATTCTTTTCTCATTTTTTTGCAAAATACTGGGCACAACCCCTTCAACTGATGTAGAGACCTGGTAAGCCACGAGCCACATTTTGCAGGACACTTCTCGAGGAAGTGCCTGCCCGTGATATCGGTCACATGGTGAGAAATTAGGATTGAGGGTCAGGCTGCTCAGTCACAGCCTGAGACTGATGCTCAGTCTGTCTTGGTGAGGAAAGAGAAGCAGACCATGCATAGCTGAGTGTCTCCAACGGACAGCCCTGTTATATTAGATGTGGTTGGCTCTGTGATGCAGGAGTGAGGCAGGCTGCCCTGGGGGACTGAGAGAAAAGAGGTCTCTTTCACTGGGGAAACCCCTCCTCCTTGGGGAGCATAGATCTTAAGTGGTTTCACTACACACATGAGAGAGGTAGCTCTGTGGGGTGGTGCCTATGCTTGTTAGCCTGGTCCTGGTGACCAGTCCATAGTGTATACGTGACAAAACATCATGCCGTACACCTTTAAATGTGTACATTTATTTGTCAGCTATATCCCAATACACAAACCAGCCCTCCCTAGGGGATTCCCCTTGTGCCTGCATGTTGGCCACGACACTGTTCTCTGAGTGCTCTCTGTGGTGGCCAGAGCTTGCACACACTGTGGACATGGGGGCAGGTGGGCAGGAGGAAGCCTGCTGTGGCCCAGCTGTACAGGTGCAGGGGGACCCTGCTAGCCTGTAGGTCACTAGCATACCTGGTGCTGCTCCCTCCTCCGTGAAGCAGTCATGTGAACACTACATGTCTCACATCCTGCTGCAGGAGACGCGGTTGACCACTGCCCCACAGCCTTGATCCAGAGGTGAGTTCCTGTACATGTTGCCAGCCACCCCAAAAGCACAGCCTCTTCCTTGCTTCTCTGCCTATAGGCCCCTGGGAGCCCGCTCAGCAGATGCACTGCTAAGAAATGCTGAGACTCAACACCTCCGTGGGGCTGCCAGATAAACCACAGGATGCCAGGTTAAATTTGCATTTCAGAACAACAAATACCTTTTAAGATATCTGCAGGGGATTGAACGGTGGCTTCCCAAAATATAGGTCCATGCCCAAATCCCCAGAATGAGTGAACTGACCTTATTTGGTAAAAGGGTCTTTGCAGATTAATAATTAAGTTATGGATCTCTAGATAAGATCACCCCTGAACATTGGGATGGGCCCTGGATCCAATCATAGGTGTCCTTATAGGAGATGAAGGGAAGGCTGTGTGATGTCAGGATTGGAGCACCGGTGGCCAGCAGCAGTAGGAAGAGGCAGAGAGGATTCTCCCCTGAGCCTCTGGAAGGAGCACAGCCCTGCCCCACCTGGCTCTCAGACTTCTGGCCTCCCGAACTGTGCAATAGATCCCTGAAGGTTTTTTTTGCTACCATGTTAGTGGCAAAAGTTGGTTATGGCAGCCCTACACCTTCACAGAGAGTCGGGTTAGTACAGGATTTTTATTCTCAGATGTCTTCAAAAATACTTTAGTTGTGGGAGCTCTGATGTTCTCTTCACTTTTCAGTGCTTCAGAAGAGTGGGCAAACTGTGGCCCGAATCCAGCCTGCTACCTGCGTGAATAACGTTTTCTTGAAACAGCCACACACACAGCAGCATTTGCTCTGCAGTGGCAGTGTGGCGTGGCGACATAGATAGTATAACTTGCAAGATCTGAAGATATGTGTACTTCCTAGCCCTTTACAGGGAAGTTTGCCGACCCTGCTCCATGTGGGGAATGCATGGTCTCTGATTCCAGCTAATGCGTGCTCTGTCTATGTGAAGGCTAGCAAGAGTCTATCAGAGGATTACAGTGTTTTTTCTATTAACCTCCTCATTTTTAAAGTGAGTGTCTGGTACTTTACTCAAGACCTTGGAGAATCAGACTTAATCCATCTCTTTAGCAGCAAGAGCGAGCTGACTGGGTGAATGGGGCCTGAGGGTCCATACCCCAAGGAGAAAACAAGCCCTTCCCTTGATGAGATGGAGACATGTTGGTGTGGCCTGTTTTTTTTTTTTTTTTTCCATTTGTTTTTATTGAAGTTCGATCTGCCAACATATAGCATAACACCCAGTGCTCATCCCGTCAAGTGCCCCCCTCAGTGCCCATCACCCAGTTATCACATCCCCCCACCCGTCTCCCCTTCCACTACCCATTGTTCCTTTCCCAGAGTTAGGAGTCTCTTATGGTTTGTCTCCTTCCATAATTTTTCCCACTCACTTCCTCTCCTTTCCCTTATAATCCCTTTCACTATTTCTTATATTCCTCGTATGAGTGAAACCATATAATGTTTGTCCTTCTCCGACTGACTTACTTCACTCAGCATAATACTCTTCAGTTCCACCCACGTTGAAGCAAATGGTGGGTGTTCGTCCTTTCTGATGGCTAATATTCCAGTGTATACATAGACCACAGCTTCTTTATCCATTCATTTTTCGATGGACACTGAGGCTCCTTCCACAGTTTAGCTATTGTGGACATTGCTGCTATGAACATCGGGGCGCAGGTGTCCCAGCTTTTCACTGAATCTGTATCTTTGGGGCAAATCCCCAGCAGTGCAATTGCTGGGTCGCAGGGCAGGTCTATTTTTAACTCTTTGAGGAACCTCCACACAGTTTTCCAGAGTGGCTGCACCAGTTCACATTCCCACCAACAGTGCAAGAGGGTTCCCCCTTTCTCCACATCCTCTCCAACTTTTGTGGTTTCCTGTCTTGTTAACTTTCCCCATTCTCACTGGTGTGAGGTGGTATCTCATTTTGATTTTGATTTGTATTTTCCTGATGGCAAGTGATACGGAGCATTTTCTCATGTGCTTGTTGGCCATGTCTATGTCTTCTTTGGTGAAATTTCTGTTCATGTTTTTTGCCCATTTCATGATTGGATTGTTTGTTTCTTGGGTGTTGAGTTTAATAAGTTCCTTATAGATCTTGGATACTAGCCCTTTATCTGATATGTCATTTGCAAATATCTTCTCCCATTCTGTAAGTTGTCTTTTGGTTTTGTTGATTGTTTTTTTTTTTTTTTTTTTTTGCTGTGCAGAAGCTTTTTATCTTGATTAAGTCCCAGTAGTTCATTTTTTGCTTTTGTTTCCTTTGCCTTCATAGATGTATCTTGCAAGAAGTTGCTGTGGCCAAGTTCAAAAAGGGTATTGCCTGTGTTCTCCTCTAGGATTTTGATGGTCTTGTTGCGGTGGCCTGTTAATGCCCAGTGCCAGGGTCAGCATCCCGCTGCCAGTTCAGCATCGCTCTGTGTGAGAATCTGCTCCCTGCGTGGGCATCTCATGCACCACATGCCCCATGATACACCTCTTCGGGGTGGGGAGTATGTTGCTTGTAAAATGGAAGGTGGAGCCTTTGCAAATGCAACCTTTTCTGGATGATGTCCTGGAACTGCATTGCTTACAAAAAGTATCAGAGATAAACTGGAAAGTGAAATTTCGTGGCTGTTCCCAGCAAGAGGCTGTCTCCACCAGGATCACAGACCAGTTTTGTGTTCGGGAGAAACGTGAGCACCTCCATTTGTAAATTTTGTGCAGATGAGAACTTTTTATTTTTCTAACATCACCTGTAATCCTTTAGTGGCAAGATTTTCAGCTCTGGCTCTAACCAAAAGATGCATTTTTTCCCTTGACGAGCAAGGGCTGCGGGAGGCCCTGAAGTAGACTGGAGGTCTTAATGGTGCTTCGTGGGGGTGATTTTTCCGGCAGGGGCTCTGACGGTGAAGGAGAGAGTGAGGCTGTGAGTGCACACTTGTTGCTCTGGGGCTGTCTGGTTTCTGTGCTTCTGCACCAGGGAGTCTATCCTCTGGTCTCTAGGGAAGATGGTGGCTGCTGATTAGGAGTAATTAGGTGTGTTGTCCATCAGTGACAGACTTTGCTCCAGCGGGGGGTTGTCGAGATGCTGCTCGAGAGCGGGTTCCTGTCTCCTGGGTGCTCAGTGTCACACTGAGAGGGCTCATTACAGAGACAGGTTTGGTAAACTTCTTCTTCTTTTTTTTTTTTTTTGGTGGGGATTGTCATTCTGGCATAGATGCTTCTGCATGGAAGATCTTTTTGTGAGTGTCTGGTAAAGATGTAAGGGATGCTCAGTGGGCCGTGTCACGGTGTCAGAGCCTGGAACCTTCCCAGAAACTGATTTGGGAAGAGTGTTCCTGAGCATGTCTGCCCCTCCGCTGAAGCCTGGCTGAGCTGGTCCGTGGTGAGGCCTGCGTCCCCTATGATTCCAATGTGCAGATAAGTCTGGGATTTTCATAGGGGGTACCTTTCTTTATGGGGACCCATGAAGCCTTGTGGGGCTCAGATCAGACTCACCCTCCGTTTGGAGCACCAATCGGCCCCTGTCCTAGCTTCTCTCTGAGAACTTTCCCTGACCCCCACCCCTCCCAGAGGGTCTGGTAGCTGGAGTGCATGGGCCAGGTGGGCTGCTTGCCTGAACTCCCCGTTTGTCCAGTTTTCTCCTCTGAAAAGAGGAACAAGGACTGGGCTTGCCTGGGAGGCCATCTCAAGGAGTAGGTGAGGCAGCCCACGGAAGCTGCTCCACACACATGGTGGTCTCTTAGCCAGCGTGAGCTGTTTTTATTGCTATTATTTTATAATTATTAGTTATTATTATTATGATTACCAGCCTCTCAGCTTTGCTTGTCATCAGGTGCAGGAAATAATGGCATTAGGAATCCTTGTGAGGTGGAGGGCTGGGCTACTAGATATTCAGAGATTTTAAAGCATCAGTGAACACAAAGGTGGGGCATCCCAGTGAAAGAAAACACAGCCCTTGATTGCTCTGCTCAGAAAACCTGGAGACGAGCATGCCTTCCTGAGGCACGCTGCATGTGGCAGTTACCCACGTGGATCCTGGAATAGGACTGCTTGGGTCAGGGTCTGCTCCTCTACCTACCCACTGTGTGGCACTTGGCAAATTCCCACCCCAGTGGCTCTCAGGCTTGGGGTGGGGGTTCACGATCACCTGGAGGGCATTCTGCCCCAGGCCGCTGGGCCCCACATGCTCTGCCTCCACAGGTCTAGGGTGGGGCCGAGAATTTGCATTTCTGACAAGTTCCCAGTGATGCTACTGCCTTGGTCTGGGGGCTTCCAGTTTGAGAACTGCTGCTGTATACTGTGTATGCTTTAGTGTCCTGCTGATAAGATGGGGTGAAAGATGGGGTGAAGGATATCAGACTTGTCCAAAGTGCCCAGCACGGTGCTTGGCAGATTGTATGTGTTTAGTAAAGGTTTGTTATTATTATCATTAACGCACAGAAGAATTTGGTTTCTTTTTTTTTATAATAAATTTATTTTTTATTGGTGTTCAATTTACCAACATACAGAATAACACCCAGTGCTCATCCCATCAAGTGCCCCCCTCAGTGCCCGTCACCCATTCACCCCCACCCCCCGCCCTCCTCCCCTTCCACCACCCCTAGTTCGTTTCCCAGAGTTAGGAGTCTTTATGTTCTGTCTCCTTTTCTGATAGTTCCCACACATTTCTTCTCCCTTCCCTTCTATTCCCTTTCACTATTATTTATATTCCCCAAATGAATGAGAACATATAATGTTTGTCCTTCTCCGACTGACTTACTTCACTCAGCATAATACCCTCCAGTTCCATCCAGGTTTCTGAAAGTGTTTTCAGTTCAAATTGGTGGGCAGGCAGGATGGTTCCATAAGCAGAGAAGCTTGAGCACCTGTCTAAGTGATCTGAATAACACATGCTGTCAGATTCCTTCTCCAGACCTCATGCTGCAACCAGTTCCAGATGGGCTAAGGTCTGATGGTACAAAATAAACTCCTAAACCTATAAAAATGCTGCAAGAGTTTGCAGGGACTTTTTTTCAGAGAGGAAAGTGGGTGTTGCTGGCATGTTTTGTACCAGGAGGAAGGTTGCTGGGGGGCTCAGCGCCCCTCATGAACCCTCTACTGCGTGCAGGCAGGACTGAGAACACACAGGTCTGACTTCGCAAAGCCCCTGGGAGTGGGGCTGCAGAACCATGGAAGCATAGGCTGCAGGTCCTGGCAGGACAGGGCATGCCTGCAGAGGATCCATAGGAGGGCCAGGTTGTGGCCTGGGGGCTTTCAGGGGTGTTGGTGAGGTTCCAGTGGATGCAGAGGAGTACACAGGGTATTCAGGGGGAAGCAGCTCCTGCAGAGGCAGGAATACCAAGGCTGTACCCATGGGTGCCCAGCTTGCCCCAGGTTGCCTGGGACTTGGCTAGCTTTAGTTCTGCAAGCTTCCCATTGGGGAAGGCCCGTCTCAGTCCCAGCATACCAGGGCAGGTGGTCACCCTAGTTCCTGGGCAGGAGCTGGCTGGAATGCGTGCTGGTTGTCGGTGAGCTGAGCGGTTAATGCACGCTCAGTCAGGTCCTTGGTCATGGGGATTTACTGGCCTGTGTTCCAGGAGCAGAAAGACACAGGCTCCCCTGGCCTTGAGGCTGATGGTGTCTTCCAGCTAAGAGGTCAGAGGACCCTAGCTGGGGAAGTGAGGAACTTCTTTGCAGAAAGAAAAGGGATTCCTTGGGTGCACAATGAGTGCTGTTCCCTGAGAGCTTTTTAAAGCCTGAGTCTTTGTACTCATTGCAGCAGAAAGCAACACAGAATGGAACAATGAAGGGTATATATGCTTGTGGACGCATGTGTGAATCCTCCGGTGCAGGACATCATGCTGTACGTTGGCCCTGATGGGATGGGCAGCCTCGGCCAGGCTCTTCCCAATGAGCACCCTGTTTCATGCCTTCTGTCGCTGACCATAGCTGTCTGGGAAGGTCCAGGTGCAGGAGGGGAGAGCATGGCCTTTCCCATTACTGGTCAGCACGTCTGAACTCTGTACAGTCACCAACTTTCTCAGGGAGGGAGGGCTTAGGACTAAGACTAGTCTCCAAATTGTTTAACTCAGGATGCTCTGCACAAAAGTTGGATGGGATTCGTTTCAGAAGGAATCCCTGATTCTATCGTTGCAAATTTCTCCCCGGGGACTTGTAGGTACCAGGGCAGAATTTTAGTCATTTTTGGGACACCGTGGTGAGTACCATCTGAGAGTGCATCTGTGTGGTGGCCTTGGTGGACACGAGGGGAGGCCATAGGAAACGGTGTATACCAGGTGAAGAAATGAGCATGTTGTGCAGAGGTGGTCCCCGGATGCTCTAGGTGGCACTTGGTCACATGGTGTTTGGACGGTTGTCTTCCTGGTATCCTGCAATCTTTCTGATTCTGGCAATGGGAACCTCTTGGGTGGGTGCTGCTGCATCTGTGCCTCCTCAGCAACAGGGTCCCGTCTCTCTCCTGCTCTAGTACAAAGGCCGGGTCTTGGGTGCAGGGACCAGGGAGGCGGTGGGTTTAGCCGAGACTTAGCAGTAGCGGTTTTCCTTGTGTTTCAGTTTAGGGCAACTGATGCTAGTTCTCCATTTCAGAGAAGTGAAAGCAAGTGTCCTTAGAGGTGGGCTTCTTTGTGAAAGCATTAAAGAAAAGTGAATTGATTTGAATAAAACCCTTTTTACTCTGAACAGAATGATAGTATGTAGCTAAGGCACAGGTAGTGAAGAACCCACTTGCTGTGGGCTGGGCAGATGGTTGCAGAGCTCAGAGAAGGGGCTAGAGGCTGGAGCCAGGAAAGGAAGGCTTCCTGGAGGAGGTGGGGCTTGTGCTGGGTTTTGAAGATTGGAGAGGAATTGGAATGGTGGGCAAGAATGGAGAAGACGCACATCGGACAGGGGATGGGGGCGGAGCAGGTGCAAAGGCTGAGGAGTGGGGCTGGCCGGCTTGCTCGGAGGGCTGAGGAGGCGGCACTGCTGACTAGGAGGCCCTGGTGGGCTGTGCGAGATCACGTGTGCCCCCAGGGGCTGAGAGGACACCCTGGGCCGCTGCCTCCCAGCTGTGTGTGAGACACAGCACAGGGTATCACTCCCCAAGCCCCTTTCCCCACTCTTGCTCATCTTAATTTACAAATTCCCCCCAGGGCCAGACAAAGCTATGAAATATAATGATTTTGTAAGAGAAAGTCTAATTGCATATACCCTGGCTGATCCCTGAAAGTGCTTGTGGTCATTTTAATAACTACTTTCAAAATACTTTTCAGCTACTAAAATGGATTTCAGAAAGATTGAAGAAATCAGTAATAGAAAAACAATTAGCTGCACTAACACTTTTTCCTTTGGTCCATTTGCTCTAGGTCTTTTTTATTGACATTTTTTCCCCCTTGGCTCAGAGAGCGCGAGCTCACAGGCCGGCGGGGGCCAGGTCCTAATGAGTGAACCAGGCAAGGCATCCATCAGAGATCAGTGCTTAGGGGACCCATGGGGAGCAGTGGGGACCCTGGCTGCCACAGCCCCTTCCCTGTGGGACTTGCTGGGCTTGGTGTTATTGTATCTCTCTGAACCCAAGCCTGCGGCCCAGGCTCAGGGCAACAGAGACAGGATGGGTGGGTCTCCTGGGTCTCCTAAGTCCAGACTGGGTGGACCCAGAGAGGCCAAAGAAATGCAGGGCTGCAGCCAGCCAGCAAGTGCCCTTCAGCTTTTCATGCAATCATATAATAAGATGCTGGGTCAGCCTTCGCTTCCTTCTGTGTTCATCTTTATCCAAATGGTCCTATTTTGCCCAGCCAGCCCCAGCCATGTTTTCAGGCTTTTTTTTTTTTTTTTTTTTTTTTTTTGGATATGAAGCTCTTTGCTTCCAGGCATTGCACCTTCTCTGAATGCAATGGAAACACACCATTTTGCAATCTCTTTCCTGGTGTGACTCATTTAGGACTTGGGACTTCCAGTTACGGCATGTGGTGCGTGCATATGCCTCTTGGCTCCTGGGCAGGGCTCCTCCGGGCTGTTCAGGATGTGTGGTTCCTGCCCTGCCAGCTCTGTCTTAATCCCCAGTATGCTCTGCTTTCCAGGCCCAGTGAGATGAAGGTTTGCCCACCACTTGGCAAGGAAGAAAGAACAGTTTGGTCTGATTCTCTTTTTTGGGTGATTGCTTTGGTCCTGGGTATGAGCAAGCGCAGGCACGTGCACACACAGGGACCCATCTGCTTCTCCCTGGAGGATTCCTCTCCCCAGCTTGCTGCTCAGGACTGAGACGCCTCCAGCTGAGCCACACTCAGGGGCAGGCTGCTAGAAGCTCTGGGGAACCAGCCTGCTGAACCCTCCAACGCATGGGGACGGGAGCAGCACTTCCCCGCCTCTCAAATAGTATGGAGCCAGGGAGAACACCCAGGTCCCTGGACATGCAACTATGCGTTTTCTCCCATTTTCTCACCTTGCCTTTCTTTTCTTCTCATTGTTTGCCTCCTGACTGTTGCAGGCATCTGACTGAAGGCATTCAGGGGAAGGTAAATAAATATAAATACATATACTGTTGCATTGTTTGTAACAGTAAGAAAGAAACAATCAAACCTAGAAATATCTTGCATTTTTATTGCTAGAGGATTTGGCTGTACCTTGATTGAAATTTCACACACGTGTTGTTTTGAGTCTTGGAGAGCTGCAGTCTATTCCTGTATCAATCTGGAAAGTTTAGATCGTGCCACAGGAACAAACATTCCCCAGTCTCAGCCACTTATTTCTTATTCAAGCTGTGTACCTCTGCTCACTGTTTTATGTCAGGGACCCAGGCAGGTGTGGCAGCTACCATCTGAAACATCGCTGGCTGCCCTGCCAGGGGAATGTGCGTTTGGAGCATTTGGCACCAGCCACTGAGTCCTCAGGCCCAGAAGGTGGCCCCTGCTGGCTCTGCTCACGGCATATTGGTTAGAGCTGAGCGCACGATCCCACCCGATGCAGGGGCCTGGGGAGTTCAGTCTTCCCTGTGAGTGGAGGGAGCAGAGAGCCAGCCCCTGTGCGAGACGTGGCTGAGAGAGGAGAGTGTGTGTGTGCCCGGGAGGTGCCATCAGAGTAGTGCAGGAGGCCAGGGGTGTTGTGTTGGGTGCAGAGGCTACGGCTGTCCACTTTAGCATCCAGCAGGAAAGCCGCAGACTGCTGGTCCACAGCTTCCTTGTGCCCAGGCGTTGCAGTCCCCATACGCCTTGGATGGTGCAGCGCACAAACCTCACTGAACTCCAGACATGCAGAGAGGCCTGTGGAGGCAGCTCAGAGACCCTCAGTCTGGCCTCTGTGGGATGCACCTGCCAGGCATGTTCCAAGTGGAGCTGCAGGGACGTGCCTCATGCACACACCCTCGGAATCATATCTACATAAACAAAATACAATGATAGCAATAGCAGAAATTCTTTAAAGGAAATAATTTGTTCCAGAATTCCCATATCTCTTTGGGAACAAAGCAGGATAAGCACTAGACTCGCTTGTGTGAGGATTTTCTGATGTTGGCTGGGGACAAGGATGTCTTCCCTCCCTGTCTGTGTTTCTGGGAGTTGGTGGCTCATCCACTTGGCATGTTCCCTGGGGTGATAAGGGTCAGTCAGAGAAATGTGTGGCGGTCGCACCCCAGGGGAGCTATTCTTGTTCCTTGAAGTGCTGGACTTTGCACTTACTTACATCTGACCTGAAATAATATGGTGTTTTGATGGGATTTTATGTCCAGTCTTTTGATAGATTTTTTTCTTTAACTTCATTTTGGTGATTTCCTTGTTTGCTACTTATGTTTAACTAGAAATCCTTTGAAGGGAGACAAATGAAAGCTTGACTGTATTACACGGCATCACCTCAGGGCAAGGATAATCCATGTAAAATAAAATTCATAGGGAGGCAGCAGCCCCGGCCGCTTAGATCTTGGCTTGCCGTTTTAATTCCCTTCAGAAACAGCAAGCCTTTTTTCCTCTGTAACTCCTGAATTCCGTCCCGTGCCTGCAGAGGCGTGGGCATGGCTGGAAAGAGAGTTGAGAGGGAGGTGTGTATGGGGGCGGCTTGAGAAGAGGGAGCAGTTGGCTCAGAGTCCTGGAATGGCCCCGGGAGCTCTCAGAACTACCCATGTGTCAGCGTTTGGCAGCTGCCCAGGGCCGCCTGGACAGCACTGCTCATCTTCCTGCTTTCACTCCTCCCCATCACTAGGGGGCCCTGGCTGCGGCACACGCTGTCCCCCCCCCCCCCCCCACCCCGCGTGCCCTGCAGCCAGGGCCCCCAGGAGCCGAGAGGGTGTCTGTGTGAGGTCTGGGTACTGGGGGTCATGCCCTGGTCTGCAACTCGCGCTCTGTGCCTACATAGGGCTCCTGTAGACATCACATGTGTACTCACCCACCTCTGGAATGATTGTGCCGACGGTCAAGACATTTGTAGGGCTGCCTGGGTGGCTCAGTCATTTAGCATCCGACTCCTGATCTCAGCATGGGTCTTGATCTCAGAGTGGTGAGTCCAAGCTCTGCATCAGGTTTCATGCTGGAGTGTGGAGACTACTTAAAAAAAAGAAAAAAAAGAGAACATTTTTAAAGATTTTATTTATTTATTTGAGAGAGAGACAGAGCAAGTGAGCAAGCAAGCAGAGTAGGGAGGGGCAGAGGGAGAGGGAGAAGCAGACCCGCCCTGCCCCGACGTGGCAGTCCTGGGATCAGGACCTGAGCTGAAGGCAGATGCTTCACCGACTGAGCCACCCAGGCACCCAAAAAGAATATTTCTAAATAAAGGGGAGTAACTGCCTTTGACCCCAATCAACAACCAATCCTGCTTTGTCATTTTCTCTGATGGCTGTTTTTTTCATTTTATATGTATATGTATATTTAAATGTATATATACATTTATAGATCATAAATCTAAAAGAAAAGATATAGTTACATATATATCTATATAGTTTTTAAAAAAAATTTATCTTCCTGACAAAGCCATGGCTGGAGCACTGGGTGCGTCCACGAGGGCTGTCTAGGAGGCATGGACTGGGCTGTGGGAGCCCCTGTGGACGGGCCATGCTGTGTAGTGGAGTCTGGAAGCATCTGGCTCCTGTCTCCCTCCTGGTTATTCTGGGTCCATGACCTGTGGAAAGGAGCACTGTTAATTTTTACTCCAAATGGCGTTTTTATTTCAATCTCTGCTATGTCTTCAACTGTAGGCTCCATGAAGGCCAGGCTTTGGCTGATTCCCCCCTATTTGGGGTCCTGGTGTGAAGGACAGTGTCTAACGTACAGTAGGCGCTCAACACGTGTTTGCTGAATCAACGATCCGTTGTTCCACTGCCTTAAACTCCAGCTGCTATTAACCATGACGGTGCCCGCATAACTGCTGTGGCTGTTCTCACATGGCTGTTGTTGCTGGTCCGTGGCGGGCACCGTCCCCATGAGAGTGTACCCGGCATCCTCAGGGGCCAGCTGTCCCACCATGTGCCATCCGTCACCTCGTGGGGTCTCACGATCCTAGTGATGGGCACCATTGGGACAGAACGGTGGGTGGCAGTCTGAGGCCACTCTCAGGACAACCCTGGGAGCTGGCACTTCACACCCTCTGGGGTCCTGCCTCTTACTCGCCCTGGGACGCGGCTTCCTGGCCTGGGTGCTCTCCTTCAGCAGTGGATGCACCAAGCCTGCACTCCTTCACGTTCATCTCAGTGGGAGGGTTAAAGCTTCAGGCTTGGTGGGTCATGCAGTGGGATGGACAAGAGGGTGCCCCTCTGTGGGGGCAAACCCAGGCCTCCCCTCTCACTGCATCCGAGAGATATCGTGCTGTTCTCTTCCTGGCAAAACTGGTGTCTGATGAGGTCATTATGCCCATGCTTCTGTTGATGTCTTTTGAATGCCGAGATCTTTGTGCAAAAGGGGAGCAGGCCCTGTAGGTTCTGGGGCTGAGACCCAGGCTTGTGCAAGAGAGTGAACGGAGCACAGTGAGCTATGTGGAGAACAAGCACTGAAGAGCACCAGAGTCCTGTGAGGGACAGAGCGAGTGCCTTCTCTGTAAGATAACAGGTGTCTACTCCCCTCTGGGGGGCTCCTTCTGGTGGCCTCGGTGGTGTCAGACCCCTGCCCTGTAGGTGGTGATCACAGTCCTTCTGCCTCCCTGGAGGCAGAGGAAGAGCCAGACGGGGCTGGGCCAGGTGTCCAGAGGCTTGGCATGTTGCCTGCCTGTCGCTGTTCCCAGAACGTCTCTGTTTTCACCAATGGATTAAGATTTTATACCTGGAACCCAGGACAACCGTGAGATACCCAGGCACACCTGCCTGAGCTTCTTGGTGGGGGCTGCCAAATAGCAGATGACAGACAGGTGTTCTCATCATTAATAAATGGATCAGATGTTCGGGCTGGCAATGCAAGCAGCATATGTGCACTTCAGAAACCTACCCTGGGAGTTTCTATGTTTTTTTCTCATTGGTTAACACCCTCTTGTCCGGAAGTAGTTTTTATACCTCTGTAAATGCCTGTTTGATATCCAGGACATTCTGTCCACATCATAGAGTCTGGAAGAAAGAGCTTGCAAAAATGGTTTGTATCAAATCATTTATCTGAGATTTGACTATGGGGTTGGTGGACAGGAAGTGTTTCCAACCGATGTTTCAAGGCAAACGTTTCACTGTAAGCACCTGGGGAGCACAAGAATGGCAGCCCTCTGGAAGGCTCTCAAATGCCTTTGCTGAGTCTCCTGAGACGTCCCGGTTTCCCTTCTTGCCTGGTTGTGGCCGGGGAGCCCCCAGCAGGCTGCCAGTAGAGTTGTCTTCCAGCATAACATAGCCCAGGGCTATTTCTGTTGCTTACAACCTGAGAACCTTGCCTAACACACCAGGGAGGAAGAGTGTGATGCTCGATTTCAGATCACTGGAAAATCTGCGGGGAACATGACACATGATGGCTCTGTGACAGCTGTCCTTGTGTTTTCTCCTTGACGTGTAGTGGATGAGCTTGACAAGATGGCTCCGAGGCACAGGTAGGAGTCTGAGGCTTGTTTGAGAGACACAGATGCATCCCTGGGGTCGAATCAGGAGACAGAGACCACACCAATCCTTTCGGCAGAAAATTTCACTCATGTGCAGACATGCTAATCACACAGCAGAGGGGTTGCTGAGTGGCTCACACCCCGAAGGCTGGGGTAAGAATGGCCAGAGACATGGGGGATGGGGCCCTGAGTGGGGTGTGGCTGGCTGCCATTGGCATAATGAGGGGGAGCGCAGGTAAGAGCCAGCTGTTGGTATTGGACTGTCTGGCCTGTAGGGAGCAGGTGAGAGGAAATCTCAGGTGCAGCCCCTCCCTCCATCCTTCCTTTGCTTCTAGTGCCCCACTGGCAGCATCGGATGGGGGCTGGGACAGACGGGCGATGTTTTCCCCACAGAGGACATCAGAAGACAAATGAGGGGCAGTCATGATACAGTGACATTTAGAACCCAATTTATAAGAAATAAGTTAATAAATGTCAGCCCATGTAATCAGTGGTTACAGAATTGTGGGGACGGTGACCCTTCTTGTCACATTGCCCTTGTGTTTGAGAGCCCCCTGCTGAAGACTGCACATCTGAAACCTGTTCCTGTGTTTTTAAATCACTACTTTTTAAAAAAAATTTTATTTACTTATGATAGTCATACAGAGAGAGAGAGAGAGGCAGAGACATAGGCAGAGGGAGAAGCAGGCTCCATGCACCAGGAGCCCGATGTGGGATTTGATCCCGGGTCTCGAGGATTGCGCCCTGGGCCAAAGGCAGGCGCCAAACCGCTGCGCCACCCAGGGATCCCTAAATCACTACTTTTTAAAAATCAATCTTCAGAGAATAATTATACAAATACATTTTTTTTAGATTAACTTACTTATTTGAGAGAGAGTGTGAGTTTGGGGAGGGGCACAGGGAGAGGGAGAGAATCCCAAGCAGAATCCCTGCTGAGTGCAGAGCTGGATGGGAGGGCTCAATCCCATGACCCCAAGATCATGACCTGAGCTGAACTCAAGAGCCAGATGCTTAACCAACTGAGCCACCCAGGCCCCTATTCAAATATATTCATTATGAAATTTTCCACAGTTTAGATATTTCAAACGTTCCCTTTGTTATAGAGAATTTTAGTGTTCCTAGACTCTGTGTTGTGTTTCAGACTTCCCCAGAGAGAATCGCTGTTCGCATAAGCAACTTAATCGCATCCACGGTCTACACTGGCTCTCTCACCTCTTCTGGTGTCTCTACATACCCCCCACTCTCTGCCTCTATTTATTTTTTTAAGATTTTTATTTATTTATTCACGAGACACACACACACACACACACACACACACACACACACACACAGAGGCAGAGACGCAGGCAGAGAGAGACGCAGGCTCCATGTAGGGAGCCCAACATGGGACTCCATCCCCGGTCTCCAGGATCAGGCCCTGGGCTGAAGGCGGCACTACACCACTGAGCCACCTGGGCTGCGCACACTCTCTGCCTCTAAAGAGAGTTTCTATTCTCTCCTATCCTGTACTCTTAACCTGCTCCAACTACCTGCCTCGTAGATGTGGCTGCAGATCGAGCCATCCACACATTTAACCTTTTTATTGATGACAAATTCCATCATGTAGCTCTCACTGCATGCAGATACTTCACAAGACTGCTGGGCAGAAAGTGCATGGTCTCCAACATGGATTTTCAGATTTTTATCCTTCCTTGTTCACAGTAAAAGCAATATCATGTAAAAGGTAATCGAATATCCCCACTTTTCCAGCAAAATTGGGAAGTTGTGTGGCCCTTGAAATGGTTTGGATTTATTGACTGTAATTTGTGCAGTAGCTTTTGTGCAGCTGTGCAAACGAGTGTGGCTCCCTTGCATCGAAAGATCTCCAAAGTTAGGCTCTGTACATGTTTCGGAGCCAAAAATATTCAGGGAGAGAAGAAAATGAGTGTGTCCAGTGGCTGGGACAGTAGCAGAAATCACTGCGTTAAAGGAACTTCTGATTATCATACAGGTTTCAGGACAAAGGGGGACGCTGTGACACTTTTCTAAGAGTGACACACCATCCACACGGTTCCCTTCATAATTCACAAGTGAGCATGGAGCTCTCTTCTGGGCGCTGCTGGAGGGGCTGGGATCCTGCAGAAAGCCAGACAGACTCATGCACACCCCTCAGAATGCATGTTCCAATGGGCAGAGACACATAATCACATGTAATCAAGAAGCAAGCCCATGCAGTCTCTGGGTCTTAGGATGGTTCTGCATATCTCAACCTGAGCCCCCACAGTATTTCTGGGCGAGGGTTACAGTTTCTTCATGTCCTCGACACACTTGTCCTTTCTTGTTGTTGTAACCGTTCCCGTGCATGCAATGCGCTGTCTCGTTGAGGCTTTGAGTTGCATTTGACTAATGACTCAGGATGTCGAGCATCTTCTCATATTTTTGTTGGCCACTTGTTTACTGCATGCTGCTGAAACAAGCACTTTGGAGTGATTACTTTTATTTTATGTGACTCTCATCTCAATTTTTATTTTTTTATTTTATTTTTAAAATATTTATTTGTTTATTCTTTTTAAAGTAGGCTCCACACCCAACATAGAGTGCGAACTCACAACTCTGAGATAAAGAGTCACCTGCTGTACCAACTGAACCAGCCAGGCACCCACCTCCTCTCAATTTTTTTTTTAATTTTTTTTAAATTTTTTTTATTTATGATAGTCATACAGAGAGAGAGAGAGAGGCAGAGACATAGGCAGAGGGAGAAGCAGGCTCCATGCACCGGGAGCCCGACGTGGGATTCGATCCCGGGTCTCCAGGATCGCGCCCTGGGCCAAAGGCAGGCGCCAAACCGCTGCGCCACCCAGGGATCCCCTCCTCCTCTCAATTATTAAAAAATGTTTAAAAAGTAGATGTGGCATATTTTAATGGGAAATGTTTTTGGGGAAAATATAGTGTTAAAGAGACCAGGTATATGAGATGGGGAGAGCGTGGCTGGGAGGAAGGTCAAAATTTTGTAAAAGGAGGTCTGGATGGCTTCAGTGAAGAGATGAAATGGGAGCAAAGTCTTGAAGGGTGAGAGAGGTCACCAAGTAGGCATCTGGGAAAAAAGCTTCCTAGGTGGATCAGACAACCAGTGCAAAGGCCTTGAGGTAGGGACTACTGGCTCACTTGGAGAGCAGTGGAAGGCCAGTGTGGCTGAGGCCAGTGAGCAAGAGCAAGTAGCAGGGAATGAGGAGTCATCACAAAGTGCTGTGGAGGCCTAGGGAGGACCTTGGCTTTTTTGTAGACTTGTGATGAAAAGTCATTGGAGGGTTATAAATGGAAGAAGGATGTAAGCTGATTTCCATCTTACAAGGTCCCTCTGGTGAGTGAACTGTGGAGGGAGAGCTGGTGGTGCATAGGCTGGGCAACTGGTCAGCTAACCAAGGATTAGCATCCTACTAATGTTTGATCTGGAAATTCAACCTCACTGACATTCAGACACACATTTGATCTTGTCTTCCATTTTGTATTTGAACCAATTTAGCTTCGTCGTGTTCAAGCTAATTACTGGACTCTGAGCCGGAGATGCCACCTGAGCCTCCTGCAGAGGAAGAAAGGCTCTGCAGGACACAGGAAAGTGTTTCAAGTGTCTGGTGATTCATTTATTTGCAGGAGAAACATGTAGACCAGTTTAAAGGATGAGGAGAGTAGGAATTTGATGGGATGGGTCCTTTAGCTTCACTTGCACTGAAGACTTTTAAGTGGTTTCTGAAAAGTCCTTTTTGATTTGGAACCAGATACAGAATGACAATTTCTCAACAGATACACCCATTCTTTGCAGCATGTGTGGGCTTCCAGCGTCTGGTCCGGTCCTCAGCCAGAAAGATTAGATCCGTCAAGTTAAGAGCTGTCTCCGGTGGCCATCAGTCACCTGTCAGAGATTTCTGATGAGATTTTATTAAATGCACAGTGAGTTACTCCTGCTCAGTGATATTCCTCTGGCTTTCATAGCCCTTTCGCTCTCAAAGGTGCCCAGTGGAATCCTGACAGGCTGTCAGACACAGACAAGTCCTACAGAATTGAGAGGATACTTGGTTGCCTATTAACATCCATCTTTCCCTACTCCTGCCAAACACAAGCCCAGTGTTTCTTCAAGTATCCACCACTTTCCCCGGCGGCCCATGTGCATCCAGGTCAGGAGCGAGGGTGCAGCTCCATCAGTCTCAGAGATGCCCGCCTCCCTTGGAGTGGTTGGTCCTGGACAGTGGATGGGATGTCACTGAGGCTGGTAAGAGGTGAGGAAAGACCTGCAGGTGGCATCTAGAAAAGATTTTCCTTTCTCTGGAGTGAGCTTCCAGAGTTACTGCCTCTCTGGCTTCACTTGGATCCAGTCAGGCAAAGTGGACTAGACTGCACCTATCTCGATTCCAGCTCAGGGTGGGTTTGGGATGCAGGAGAACAGAGATAAAGCAAGGCCTTCATGGGGTCTGGCCCTGGATCAAGCCTGCCCTGAAGGCTGATCCACCTCGGCCTGCCTGTTAGGTGAGCTCATGATTTTCTTTTCATGAAGCTAGTGTATTTATTTTTTATTTTTAAAAAAGACTTTATTTATTTATTCATGAGAGACACACAGATAGAGGTAGAGACAGAGGCAGAGGGAGAAGCAGGCTCCTTGTGGGGAGCCTGATGTGGGACTGACTTGATCCCAGGGTTCTGGGATCAAGTCCCAGGACCCTGGGATCATGCCCTGAGCCAAAGGCAGATGCTCAACCACTGAGCTATCCAGGCGCCCTGATGAAGCTGGTTATTTATTTATTTATTTATTTATTTATTTATTTATTTATTTAAAGATTTTATTTATTCATGAGAAACAGAGAGAGAGAGGTAGAGACAGGCAGAGGGAGAAGCAGGCTCCCTGCAGGGAGCCCGACCTGGGACTCAATCCCGGGTCTCCAGGATCATGCCCTGGGCTGAAGGTGGCGCTAAACCACTGAGGCACCCAGACTGCCCTGATGAAGTTGGTTTAAATGGGTTTTCTGTTTCTCGTGGACATGACCTTGCTCTCTCAAGAATTTGGAGAATTATTATTCCTTGTGTATAAAGACCTTCATGTTTCCTGGAGGTGGCTTTAAAGCAATTTGATAAAATGTGATGTTAGGTCAGACATGAATGCTCCATTTATTGAGTGTCAGTGAGGGTCTGCGCTCAAAGGGCAGGCACGTGACATTGAATGAGGCTTAGCACTGATGACTCATGTGCCGTGTGTTCTTTCATGCTTCATTTTGCAGCATGAAAGGAAAAAGAAACCAAAAACCACAGAACCAGGTGGTTTTCAGTTATCTTTTGCTCTTTTCTTTGTGTAAAAACTTTTCTACATTGAATATATATTACAATATCAGTCCGGAAATGTTAGTAATAGATAAATTCAGATGCATTTAAGATGCTTCCTAAACTGGGAAGAATGGAAGGTTGTGTTTCATAGTCTGTTTAACAGACAGGTAGGTGAAGGGATGGTGTGGGTACATTTTAGGTATGAAATTAAAATGCGATCAAAACCTTACTAGTATGGATGGCCTCAGCGGCCTTGTGAAACTGCTAATTTTTATTCATTTGGTGAATGTTCACCCCTTAACTGAAAAATGAGATCTGAGATGTGTTTCAGAGCTATCCACTTTCCACATATTTTTAGTGGTCAGGTGGGAATTGTAAAAAAAAAAAAATCTGTTTTCTGCATTCAGTTTGCTAGAGAAATTACAGCTGAGAAGGACCAGCCCTGAATTCTGTGAATCAAGGGCAAAGGCTTAAAATGCCTGCACTTCAGAAAATTGTGATGATTAGGTCTGGGGCACCTCACCCTGTTGTACGAGTTCCCAAAGAACTCGTTCATTTCACACTGCTCTCTGACCACCCTGGTGTAGGCCTGGCTTGTCTCCCTAAATATGCCCAGGGGAGCTCTGGTTGGAGGCAGGAAAGGAATCAAAGCCCTACAATATGTCAGGCTCCCGGGAAAGAAGTGCCTTAGTGCCTCCATTTCCCCGAGCTGCCAGAGCACAATGTTCTCTAAGCCGCATGGGTTCAGTAACAGCAGATCTTCTATCACCGTTCTGGAGGCCAGAGGGTTAGATTGGGCTCCTTCTGAGGCTGTGAAGGAGAATCCATCCCTCACTTCCTGACCAGTGTCTGCGGGCCTGCCGCCTGCCCTTATGTTCCATGTCCTGTAGGAGCAGCATCCCGAAGTCGGCCTCGTCTCCACCCAGCGCTCTCCCCACGTGTGTCTGCGTCCACATTTCCCCTTTTATGAGACACCAGTCACACTGGATTAGGGCTCACCCTATGCCAGTGGGACCTCATTATAACCATTACCTCTGCCATCGCCCTTATTTCCAAATAAGGTCCCATTCTGAGGCTCTGGCCGGCTAGTAGTCCCCATCAAAGGGCAGGTGGCCTCTTTAAGAAGGGCTTGACTGGAGCCTTCCAGGATTCAACAGGCCCTTGAATCTCTTTGTGAAAAGAAAGCATCTGGGCATTTCGATGCTGGGCATTTCAATGCTGGGCATTTTTGGGGGACGCCATTGGTTCCAAGCAAGTTTCCTCTTAAGCACAGGGTGGGAAGTGATGAGGCATTTCTGGACTGCCTAAAAGACGTGCTTCTTGTGGACATAGGCTTACACTTGGTTTAGATGAACGTGATTTATGGGTTACTCTTATAACCCATTAGAAAGGATCACAGTAAAGAGAAGTCTGGTTATGGAAGGAGTGACCGTGGCTGTAGATTAGTGGGGGCAGGGGCTGATTCTGATTCAGGGGACAATTGGTGATGTCTAGAGACAGTTTAGTTGTCACTGCCAGATGGGGAGGGGGGTGCTATGCACTGAGTGGATGAAGGCCACGGAAAGTGTGGAAGGTCCTGCTGTGTACCCCATAGCTGCTTACAGCAAAGACTCGTTCAGCCCAAATATCAATAATTCGAGGCCAAGAAGGCCAGGATTAGATGCTCGCCTTAAAAACATGAAATCTGCAATGAAATTAGAGAGCGGGATGACGTTTAAGTGGGTGGGGTGAAGAGGGGGTGGTTTGCTAAGGATGGTACAGCCTGGAATCTGGACCATATGAGTTTTTATTTGTGAGCTGAAAAGAGTAATGGAAAGTAGAAATTCTACCTGCAACAGCACTTTGCACCCTTCTAGCTCCAACTACGAGAGGTGTAATTCCCACAGCTCGTACTAAACAAGACCCCAGGCTTTGGCATTATGTCGTATTTGAACCCCACCCCTGCTGTGTACCAGCTGTTTGCTCTTCTGCGAATTATTTCCCTCCCCGTGTCAACTCCCTCTGCATACAGTGGCTGCAGTGCTAGTCAGGAGCAAGCATTTCATGCATACTCACAGTGTTCTAAGTGCCCTAAGTGCATGGACAAGCTATACATAGATGGTCTGTAAACAACCCCTTCAGGTAGGTATTATTATCCTTCACTTTACAGTTAGAGAACCTGAGGTGTGGAGCAGTTATCAAGGTTATCTAGTTAGAAAGCAGCAGAGCTGGTGAGCAGCCATCCAGAGATGAATGGATAGAGATGCAGGGGATGTATGTGATGACATACTCTCCAGCCATGAGAAGGAAGGACATCCTGACATTTGCAACAACATAGACAAGACTTGAGGACATCAAGTCCTCAGTGAGATAAGTCAGAGAGAGAGAAAGACACATACCCAGGATCTCACTTATACAGGTGTGAGATCTGAAAAAGTAGGACTCCTAGAAACAGAGAGAAAAAATTGGGGGGGGGGCAGGGGCTGGAAAGGGAGTTGTTGGTCCAAGGGCACAAGTATTAGCTATAAGATGAGTGAGTTCTAGGATCTAATGCTCAGCCTGGTGACCATAGGTAACAATAGTGTGCAAGTTGCTGAAAGAGTGATTGTAAATGTGGATTGTAAATGTTCTCATCACCAAAAAATGGCAACTATGTGACATGACGAAGGGGTTGCTAACTTCATCCTAGTAACCATATTGCAATATTTACATGAATTGAATTATCACACTGCACACCTCAAACTGACACAGTGTCTCCTGTTAACTATATCTCAAGAAAGCTTCTGGGAAAGAAAGCATTTAAATTCTTGCTGAGTCCAGGGCACTGTGGCTTCCAAGCCAGAATCCTAGGTCTCCATGACATGCAGTCTGGCAGCTGTGAGGTCCCGATCTGCCCTCCACGAATGGGAGGTGCAGTTAAGGGAATCCCTGGTTCTGGTTCCCTAGACAATTTTTGGTTTCATGACCAGGTAAATACATTATTTGAAAAAACACTGTTTTCACAGTAAAATACAATTTCACATCATTTTGGCAAGGAAAAGCATTCACCCGGAAGCTTGCTGGAGGTGCAGAATCACAGGCTCCTTGTAAGACCTGATTGAGGAGAACATTTATTTTCACAAAGAGATTCAAGGACCTGTTGAATCCTGGAAGGCTCCAGTCAAGCCCTCCTGAAAGAGGCCACCTGCCCTTTGATGGGGAACCCTGTGCAGTGGGTGAACCACTCTGACCTCCATAGCCCCCTCTGTGGCCCCCTCACACTCTCCTTGCTGTCGTGGCACCTGCGTTTAGTCCTGGCTCTGAGCCAGGTCGTCGCACATGTGCTCATGAATGAGGCCCACCTTGGTGGAAGGGGCCAGTGGCCGATGTCTCTGCTGCTGACTCTGGGAGGAGAACCGTGCATCTTATCTCAGGAAGTGGGAAAGCACGGCTCCACCCTGGCAGCTGTGTTTGTTTTCAAGGAGAGGTGTGTTTGTTGGTGATCACAAAATATTATGATCTCATATGTCCAAACTGATGAAAACTGCAGAAACATTTATTTTCAGATTTATCTGTGGTGCTAATGGCTCCCGTGTCATTAGAGAGCTGTTTCCTGAGACATTGAGAGCGCTTTTTGGATGGGCATGGCCAGCTGTGAGCCCCCAGGAGCATCTGGGCACCTTGGGCTGTCCTTGTGACGTTTCGTTTCTTTTATCCTGGCTGGTCGACAGAATCGAATACTCATAACTGTGGCAGTGGTAACAGGGGTGATTGAGCCAGGTGAGTGAGCTGGGGGTGACCTCCTGACCCTCCATGGCCAGCTGAATGTGCTGGTGATCTCCTGACCCACCCACAGCAGGTCTTTTACTCCAGGCCATTTATCACAGCAACCCAATGAGATAGATGCTGTCATCACCCTCACTTTACAGAGGAGAAAACTGAGTCATGGGGCAAAAAGCTTGCTTGAGTGGGCAGAGGTGGAATGAGGGGGAACAGTTTGACTCCAATGTCCATGACCTTTTGTTCCCAAATGAAGACGGGTGTTAACTCCTAGCTCCAGGGTCAAAACATGACTGAAATCTGGTTTTTGTAAATCTCCCGAGGTAGCTGTATTAGTCACCTGTTCCCTAAAATCAACACACATTTACTGTCTCATAGTGTCTGAGGGTCAGGCATCCAGGCACAATGTAGCTGGGTCCTCTGGCTTAGAATCTCCCATGAGTTTGTAGTCAGGGTGTCCATTGGGACTGCAGCACCTAGGGCCGTCTGCTTCCCAGCTCACTAACCTGCTGTGGAGGGTCAGGAGGTCACCCCCAGCTTGGTTATCTGGCTGTTGTCAGGTCAGGAGGTCACCCCCAGCTAGCTCACTTGCTGTAGAGGGTTAGGAGGTCACCCCCCGGTCACTCACCTGGCCATGGGTGCTTCCAGAAATCTTGAGTCTTTGCAGGGGAGGCAGCTTCTTGGTGTTCCCTAGGAAGCTTAGGCTGTGGAGTTATGTCTCACCTATAATCTGCTAGAGTGTGGTGTTGGGTAAGGCTTCTCTCTGTTCTGAGGTTTCTCTGTTGATATTTGGATAATGATAATGCTCTCCTTGTTGTGTTTTGTAGATTAAAATAGATTTGAATAAAAGCCGAGAACAGTACCTACTTACAGATTCAGTACTGGTCAGTTGTTATCCCATTCCTCTTGGGGGACAGAGGCAGACAGGAGAGGGTGTAAGTGGACTTGCCATCTCTTCTGCTGTTAGAAGGGGACTGCTGAGAATATTCTCTGTGTCATTTGAGGCAGGAGGAGGATTTTATGTCATGGAAGTAGGCGTTTTAGTGTTTTGAGGAGATCTAAGTACCTTCCACGTCATGTCTCTAAATCAGATGTTCTTCCAGTTGGTATGGCTTTGCTTGCAGGGCTCGAAAATGCAGCTTGTGTCCCCAGGTGCTTCATATTAGTCACTCAAAGAGCAGGAACACCTTCTAAGCCTGTCTCTCAAGTCCTCTACAGGCACATGGCACTCTGGCCTCCCACCCCTGCCCTCCACTCTGTACCCTTCTCCGTTCCCCCCATGTCCCTGGGGGGCTGAACCCATTTGCCCATCGCCTCACTGGCACCTTCCTACCAGGCTTTACTGCTGGGAGAGGCTGGGTTCTTCCACTCTTTCCTTCCTGGAGGCAGGTGTTCCCGGCAGTCACATCCCTGCCCTCATCCCTGTGGCTCCACCTTGTTCCCTGTCTCACCAGGCGGGCTCCCCACATGCCCAGGCTGCACCCAGCTCACCCTCTTCTAAACACTTCCCTTCCTAACTGTTTTGACTCCAAGCTGGAGGAGCCATCTGCTTCTAGACAGCACCCGGATTGATGCTGCTCCCTCAGCTCCAGTCATTTGTCTTAGACAAAGGGTAAGAGAAAACAATGCAGAGAGCTGGAATAGACTCAGGTCTCCGATAGCTTCTTAGAAGGCACCTTAACTGATTAGCAATGAATTCATCCCGTACAAGCAAAGTAAAGGCGAGGCTTTCATTCCCCTTTGCTTCTTATTCCTTAGCCTATTCATGAAGCTCCAGGGACAGAGTGTGCATCTGTGCCACCAGGGTGGTCCTGCTATGGTGTGATAAAAACACACACACCAGAAACCCTTACTTTTTAAAAATGGAATCTCTCAAGGCCAGGAACTAAAGTACACCAGGCCTTGAACCCTTTTCAGAATCAAGCACAATGATGTTGATTTTGTTCATTTTTCCCCATCTTTTCCAAAGTACAAGGGGGCAGAGAAACTCACCTGCAGTGCCATGTGGTTGCCATGACAACCACCAATGTTCCTGTTGGTGCTGCTTCCTTTTTGTATGTGGCAACGAGTCTGGCTCCTTGAAATGTATTTCTGTGAGCCGTCCTGCACAGTTGCCTTTTATGATTATTGCTTAAAATGGAACCAGATGATTATTAAGTTTTGCCAGACATGGAACATTATTTTCAAAGTCTCAAGCAACATCCATCCTCGGATTAAAGTGACAGGCTTAGAAAGTGATCTTTTTTAAAAAAGATTTTATTTATTTATTCATGAGATACACACAGAGAGGCAGAGACACAGAGAGAGGCAGAGAAAGAAGCAGGCTCCCTGTGGGAGCCCCATGCAGAACTTGATCCCAGGATGCTGGGATCATGACCAGACCCACCCACAAGACCCTGTGTGACTGGCTTTTTTTTGCTCGAGCAGCTTCATGTCTTTGCTGTTTTATATAGAAATACTTCCAAGGTCAAAGTCATAAAAACATCATAAGAATGCCTCTCGTGAATCTGTGGTGAGTCTACTGGTTGGGTAGCTCTCTCCTCACCCTCTTTAATAGTTCCCTAGTTAAATTTTAAGATATTAAATTATTTTTCCTGGGAAATAGATATATTTATACTTTCATTAATTTCATGTATTTTTCAGTAATATACTCATCCCTCTGAGCCTGCTCAGAGCTGCATTTATGATCCTGAAGAGTTAAACTTCAGAGGCTGAAATAGAAATACTGAAGGTCATTCATGTCCAAGACAGCGAGTGGTACATGATATGAAACCCATGACGTCCCTTATTTCAGCTAACAGCTCCATAACCAGAAGCTGGGATGGGCCTTTGGAAATATATATATATTTTTTCCTGCTAACCCTTTATGTGGAATTTGTGTTCAACAGAACTGCATCCTGATTTATCTCAACAGAGACAGGTGTTGGCAGAAGGCAGCTGGCACAGGGTAGTGGTTAAGAGCCCACACTCTGCAGCCAGGCTGCCCCTATTCAAGTCCGAGTTCAAGTGGATTCAGGCAACCTACTTACCCTGTCTTGTCTCATTTTTCTCTCTATAAAATGGAGCTAATGATTACCTACTTAACAGTCATGTGATCCTTGAATATACCAATGTTTGTCAAATGCCTTATTCTTGAGTCTGAGTAACTGTTATTGAACCATGAGAAGCGTCTGAATATGGTTATGTTAGGAGGACTATATACCGTATCCATTTTCCACAAATATCATCTACAAACATGAGATTTCACATCTAGTTTATATCCTTTCTCTACTTTTCTTTTCTTTTGACCTCAGGAGAGTCACTAATGATACATAAATGAAGGCATAGAATGGTAATAACTTGTAGTATTTTTCTGAGCACTTGGTATGTGCTAGGCATTGTAGCAAGTATTTGATCAAATTAGGTTATTGGGGCTCCAGAAAATGCCCATGAGATGGATAAGAATTGAGAGAACTAAAGCTCACAGGGAATGTGGCTGATCCAGGATTGCCCAGCTAGTAAGTGGTACAATGAGGATGTGAAATAGGGATTACTGTATCTGCTCCCAGAGTCCCTGTTCTTTATTATTACATATATTTCTCTGTTTTGGGGTCAACTCTCTGCTGCCCTAAATCAGTGGATTAACCAACTGCCACCTGTTTACACTTAGAACACAGCTAGCCCACAGTAAGTGCTGGATGTATGGATAATTATTGATCCCTTTCCTTCTGGAGACTTTTACTCAAAAATCTGGGGTCCTTAAATCTCATATCTTGTCATATTCTTAGGTCCACCACCAACCAAGTGAATTTAAGACTAGTTTTCTCACAGGTTCCCATCCTGGTGTTTGGGGGGAGAGAGATTTTAATTGAGGTCCCAGAACTACCACTTGGTAGCCCCATGACCTTAGCCAAGTTATTTAACCCCTAGTGCTCAAGTTCTGAATATGAAAATTAGGATAATGATATTAACTGTATTATAAGATTGTTGTAAATGTTAAAGAGAAAATGTAGGTAAAGAGTTCGACAAGGCAGCTGGTATACAGAGGCATTTAGCAAGTGTTAATTTTTATTCTATTAACATTAGTTGGTTTTTATCAAAAGCCTCTTTGGTGTGGAGCCAGCTAAGTATATGTTGCCCCCTATTTATCTCTGTGTTTCCTAAGAATCTGAGATGATCTGTATTATTTACCTTGAGAGCAGTGGTCTTAGTGATCCTCTGATCAGCACCTTGGACAGTGTGCAAGGCTCCATCCTGCCTGTGGGGCACAATCTCACATTCAGACAAAATTAATGTGATACTTTTAGATAAAAATCAGTTGGCAAATCAGTAAATAAAAAGTATCACGTTAATTTTGTTAGGCAAAAATCACTGATTTGCCGACTGATTTTTATCTTAAACTGGTAGAGTCCACAAGTTGATCTGTTATGAAAACATGACCTTCCCCTATTCATTCTAGTGTCAGGATTAATGATGCCCACTTCAATATCAGCTCCCCAACAGCCTTCAAGATGTCATATTTTAGCAGAGTACCATTTTAGAAAAGAACATACCTATTATCATTCTAGTCATTATCTTCACTGACATTATTATTCCCATTACATTTTAGACACAAATTTTGTCCTAACTTACTGCAGTTGTGTAGTTGTCTTGGAAAATATATTAATATGCTAGTTTTAATTCATGAGTTTATTACTGATCAAGTTACTTTTGGAAAGAAGAGAGAAATTGTGTCAAAGGTAGCTATTTGTGTAATTGCTACATCAAAGAAAAAAATTATTTTCTTTTTTAAAAAAAATAGCCTGTGTAGACTGCCCATCCCCCACCCCTAACTAGCCAAAATTATTCCAGAGAATGTGGATTTCATGAGTTCTCCACTAAACACATGAATCAGTTGTTATTCCTTCATTCATTAGAAGCTCTCATATTGATTGTTCCTTTACTGCCATGCCAGTGAACACATCTTATAGGTGTCGAAGCAATTAATAGCACAAGCAACCCATTACCCAGTCTAATCTGTGTTTGGAACCTACTTTAATGACAGCTTAATGATTCATGTATTAATGTGAAATATGAAATGACTGGATGCCCTTCTATGAGTTGGAACCTTTTTTAAAAAGACTTTATTTATTTATTTGACAGAGAGAGAAAGCCAGGTAGCACAAGTGAAAGGGGTCTGTGTGCGGGGAACAGTAGAAGGAGGGGGAGAGGCAAGCTCCCCTCTAAACAGGGAACCTGGTGTGGGGCTCAATCCCAGAACCCCGAGATTATGTCCTGAGCCAAAGGCAGACACTTAACCAACTGAGTCACCCAGGTGCCCTGGAACATTTTCTTTTAAGCTTGTAATTCATACTTAATTCTAACATTAAGTGAAACTGCCAGACTGGTATTAATGTTTGAATAAAATGCTGTAGATTAACTGGAATATCCCTTTGTGGAAAACAATTGACTTTACTGGAAATCTCAGTTGAAGCATGCTCTGCATCTTTGTAACACTGGAGAGACCCACTGGAATGTTTATGTATTGAGTCCCTGCTCTGTTTTCTCTGGTTCCCATCTCCCCTTATTGTATGCATGAACTTCCTTCTGTCAAAAATACATACTTCTATGAATTGGGCAGTGATGACTCATCACTAGCCTATCATCCTTATGACTCACTATTTCACTAGCAACCCTTGCCAAAGCAATATGAGAAGAAAAGCAATTAAGAAATACAAAAATAGATAAGAACAATTATCATTATTTGCATTCTACTATTGTTTTTAAATAACAAGCTCAGCAAAAATTATTTATTTTTAAAATTCACATTTCTTATTCATGCAACATTTGAGTGCCTATGGGCATGAACACATGAACACAGGAGAGAAGTGAGAAATATTTCATATGAATTAAACCATGGGAAACATCTTGTGGGGCTCTGAGGAGAAGGCACAATTATATAAATTTTCTTCCTGGCATCAGGCTCCTCTCTTCTCTGATCCCAGCCTATTGCCCCTCACCTCTGCCAATGTGACTGGGCAGACACACTGGCAGAGCCTCTATTTCCTGATAGAGTGGCTTGAGTTTCCACACCTGGAGCTGCCACTCAGGTCACACCTTTTTATAATTCCCACTCCACTCAATTCCATGCAAACCTTGAAGACTTAGATGTAGTTGCATCTTCATTAATTCATATTCAGTCACTCACTTAATGAAAGTGGACTCAATGATTTTTGGCACCAGGCAAGGTGAGAATCAGAAATGAATAGCACCTCTGGGAGGTCACTTCAGTGAGCCATCCTTTTTAGTTTGTGCACACATACTTTCTTTCCATTGAACATGTTGTGTCCAGTTGTCACCTCAGTAAGGCCTTACTCACGTGAGGCCTTGTGATATCACTTATGTTCCACATGTTTCATTTAAACGTTACCTATATCTGTGGATATCTGTGGATATCACTTATGTTCCATATGTTTCATTTAAACGTTACCTGTATCTGTGGACTCTGTTATTCCAAGTAGACCATAAACTCCTTGAGGACACAGGCTACCTCTCACGTCTTTTAGAATCTCCCATAGAACTTACTATCTTACCTTTGGAGCAATAAGAGAATCATGTTTATTTGTTAAATCCTGGACTAAATTGGCAGAAAACAGCCCATGCTCTGTCTAGCCTTTTATGGTTTAGTTTTTAAAGGCTTATTTTGGAATAAGTTTAGACTCACATAGGCATTACAAAAATAGTAGAGAGTTCCTGTGTTCTCTACTTACCAAGCTTACCCCAATGACTACACCATTCATAACTATGGTACACTTATCAAAATCAGGAAGTTGATATTGGTACAATACAATCAGCTAGAGCACAGATGTTACCCAAAATTATTTTAATCTGAGTTTTAAATTTTCAGCCTATCTTCATCTTTTCTGTGGGGTCATTTTTACCATTATCCATATACAAATGTTCCTGGGCTTTTGTTTTGTTTTGAGAAGGAAAGCCTCTAAACACCTTTGCTCTCTGCATGTCTTTCACACTGAAACTTTCCAGTAGAGTGATTTGGAGGTCCTTAGGAGTTGGAGTCAGAGAAGCAGAGCATACAAGGGAGTTGTGCAAAAGTGGCAGTTGAGGCACCAACGTTCCATCCCAACCTGGGATAAATATGCTTACTTATCTTCTTTCTCTTACTTTTGTCCAAACATAAATTATAGGTACACTTTGTCTTAAGAAGTACTTGAATTACTTTGCTGTCATTGTATGCTGTATTATCTCTTCATTGTAGCTGTAGATCAATATTAAGTACAAGTTTTCACATTAATTTGGAAACTATAGTCACATCAGCCCCCAGGATGGGCATAGGGGCCAGGTTAGTCTGCACATTAGAGTGAATATTTATTGGATTTGAGAATGTTTACTACTGGTTCAGCTTTATAGAAAATGACAAAATATCCAGCACTCTAGGGTTACATGTTTGAATTGGCTTGTCTTCCTCCAAATGGAGATGATACTGAATAAAATATACTCTACTAGCTTTCTTTTTTTTTTAATTTATTTTTTTTATTTATTTATGATAGTCATACAGAGAGAGAGAGAGGCAGAGACACAGGCAGAGGGAGAAGCAGGCTCCATGCACCGGGAGCCCGACGTGGGATTCGATCCCGGGTCTCCAGGATCGCGCCCTGGGCCAAAGGCAGGCGCCAAACCGCTGCGCCACCCAGGGATCCCTCTACTAGCTTTCTTACATGTTTCCTAGACTATTTAATGAGGGAAAAAATGAAATTATTGGCACAGATGTGCAAGTTATCTTAGAGATACTTTTGCAGAACCATTGGTACACACACAATTTTGCTAGTGTTCTTTGAGAAATAGCCCACCACAAAGCTGCCAACTGATAGTTGATATCCCAAAAGGGGTCTTATCTGATTAGAACAAAGTCCAAGAGGTAAGATGGGTGAGAGCAGCATCCATCCCAAGAAAGGTCAGAATTGGAATCATAGGGGCAGTTTCAATGGAAGTGATAGAAACCTCGTTTGAAAACATTCTGTAGTCTAATTGACAGACCAAACTCTTAGCTTGACTATGGAATTGCAATAAAAGGCATTGAAATAAGATGTGTAACTTTAAACCAGCCACCATATTTTGCCCAAAAGACAGGACTTGGAGATATGCCCTGAAGTGGCTGGCATAGGTGGAAGACAAGAAAATGCCAAGATCAGGAAGATACTTCAGCACTCTGCCTCAATTTACTTTCTACTTTCTTCATGTGTCAAAGCTATGACTTGTGTCAAAATTCTTAATGTCATGATGCAGTGAAACATGTCATAGGTTTCTTATTTTCTGTTACTTGCTTCAGATGAGAGTGGTTTTCAGCCTGATGGTGATGAATGGTGACCAATCAATGGACTTTGACCAGGACAAGTTATTCTGTCAACAGTGGCTACTACCTAAGGCATAATTATCTTTAGCCTCATTACAGGAAGACCTGTACAACATCAACAACAGAATAAAGTCCTTCAGTAGGACAAAGAAGATATAAGGGAGAGATTAGGTCTATCCCAGTAGACACCTCCTGCTTAGCAACCCAAATGGTTATTTCTTAAAGATAATGAGTTTCTCTCATCCCTCTTCATTAAGAAGAAGAACAAAACAAATGCTTGGGACTGGGAAGCAGCTTGGGCTGTTTTCTGTGATCATGCTTTTCTCAAAGATCCTCCTGGCATCAGGATAGAGTTACTGAGAGCCAGGTGGGAACAGCTAATGATGCAGTCATGTCTGGAATCCTCCCTGTTTCAGGGTTGACATGAGAGAGTAAATCAGGCATTTCATTTCCTTGTTGCAGTGGGGAGCAGTGTAATCTCCCACACCTTGTTGCCAGCTGAGGATTGCTTCTGTTGGGTTTTATTATGTCCCAAGGCCTCCAAATGGAAATTGCTAGAAAGCAATTTCAGTAGCCGGCGTTAGCATGAAATGTAGACCTTCAATTAATATTATACTAAGTCTGCTAGCAGAGTTATAAACTGGGATGCTGAGGAAGCAGCCTGCCTTTGGTCTCTATGTTACAACTGAAGTTTGTACCAATAGCTCCTGTGCAGGTGTTTCTAAACAATCCACGCAATTGGAGTCAAAATATTTTTCCCCCCATAATTTGGCCAGGAAACCAATTCTACTAAGTAATATTAAAGAAGCTCAGGGCTTAGAGAATCCTTTACATATGAATACACACAGGGTTAAAAATTATTTTTATTATCTTCAATGTAAAAAACCTAACCATCCCGAGTTTTACCGTATGAGAGGAAATCTGACAGAGTATAATCTAGAGTACGCAGATGCAAGAACAGATTTCCTGGTCTGCACTTCCTGTTCACAAGCTCTGAGGAAGGATGGTTATAGAAGAATGTGCTCATCACATAAGAAACACAACAGCATGGTGTGGTGAGTAGCAGCATTGTCAGTGTTGGGAGCACAACAGGCAGTTGTGGTAGATCCAAGGTGGGGGGGTCCCATGCTGCAGCCTGGGTCCAGCAGGTGTGATTCATGGGGGGATCTGACCGCAGTTGCCAGCTCTTTCAGTGTTTTGGGAGAAGTCAGAAACTCAGATTTTTAAAAATGTGAACTCTTTTGATTTTGGAATATTGGCGGGTAACTCTAATTAAAAAATGAACAACCAGTAAAAAGAAAAACCACAGTATGGACTCATATATCCACAGGCTACATTCAGCTGGTGGGTTGTGTCTTCCATCCATGTGGTAGACATAGCCAAATTAGTTTTGCCCAAAAAGGAAGTTGCCTCAGGGTAGAACAAAAAAAATGATCATGTTTTCTTAATCTTCGGCTGAAGAAAGAGAGTTGACAGGAAGAAACAAGGGGTGATTGGTCTGAGTGCTTGGCACTTCCCTGGAAGGGGACAAGCCTATTCCAGGAGGAAAGTGTGTCATCAAAGCCTTATTGCTTAGGTGCTTCTTATTTATTTCTTTGCACAAGTTGTGTTCATTTTTTTTCCCTACTAGATGCTGTTCTAAAGAATGGAACTAAATCCTTTTTGGTGAACCCTGAATCCCACTGCATTTCATTTTTTCACAATATCATAAACTAAAGAAGAATGATGATGGCACAGTGTATTTTTAAAATCTGTGTAAAGGGACGCCTGAGTGGCTCAGTGGTTGAGTGTCTGCGTTTGGCTCAGGGTGTCATGGGATCCAGGATTGAGTCCCACATTGGCCTTCCCTGCAGGGAGCTTGCTTCTTCCTTTGCCTGTGTCTTTGCCTCTCTCTCTGTGTCTCTCATGAATAAATAAAGAAATCTTTAAAAAAATCTGGGTAAAAAAATTAAGACATCATGTCCTAGCCCACCTATGCTGGTGATAAGGTGATATCAACCACTGATATGAGATGGAGGGGGGCACTTATCTTAGAATCAGGCTCTTTCACAGGGGCTGTGAAGTGATTCTTTCCTTTCCTCCCATTGATGTGATATTTTATGGTTGTTCTGAATCAGGTATGTTCTCCTGTCATGTCTTCTCAGGCAGGGTCTGGATGAGTGCTGTCTGATAGAAATAGCAAGAGCCTCAAATGTGAGCCATAAATATAACTTTAAATTTTCTAGTAGCCACATTACAGAATGTAAGGACAAATAGGTGAAATTAATTTGAAGAATATATTTTTATTGAACCGATCCAAACTTAAGTATTTTCACTTCACTATGAAGTCAATATAAAATAGTCAATACTTTATCCACCCCCCCCCCCCCATTTTTTTGTTTTGCAGTAAGTCTTGAAAATCTGGTGTGTCCTTGACACCTAGAACACGTTTCGCTCAGGACTGGCCACAGTGTTAGTGTTTGGTAGGGACAGGTCCCTGGCAGCCACCACGGTAGACAGCAGAGATTCACGCGGGATTCATGCTGCACTGGACTGAGCTCCACATTGTGCTGGGTCCTAGGAAGTCTGTATGCAAATGTTTTGCCATTAAGGACTTTGTAGTTGAGGGCACCTGGGTGGCTCAGTCAGTGAAGTGTCTGCCTTCAGCTCAGGTCAGGGGATCAAGTCCCCTTTGGGCTCCCTGCTCAGTGAGAAGTCTCCTTCTCCCACTCCCTCCCCGATGCCCTTCCCCTATCTCATGCGCATACTCTCTCAAGTAAATAAATAAAACCTTAAAAAGAAAAGGACATTGTAGTCATGTGGGATTTGTTTTTGTTTTAATTACAAATGAAACAGTTGGAAATAATGCTAAATAGATACAACTTAGTCCCAAGAATCCCTTCCTGCCAAACCCGCTTCTCCCACTTGCTCATGAGACAAATGCACACACAGGAGCCGGAACACATGCCCTGGAGGGCAGGGTGGTCACAGCCCTGAGGTCAGGCCCGCCCGGTGACAGGCCATCACTCTCTCTGCCACCACCATGTGTACTGAGGACGCAGCAAGCAGAGCGAGCCTGGCACAGGCCGCAGATCACACAGATTTATTCTAGGAGACTAGTTTATGACTGAGGGAAATGCTCCCAGTGTTTTAAGTTTTCAAACAGTGGATACAATATGACCTTAATTTTTATGAAAAGGCGTACTAATATGTAGGTATCTGGAGACACACAACTGGTATTAAGTACAATTTAATATTAAGAATGATGTCGGGATCCCTGGGTGGCGCAGCGGTTTGGCGCCTGCCTTTGGCCCAGGGCGCGATCCTGGAGACCCGGGATCGAATCCCACGTCGGGCTCCCTGCATGGAGCCTGCTTCTCCCTCTGCCTGTGTCTCTGCCTCTCTCTCTCTCTCTCTCTCTCTGTGACTATCATAAATAAATAAAAAAAATTTAAAAAAAAAGAATGATGTCACCAAGTGGGGGGGAAATACAGCTTACCTTTTTTTCCTATTATTTTTCTAGATTTCATTTTTGTTTATAATGAAATTTATCATTTTATTTTTTTAAGATTTTATTTATTTGTTCATGAGAGGTACAGAGAGGCAGAGACAGAAGAGGCAGTACAGAGGGAGAAGCAGGCTCCCTGCGAAGAGCCTGATGTGGGACTCGATCTCAGGACCTTGGGATCATGACCTGCTCCAAAGGCAGGTGCTCAACCACAGAGCTACCCAGGCACCCTGAAATTTATCATTTTCAAAAGAAAACTTGTTATATATGCTTTAGTGCCCTTGTTCTAGCTTACTATCTACAGGTAGGTCTTCAAAGAAAAACAAGTTATTTCTTCATTTTTCAAGCATATGGAACATCTCCAATTCGAACAGTGATACCCCTTAGTGTGTGTATCAGATTTTAGAATTTTCAGAATGGCTTCACATATCTTGTCTCATTCAGGGCCCGAGACCACGAAGGATTTCGAACATAGAGAATGGACTTGGCGAGCGGTCACTCTGTGGGTCTAGTGCATCAGTCCCGGCCTTCTGCTAGGGGCCCATTCCAAGGACAGCTGTGTTTATCAGAACCTTTGCGGTGCCCCTGTAGTCTGAGTGGTTTGTCTGATGCCCCTGGGCAGTGCTCTTGGCACCCCTGTGGAGTGGAAGGCCCTTCTCTGGCAGGGCTGCCTGGCGTGTCAAGGCTGGGTGTGCTGGCTTGAACGGTCTCCTCCAAAAACTCAGGTTCACCAGAACCTATGAATGGGAACTTATCTGGAAATGGGGTCTTTGCAGGTACAATGAGTTAAGACGGAATTGTACTGAAGTGGGGTTGGCCCTGAATCCCCCTGACACTGAAATCCCTGAGGTCCCTATGAGGAGAGATACAGAGACACGCAAGGGAGGATGCCTGGTGAGGGTGCAGACAGGGGTCCGAGCGAATCAGCTGCAAGGACTGCAGAGAGCCAGCAGGAAGGGGCAAGCAGAGGGTAGGGAGCAGGACCCTGGCAGACCTTGTCTTGGACTTCGGCCTCCAGAACTGACTGCATAGACTTCTGTGGAGGCCGCCCGGTTGGTGGTACTCTGTTCCAGTTGTGGTGCTAATGTACGGAGAAGCAATGCCTCCTGAGCTGGGCTGAGTGCCTGGTTCCCTCTGCTGGCACTGCCAGGTGCCTCTGGGGGAGGGGAGCCCAGGAGACTTAAGGATATCTACGATATGGTGTGGCAAAGCTAGAAGAACTGAAATGGAGAGTTGAGGTACCCCATCCATTAGAGACCGCAGGACACAGCTGCCACCCTGGGAGCAGAGGACAAAGGGAAGCATCACCAGAATCTGGAGGATGGGCCGTCTCAGCATCTGGCCCCCTAGAAAATGGGGGGCACTGAGTGGGGGCCTCCAGGCCAGTCGTATGGAGCCAGTGCACAGATTTTCCAGGGAGTGTCGCACCACCAGGGAGGCCCATGGCTACCTGAGCTGGAGCTGCTGTGGCAGGAAGGAACCTGGGCAGTGGGAGCTCCACCTGCTGCCTCCTGCCATTGCCCCGGCAGCCAGGGGTCTGGAAAATGTAGTTCCCCATCTTCCAGCCCGAGCCCTGCAGCCCAAGCTGGAGCAGAGCATCAGAGAATCAGTGTGGGGTGCAGAGACCAGAGGTGGACAACCCGCACAGAGGTTCTCATGTCTCCACCCAAATCCTGAGGGATGGAGAGGTGAATGTGTCGGCTCCACTCTGTATCTGAAGGAAGTGTGCACCTCTGAGAGCCCTCTCTGCACATCTGTCATGGATCAAGGTTAGAAGATCAAATGCTGGATTCATAGCAATGTTGCGTTAGTGGATTAATGAAGAATAATGACAATGCAGAGTGTGATTTTCCATGTATATGTGAAGCATCCTTATAAATCAGGTTTGCTCCTACTTAAAACAGAAAGGCTGTCTTCTTTTGGAATAAAAAAAAATCCCCTTGGAAACCTGGGGTCTCCTTGGATGAGATTCACTGTCTCTGACATTAAAGAGCATTCAAACCAGCTCATGTCTGGAGCCCCGGGGAAGCGAGTGGAGGAGCATCTTGTGCAGGCTGTGACTTGTGATGCTCACCTCTGGCTATGGGTGTTGGGATATGATTGTCCTGCAGGGGAAGTCCTTTTTGATAAGAGTGGGATCATTCCTTCCATAATTCTTTGAAACTGTGTAGTTCAGGGACTCCTCCTTAGCCTCCACACTCTTTTCTCAAATTCAATTTGCTAGTTTCTTTTTTCCACAACAGGATTATGTGCGTTTTCAAAAGCAAGGGATTAAGCAGATACTCTGATAAAAATGCACAGTTGAGGGAGTCAGTTGGGAGTTTAAGTGGGGTGCCTGAGGTGGGAGACCTGCTCTGGGGAGCATGTGCACACGATGGGGGCTCTGCCCAGCTCCAGGCCCCCATCTCCTCCTCCCTCCCGTCCCCTAATCCCTGTGGGGCTGCCCACACCTCCCTGGTCTCCCATAGCCCATTCCCCCCTTGCCCTCCTCATCTTAGGGTCATTTGTTAGGCCCTGCTACCTCCTGATCTTAACCCCTCACTGCTTTCCATCAACCTTTGAATAAAACCCAAACTCCCACCAGAGCCCGTACATGCCACCTTACCTGGTGTGTGTTCTTTGCTTTTTCTATCCTGGTGTGCTCCGTCTTCGGCCCTAGAATGCCTTCCATGAGGCATCTACATGGTTTGCTCCTTCTTCTCATTAGGTCTCTGCTTAGATGTCACCTGAAACCTTCTCTAACCTCATTTTTTTTTTTTAAAGATTTTTATTTATTTATGATAGTCACAGAGAGAGAGAGAGAGAGAGAGAGGCAGAGACACAGGCAGAGGGAGAAGCAGGCTCCATGGACCGGGAGCCTGACGTGGGATTCGATCCCGCGTCTCCAGGATCGCGCCCTGGGCCAAAGGCAGGCGCCAAACCGCTGCGCCACCCAGGGATCCCTCTAACCTCATTTTCTAGAAATCTCGGTTTCCTGCTTTTTTTCTCTACATATACAATGCTATGTAGAAAAATAAAGAAACAAATAATATACAAACTATATATATCCAGAATATAATAGAATATATAGTACTCCAAGAAGCTCTGTAATTATTGGGATTTTTATGAATGAATTAGCATGGCTGTGTTCCAATAAAGCTTTATCCCTGAAAAACAGGAGGCAGGCTGGATGTGACATGCAGGCCATACTTTGCTGACGCCTGCTGCAGAAGGCCACCGATTGTTGACACCCATCCCCAGAGGGTCTGCAGAGCCTCAGGCACGTCCTAGGTTTACCCTCAGTCTCTACCTGCCCAGATCCCTGCCACCTACTTCCTTCCACATCCCCCGCCACTGCAGCTACACAGCAGTGGCCACCACCACCCCCATCCCCTGTCAATATACATAAGAAGGATGAGAGGGAGAAGTCAAGTCTGAGAGCCTAGCCAGTACAGTATGTGGAGCCGTGGGAAACAGATCTTTCTGGGTGCTCAGCTACTTAGGCCTGCAGCAGATCTGCAATGCTTGTGACTCGCTGTATCAATGCAAATCCTGCAAAATCTGTTTTGCCACTTTAGAAAACATGCTTGCTTATTATAGCTCAGACATTCAAGAACTACAGGGTGGAGACTCTGGTGAGCAGGGTGTCTCAGAGGAATGCTGTGTACAACACGGTACTGATGCAGGGGCAGGGGCAGCCGGGGCTGAGGGTGGCAGGGTATAGGAGGGAGAGCACTGAATGCATGGGTGGAGGTCTGGGTTCGGAAGAGGGTCAACCATATGTTTACTTCTCCAGAAATGAGGAAGGGCAGTCCTGATCAAAGACAAAATCGTACATGTTTATGGCTAATTGTGACCATTTGAAAACACAGACCTGGGGCTGTCAAATTTTTAGTTTTTTTTTTTTTTTTTTTTCACCAGAAAGTGTAAGTCATCGTTTTTATGTAAAATTTCCTATTTTTAGGGGCATTTAGTTGGCTCAGTTGGTTAAGCATCTGACTGTCAATCTCAGTGGTGAGTTCAAACCCCACATTGGGCTTCATGCTGGGCATGGAGCCTACTTTAAAAAATAAAAATAAAAAAAATGTAAAATTTCCTATTTTTAATTTTTAAAAATTTATTTATGATAGTCACACACACACACACAGAGAGAGAGAGAGAGAGAGAGAGAGAGAGAGAGAGAGAGGCAGAGACATAGGCAGAGGGAGAAGCAGGCTCCATGCACTGGGAACCCGATGTGGGATTCGATCCTGGGTCTCCAGGATCGCGCCCTGGGCCAAAGGCAGGCGCTAAACCGCTGCACCACCCAGGGATCCCCAATTTCCTATTTTTAAATGTTGATAACTACTTAGATATCTTGGGGCCACATAAAACATTGTGGATCAAATCCAGTCACATGCCGCCATTCCGTGTAATTTCCCTCATCCAGCCCCATGAAAGATAGAAAAAAAACTCATTTTTTTTCACATTGAGGGATTCTACAGACATGCACTTTGCTTTTGTCAGCTTTTGGGGGTGCAGAAATCCTGCATGAATGAAAACAGAAGTAGCAAATTTGTTGACAGTTCCACCCGGAGAGACAGAGCAAGAGCAAGAGCGAGCATGCTTTTAACTGGCAAGGGGCCCACTCCAAGCAAAAGGAGCAATTTTTAAAAATGACCTTGGTTTAGTTCTAGGCACTGATGTAGCCCTTAATGACTTCTGCATGCTAGACAGAGAGGCAATCTCATTTCCTCCCATCAGAAGAAATCAGATGCTTGCTCTGGTCCCTGGGGCTGATAAATTTATTGATAGGGAAAGATTTCCTTTTGTGGCTTGAGATGCTGCATATGTCCAGACTGGTTAGAGAATTCTACATGGGGAGATCGGAGACTTCCATTTATTTTCTTTCTAATATGTGCCAGGATCTTTCATGTGGGCTGGTTATTTCAATCTTCCCAACAACCCTGCAAGGGTATGGGTCATAGTGCTCATTTCTACAGGTGAGATTAAATAATTTGCTGATAGCACACAGCTAGCCAATGGGAGAGCTGGGGGTTTCCACAGCTGAGTCTCAACTGGTCTTTTCTAGAGCTTTGCTGACCTTGTACTTTAACCTGATACAATTGCCTTCTTCCCAGCACTGAACCTCATGTCCTGCACTGCCAGTGACAAAATGGGATTCATGCAATGTAAGTTCCACTTGGAATGTCAGCTACAGAGGCAGGAAGTAAAGCTTTTGGGGGCAAAGCCCATAAGATACATCATGGCCTCGTAGCTGCTCAGAGAGTATTCCACTGGGCGAATCCCAGAGTTTGCAGATATCAAGCCCCAGTTCACATTGTGTGAAGCTATAGCTGGGAATTGAATGCCTGGTGGCACCGTTGTCTGGTCCCAGGATCCCATCCAGTACACCACACTGCCCTGTCGTCCTGCCTGCTGGTTGACCTGCATTTGCCAGACTCTCTCAGTCTCCTTGTTTCTTGTATCCTTGACACTTCTGAATAGTGTTGGCCAAAACTCTGATGGCATTCCCCCCAATTTGGGTTTGTTTGATGCTTTCTCATGATTAGACAGGGGCTATAGATTCTGGGAAAAAAATGCCACAGGAAAAAAAGTACCATGTCTCATTGGTGATGTTGGTCTTACTGTCTCGGTCAAGGTGGTGTCTGCCAGGTTTCTCCACTACAGATGCTCTTCTTCTCCCCCCATATTCTAGTCTTGGAAAGCAGGTCACAGAGTCTAGCCCACATGCAAGAGGAGTGGAATTATGGTCTATGTACTGGAATTTTATTTGATTTAACTTGAATTTAAAATGAAACTGCCAGTTTGACATCTACCATATTGTAGTATGCAGACTTAGAGAAGCTTGTGAGCTAGGGCTCTAGTACCGGGGCTTGCTGGAGCGTAATGATTGAACAGCTCAGTCAATCCATAAATGCCTCAAAGAAATAAAGTCCAGATGCTATCATATAATTGAGGTATGATGGTGAATGGTTTTGTTTTGTTTGTTTGGTTTGGTTTGGTTTGATGCTAAACTAGGACCCCTAAGCCCTTCTGGAAACTGTCCCCAGAGGATTCATAAAATCAGACGAAAGTATGGTCTTCCTTCCTGAGCTTCTATTTTGGGATAGATTGAGCCAATTGTTGTAATATATAGGGATTGAAAATGCCAGCCTATTCTGGATTCATATGCATTTCAGAAGGCAATAACCACAGGATGATGGGTTTTTTTTTCACCCGAAATAATATGAAAGCGGGTGACAGTGTCCCCCTCTAATCTCCACAATCCAGTCTGTCTTAGTCTGTCTCATTCTCATACCTACCCCTGGTTCTGTCTTATAATTGCCCTGTGCCTCAATTTTCCCATCTACAAAATGGGGACAAAAATAGTGACCCACTTCAGGGCTTGCTGCAAGCAATCAGTGGGTTAGTCTATATGATAGTTGCTGGATCAGCACCTGGTGCCACATTAGTCACTATTCCTGTGGTCCTAGCGTCACCGTTTATACCACTCCACTGGACCATTGCCATTGGCCTCACCAAGACACACTATTGATTAATATGTTCAAGGCATTTCATTCCACTAAATGTAATTTTAAAAGGATCTTTTTATCACTATTATGAAATGAAAACCCATATTGCTTATCATGTATTTAATCTGACTGGAGAGGTATAACATAAAAAGAAGACAATTTTTGAAGTTGTGTATGCCCATGGCTCAGAGCCTATGGCCCACTTTCTATTTGTAGATGAGATGAGCCAGGAGCTAAGCACCTACTGAGACTCCTTGCAGGAGAATTTCAAGAGCTGGAGGACAGTAGTAACTTTGTAGGGATATGAGTCAGTTGTTTAAAATGCCAGGTCCATGCACCACCTAAAATTGTCAAAGAAACATGCTTGGTTTGGGAAAAGGTTTGCTAAGTGACTGCGGGTGGACTTGCCAACTCACTCCCAGCCTTTACCTGAGTCAGAGCCTGTGGAAAGCAGCAGCCCTGCAGATACTGCCAAGCTTGTATCCAGACGGAGCAAAGACGACCAGGGCTGCTGTCTGGACTCCAGGCTTTGCTTCGATGCTCCCAAGCCCCTGGATTGTGTTGAGTTATAGCTGTCTTTGCATATCCATGGTGGGCATACTTGCTTGCAATTGAGGATACAGGCAGATCCTTGCAAGAGCAGGATGTGGTTCACTTAAGATGAGAAGCAGGGCTTCATCTTACTCTCTTTCTTTCTCTTTTAATTAATTTATTTGAGAGAGAGAGAGAGAGAGAGAAAGAGAATGCACACAAGCAGGGGGGAGGGGGATAGGAAGAAGCAGATTCCTTGCTAAGCAGGGGGCTCGATGCGGGGCTCAATCCCAAGACCCTGAGATCATGACCTGAGTCAAAGGGAGATGATGCTTCACTGACTGAGCCACCCAGATGCCCCCACCTTACTCATTTTAAAATAAGCTTTGAGTTAAAGCAATTTGGATATTTGAGTTCAGAGAATCAAAACAAGTAGCATCTAATCTTTGATTCAGACACCACTCTGCCCGCAGATGAGACAGTTCCATTTAAGAGCTGGGCATTGGCTGTTCATGAGGAGGGGACTGGGAAGCTCAGAGTCTCCTGTGGAAGGGAGCCTGCCTGAGGTCCCGTCAATGGAGAGGTGAGGATAGATTGGTGCACAAACTGTTGAGCAGAGCTGGCAAAGTACAGCCTATGACCCTCCAACAGGTCTCTTAGTTGCCAACTTTTTAAAAGCTGGGTAAGTTTCACATCAAACTATTGGTTTCTGGGGATGCCTGGGTGGCTCAGTGGTTGAGCATCTGACTTTGGCTCAGGTTGGGATCCTGAGGTCCTGGGATTGAGTCTTACATCAGGCTCCCCACAGGGGTCCTGCTTCTCCCTCTGCCTATGTCTCTGCCCCTCTCTGTGTAAATAAATAAATAAATAAATCTTAAAAAAAAAAACTATTGGTTTCTAATTTCTCTTCAAAAAAAGATGTGGCGATGCTTGCCCATGTTTACTGTTGGCAAGGGTCAGCTGGGGCTGGGTAATGGGGCCTTTCTTTAGAGGGCAGACCCCCTTCTCTCTGCCCCAATTCCAACCACCACCACTAGTCTTCAGCTTTGGGCTGCTTCATGTGCTCATGTAGCTTCTAGGCTTCTAGAGGCATCTGGTTTGAAGTCTTCCCTGTAAGGTCATGTCTGCCAGAACCTCTGAAGCCATTGCCCCTTGACTTCTAGAAGAGGGGAGCTATGACTTTAGTGAGCTTTGCTGTCTTCATACAAATGAAAGATGCCACTATGCCCCACTGGCATGGCCTGTGTGAGGGAGAATGGTGGGTGTCACATGTTAGTGAGAGTGTGGGGATACAGGACTCCCAATAATCCTTGCTGTCCCAAACTGTGGCAGTTTGTACAAAACCTAAGTGCATGCAGAGGCCATGGTCCAGTGGCTCCACCCTTAGACAAGTACTGTTCAGGAGATTTACACATCCACAAAAAGACATGTTCCAAGAATGTTCTTTGTAGCATTATTTTCAAAGGCTCCAGATTGGAGTCAACTTCAGTGTTCAACAATAGTTGGATACGAATAAACAAATTTTGGAATATTTATGTTACAGATGAAGTGATGAAGTAGTGCAAGCTGCTATTTCACACTCATGGATTACTGTTGGACAAAATATTGACAAAAATTTCCAGACACCAAGAAGATGTTTCTATTCCATTCCCATAGAGCTAATGAAGAGGAATAATGAATTTGTGGAACTAGAAGTCACATCACTGGTTACTTTTCGGAGGGTCTTGACAGGGAGGAGGCAGGAGAGAAATTCAGGGTTGTTGGAAATGTTCTATTTCTTGATCTGGGTTATGATCATGCTGATGTGCACACTTCATAAAAATGAGCAGAGTTGCATGCCTATGATTTGTGCACTTTTGTGTATGTGCTCTGTTTTAATCTAAAAGGTTAACTTGAGGGGCACCTGGGTGGCTCAGTTGTTGAGCATTTGCCTTTGGCTTGGGTCATGATCCCGGGGTCCTGGGATCAAGTCCCACATCAGGCTCCCCACAGGGAGCCTGCTTCTCCCTCTGCCTGTGTCTCTGCCTCTGTCTCTCTGTGTCTCAAATAAATAAATAAATAAATAAATAAATAAATAAATAAATAAATAAGTTAATTTAAAGATACCTGAAAACTGTGGAAAATGAATTGGATCTGTTTCCTGTGTTTTCATATGGTCTGTTTTCAGATATACCACATTATGAATGGAAAATAGGTGTGAATCTAAAGCTAAGGACATATTTTCCCTCCCCCCCTGGAGGGCCCTGAGTCATAAGGCAGAGTCTGTAGATATTAATTGAAGTAATCTGTCCTTGGGGAGAGAAAAGTCTGTCTTACTGAGTCAATGGCAGGATAATATGGAGAGTTCCTTAATTCATCTGAATTTGCAGCCTAACCCTGCCTCATTGGGCCAAATTGTAGAAGCACCATTTTCATTTGTTTATGTAACTCAAGTTTGCTGTGATCGAGAATTTGAGATTTTGATGGAGGAAGGCCCCTGGGTGGAGGGAGAGAACAGAGCCCTGAAGCTCTCAAGGCAGGAGCGCCATGTTGTAACAATACTGATAAATCATCTCTTGAAAAAGCAAATGCTCTTTTTAAAAGGCACTTAAATATTTTATGTTGCTGTGTTATTTGCAGAAGGATCCTAGGAGGCTCATCCTTTACATTAACAGAGTTCTAATTGATACGTTTTCTTTCTCACATTAGCAGCTGGCAAGCTCGTACTTAAATGTGATAGTCAGCCAATGGGTACAAATCTTCTTTATGTGATTTCCTTGGCATACATTTTTCTATATATTGTTCTTTTTAAAAATCATTATTCTTAACTGCCTTATTGCATAAATATTTTTATTACAGGCATCATTGAATCCTTTTTTTGGGAGTAGATGGAATGCGGTTTATAAATTAATATGCATTGCATATGCTGAACGACTATATAGGAGAGACTCAGTCTATGCAGGGATTCAGTTCTGAAATCAGCAGGTTATGCTGAAATCACATATAGGGAAAAGTGACCCCGGAAGTCCCCTTGGTAGGAGCCGTATTGGAGATAGACCTAACAAGAGTCAGCCTTTCCCGCCAGCATTGGACAAGACTGCTGTTTATTGGTTGAGGACTAGATGTGGTGGTGGTTTGCATCTGGAGATCGTTTGTCCCAAGGGGCACTTAGGGAAGAAGCAGTTTGTGGACACATGGATGGTGACATGTTTGCCTCACTTCAGGCTCTATCCCAGGAGGCATGGGTGGCACCCTTTGTAACATAAAATTCACCATTTTACAATGAACAATCCAGTGGTGTTTAACACATTTACAATGCTGTGTAACCAACTACTATCTCGTTTAAAAACACCCTCATTACCCCAAAGCGGGCCCCATGACCATAATAGGCAATGTTTATTCTCTCCCCACTCCCAGCCCTGGCTGCCATCAGTGTACTTTCTGTCTCATTTACCTGCTTTTGACATTTCATATCAAATATATATGATATGGGGCACTCAGCATCTTCGAGGTTCATCTGTGTTGTACCAGGTATCTGTACTTCATTCCTTTCTATGGCTGAGTAGCATCTCATTGAATGGATAGACAACATTTTGCTTATCTGTTCATCAGATAATGGATATCTGGGTTGTTTGCACCTTTTGGCTATTGGGAATAGTGCTGCTCTGAACATTCATATACAAGTATTTGTTTGAACAACGATTTTCAGTTCTTTGGGGTGTATACTAAGAGTAGGATGACTGTAGTAATTCTGAGGGATGATGAAACTGTTTTCCACAACAGGTGCACCATTTTGCATCTCTACCAGCAGTGGATGAGAGTTCCAGCTTTTCTGCATCCCCAGACAGGTGGCATGTTAGCTGTTCACTCTCCCTCTCCCCTTGCTTCCCAACCTTAAGAATCCTACATGGAAGAATTTTCATGGGGTTGACCCCATGAAAATGGGGTCATTTCTCTGGTAGAGAAAAGCTGTCTTGGGGGCAGCCTGTGTTCTGCGGAGAGTGACCAATGGGAACCAAGCAAATTTTTGACTGTGCTTATTTTCTATTAGTAATTCAGAGCATATGTTGCAAGTACATGTAAGTTGATGGAATACGTTTATGGGGAGAAGCTTTATTTAAAATGTAAATGTTTCTATGGTTCATGAGCTTGCATTTGAATCTGATTAGCATGTTATATTTTTCTACTTGGTCTTGTCTCCAACCTGTGTTAGAAAAATAGCTTTTAAATAGCACAGTGTGCTCCGTAATTGCATTATTGGCATACGTAGTATGCCTGAACGTCAAATAGGTCCGGAAGAGTGTGTGTCTGTCATAGTTAAAGCAAGTGCAGATTTATAGATTTTCCTGAATATGGAAAGGAACTTAGAGGCTTGTCTCTCCCCTCCCCAGACCTGAGCATTACAGGAAACCAGATATAGTTGTTTCAGTAACAGTCTGTTTATTGGCATAACAATCTCTCACATTCAAATGGTCCCTTCCCAGTTTGCAAAGTGCATGTCTATGCATTCTCTTATTTAAATTGGCACTTTGTAAGTGTTAGACTTAGACCTCAAACCCAGGTCCTCCAGGTCCCAAAGATTTCTCCATATCACGTGATGACTTAGCTAATAGTCCTGGCCTTGAGGGTAAGGGATAGGAGCTGGGTCAGGACCGTGGACAGCACCCAGACAAGCGCTAAGGCCACTCCATTTTTCCTTTGCTTCAAACGCCGTCACTTCAAGGACCCCCTTACACACAGGCAACACACACATTCCCTTCTCCTTTCTTTCCCCCATCCTCCTGGGTGTGCCTCTAGGTGAGAACCACTCATGAAGCCTTTTCAGAAAGAAAACATTATCAAGTACATCCCAGTGTTGACTTAAATTATTTTTATTAGATATTACTATAATTGATAATAATTACAATCTGATTTTACTAGACTTGCATATTATAAGTACATAGTCTATGTTATACTCGAACATTATATGATTATATATTTATTATTTATAACATAATTGCACTTGCCCAGTGATAAAACTGGATTATAAAATTTTTACAGCTTTCCTAAACCATAAAACCAAAATGAATGAACATATTTGAGAGAAACAAATGTGCGAGGCCAATAAAGTCCAAACTCTAACTTGCTATAATTTAATATGTCAGATATTATTTTGCTTAAATTTTCCTTTATGGTAAAGATAGCACCATTTGACAGTTGGCTGAATGTTGATTCACCATTCCTCCCACTCTTTTGAATTCCTGCAGTCTTTGATTCTTTTTTTCCCAAAGATTCACTTATTTATTAGAGAGAGAGAGTGAGTGAAGGGGAAGAGGCAGAGGGAAAGAGAGAAGCAGACTTTCTGCTGAACGGGGAGCCCAATGTGGGGTTCAATCCCACAACCCTGAGATCACAACCTGAGCTGAAAGCAGATGCTTGATCCACTGAGCCACCCAGGAGACCCTTGATTTGTAAGCATATATGAAATCATTTGCTTCCAACTATGTGACCTTCATTGACTTTTCATTATCTCAGGGTGGTCAGGTTGGCAGTTTTGTTTCTCTGCCATGGCAACCTGCATTTCTGCTATCATAGCACACGGGATCCTGCACCACGGGGGCCCCTGGGTCCCCATCGGCCACACTTGTGAGGAGGAGCTATTTCTCACTTGAGATTTCCAGGGTGTCCAGTGAGCCCTGTACCACACACACACACACACACACACACACACACACATTCAAGGATGTTATTGAAATGAGTAGAACTGACAAGTCATGAGAGGGCTTTCGTTTTCTCACATCACAGTTTACCTCTGGAAAAATGGGCATCTTACCATAGAAATGTGTATTCAATTACAGTTCATGGTGTAGGTGAGGTGGGGCTTCTGAAGACCCAGACCTAGCCCTGGAGCTGCTCCTGGGAACTTTGGGGGAATTCTGGCTGCATCTCAATGTTCTAGGCTGGGGCTGTCTGTGTCTTAGCTTGGGAAGCCAGTAGCGAAATACCACAGACTGCGCAGCAGAAGCTTTATTTTCTCACGGTTCTGGAGGTTGGTGCTGGTGAAAGCTCTGCTCCTAGTTTGTAGGTGGCCCCCTTCTACCTGTGTCCTCATGTGATCTTTCCTCAGGGCACGTGCAGAGAGCTCTCTGCTGCCTCCTCTTACCAGAAGGACACAAGTTCTACTGGATTAAAGCCCCACCCTGTGAATTTTAATTACTTCCCTAAAGGCTCTATCTCTAAATACAGTCATAATAGGAGATTAGGGCTTCAACATATGGATTTGGGGGGACACAGTTCAGTCCATAGTGAATAGCCAAGGGTATATAAGGGGTAGGCACAAGTGGACAGACTTATCTTTGGTGACCCTATATCTTCTTTCTGTCCCTGTGCAGAAGGAATGCACCCCCACCCCAACCTTCCCCGCACCCTACACTCCCCCCCATCCTGCCTCACTCCACCAATCCTTTATTCTAATCAGGTCTGACTTCTTTTACAAAGTGCACCATTTTTAAGCTAATTCAATCTGTAGACATGTCTATTATTGAAAGGAGTACAATGTATGTTTTTATCTGATTTAAGAGCCAACATTTTAAAACAGGGATGTTTCAGATCGAAACCCAGACAGACCTCCAGCTCCTAAAAACCTTGGAACAGCTGGGTTCCCTTTCCTACTTGCCACCAACAGGCTGGAGCCAGGTTGCCACGGACCTCTTTAGATGGAACATGAGCATTTCCAATCTCTGCATTCCTTATCACTCTAGAATATTCTTTTTTTTCCCCTGGCCCAATCTACTCTGCTTACGCCTTGGGGTGTTTGAATTTGTAACTCTTGCTTGAGTCCTTCTCTTTTCCCCTTATCCCTATCAGAATTTATTCTTGTCCCCTATAGTTTTGTTAAATAGGAGATAAAAAAAATCAAATAAGGCTATTCTAGTTTAATGCATTACTGGATGTTAAAGGGTAAAAAACCTCCTGAACTGGCACTTCCTGCAGTTGCCCTTTAAGGGAGTTCCCTAGGGATACATGGTCCCAGTGGTCCTCAAATCAGATCCCAGAACTCCGGTCGGCCTGCCTGGAGCTTGTCCTACTTCTGTGTGTTCATCCAGGAAGTGGACATAAGGCCTGTGCACCTTCCCTTGCATGCTTGCAGACAGTCAAATTCAACAAGCTATTTGTGCATCTTGGCTCCTACAGGGCAGGCCCTGTCTCTATGGATCCACCGTACAGTAAATCTTAAACCCTTCTACTCTGTTTGGCTTTACACTTAAAGAGTTTAAGTTTCAAACTGTTCCAATTGCAATGTTCAAGACCTCCCATGGAAAGCAAATCTGTGAAATTTCTGCAGAAGCGAACAGATACACAGAGGCTGGTTATTCTCTCTTCATGCCGCTATTTCAGGTCAGAAGCACTGAGCTAGAGGGTGATTTCATGCAGTGGTGTTTGGAAAGTTCTTCATTATCTCAGTCCTGGTGATGCGTGAGTCACCAGATCCCCATCTTCAGGCCGTGGGTGTGTGTCGTCAAACTCAGTTCCTGGCTCTCAGATGTGGTCCAGAGTCAACAGTGTCAAACTTGCAGAACAGGGGATGACAGTGGGGGCACAGTGTACACCGTAGCATGGAACCAGGCAGGTGCACCTAGCGTCTGGGGCACCACTGTGGCTGGCCGCTTACCCCAGGCTGTGGAAAGCTTTGCTACTCAGACAAGAGTGTCAGATTATATTAAATATACTCTGTCCTCCTCCTCCTCCCTCTCCCGAGAATTGTCATAGCTGTGCCACCCGCGCCTGTTGGGAGACTCTCATTTTGTCGTGTTGCGACCACAAGCCCACATCTTTTGGGGGCCTTCTGGTCTCAAGCATGCGACCAATACACAAGGTGATCTGTATTTTGCTTGGCGGCATTTCTTTGGTGGTGCTGATTAATTCAGAAAGGAGCCCTTTAATTGGAGCGGGGACAGCATCCCTGGGTGGGCAGCTCTGGTCCTGCACAGTGTCAATGATGAGAGCTTCCAGGGTAAGTCTTCTCACTTTTTAGCATCTTAATAGGATCAGAAGCATGAACAGCAGGCATTTTCTGAATCTTCCCCTAAGTAATACAAATACATGCATGTCAGAGCAGCATTGTGCCCTGTTATGACAGGGGGTGAAGTCTGCAGTAACTGTAGTAGGCAGGACAAGACTACAAAGTCCCCCCATCCCTGCAACCAGCCCCATAACTCCCTGCCCCCAGCCACCTCTAGGTTTTCCTAGGGGGTAAACAGCACATATGGATAAAGTGAGATACCCATGATGTGGATAATAAATCAGTCTTTTCAGGCTCAAACTGGTATCTTCTCTCTCTTCTTTGGGCCTTTGCTAGATGTCTTTGTCAATGGATGGGCTTCTTTCGGCAACAATGTGCAAAGTGCTTTGGCACCCTGCTCAGGTAATTTGTGATGATTTAAGTATAGGGTGGGGGATTGTTTGGGGATGATTTTGTTTTCAGTAGTTCTTTCTGCGGTTGGCTTCTTGTGGAGGATGTGTGTGGGGGGTACCAGTATACTAAGTGGTACCTGGAGTGCCAATTCATGCTTGGACTGATTTGGAGAAATGGCATCTGCAAGAGATGGTGATGATTCTTTATGTTTGCCTGGTGACACCGTTCTTCCTTGACAGGATTTAGATCCTGAGCTTTTTTTCTTGGGAAAATTGATTTCATCAGGTTAAGCCTTGAATCACTGAGAAGGAATAAAAACAAAACAAGTGGATGTGACATTTCTACAGCCTCCAGAAAATTGGCTGAAAGAGCCAGCCCTGTTTCCTTTCCTGATGTTCCTTACCTGCAGTCAAGTCTTCTAAGTGAGGTACAAAGAAAGGTGATGTTAATGAAAGCATCACTTGGTGGTAGAATGTGGAAGATGGGAAGATGTAGACAAATGTGGTGGTGCCTGCAGTAGGGAAGAGGCCACCTGATTGAGCCAGGTCATGTCCTCAGTTTTGTATGAGAATTACTGCACTTAATCTCCACACCATCTGACGTTTACATCCTTAGACCTTGGAGAGTGTGGAGGTGCCAGATAGCCTGCTTGAGACCATGCAGCTTGCAAGAGGAAGAGCTAGAGGTTGTAGTTAGGCAGTTTGACCTCAAATTCCATACTCCAACCCCTGTAACCCCTACATTTCTCCTATAATCCTCTGAGATATGGCTGTCTTTCATCTACTGCCAAGCATCTGAGGTCTCCAAGGTCAGGACTCTGGTGTATTAATGAGTATACTCATCCCCTTTATATCACCAACATTATGGGGGGATATCTCTGAGGAGGCAATGTGATCGCCACATTGTCAATCAAGCTCATTCCCATAAGTCGAGGAATCACGGTTCCCAAAACAAAACACCACTAGTACGGTGTGGGGGTAAGGAGGTTGCTTCCTTGCATTTTATCACCATGGAAATGAGGTGGGTGCCAAAGAGTGGAGATACTCCTGAGGATGGTGGTGGAGAGGAAAGGATATTGACCAAAATATGGGACCTGGAAATAGCCAGCCTCCTTCCTGTGGGAAGTGTCTGAAACCATAGGAATTTCTTCCCATTTCCTGTTGAGAGGGTGAATGGAGCCTAAAACCAGAGCAGGCAAGGTATGATAGAGGAGACTAAGCAGATCAGTTAGAGATGTGGGTGGCTTCTGAATATTAACTCACTGGGGGAGCAACCAGAAGTCAAACCTGAAGGACCAGGCAAACAAGGAAACTGCAGACCTGACTGCTGGAGCCTGATGAGTTGCCAGTCGCCTCCCACTGGGGCCACTAATTGTCGCTATTAACCTCTTTCTTGTTCTTTCTGATGGATGTCCTCCCTTCCTTCCCCTTTGTGAGAACCCTCAATGTACTTGTTGAAGTCATTTTCAGATTGCTTTATTATTTTTATTTCCTCTGGAGTAAATGTATGCTGATTATTGATTTTGTTGGATCTGTTTAGAAATGTGAGTTGTTGTTTCCTCTGTTTTGGAATTTCTATTTTCAGACTTTTAAAAAAGATTTTATTTATTAAAGAGACACACAGAGAGAGGCAGAGACACAGGCAGAGGGAGAAGCAGGCTCCATGCAGGGAGCCCCATGAGGGACCAGAAACATGCCCTAAGCCAAAGGCAGACGCTCAACCATGAAGCACCCAGGCGTCCCTAGACTTTTCTTTAATGGGGAATCTTACCCCCAATTTCTCTCTCTTTCTGTGCTCACCCCCACCCTATGTCTGACCTCTTTGTAATTACTACACCGCACCTTAGAATGCCCCTAGTCTTGGATTAGGTTTTATTACAGGTAGTTCACTGTTCCTGTACTAGGTGATGTAACTGCACACACTGAGCAGTGGGCCTGCTCCCTCTGCTCCCCCAGGTGTGTTGCCTCACGTAAGCTAGAACTCTGGGCAGACGTCACTTATTTTCAGCTTCTGGGGGCTGGAGGCTGGACTAGCTTCAGGTCAGGCAGTGAGCTTTGCTCAGGTCTCTTGCCTCATGCAGGAGATTTGAGTCCCAAATATTCTGAAAAGCTAAACCAAACCTGGACTCCCAATTTTGTGCCTATGTCTGGGCAGAGAATCTGGAAGGTCCTAGCACCACAGGTGCTGCAGCCAATCATAGTCCTCAAGGACTTTTACCTCATTTTTGAGCAGGACAAACCGTTTAAAATGTTCTCTAGTGTTTAATATGGCAATGTGTTTGGAGCAGTGCTTGTGAGCAAAGGGTCAGGTCAAAGCTTGACTTAATAACTACATTGCCTCTGGATACAAACATATAATGCAGGTAAGTACGCCACCTGTAGGGGATGATTTTTCTGCTGGGAATCTCACTATGTGCTTAATACATATTTCATTATATTCTTATAATATCATCATGGAGCATTACTGCTCCCATTTTATAGAGTAGGATACTCATGGATCAGAAGAAAGAAAGAAGCTGGTCCCACATTACACAACTTATGGATTGCAGAATCACTCCCAACCCTGGGCCTCACATCGAAATCCGATCCCTTAGCGACCCTGCTCTGCCTCATCCCTGAAGTTGAGGAGTCATCTCATGAAACTCTTTCCTTCTGTCCTAGGAAAACCAACTGAAGGCTGCCACCCATGGGGAACACGGCTTGAGACCACACTATGCAGGCCTTCCTGCAAGAGCCTGGCAGCCTGACAAGGTAACCAACCAGAGATGGGGGCTGGGGCGGGGCAGGGAGGGGATTCAAGGAGGAAGGGGGTGCAGGGAGAGACACAATCACACAAGTCCACCCAATGCATGGGTGGCCAGTTTCTGTGTCACGCCTCTTCTGTTCCTTCTTGTAACACCTACACAAAGCACCCAGTGGTGTCTCATTCAGCGTCCACTGGTTATCTCCGCTTGGAAGTCTGTGGGATCGTATCCTTAACAACAAGGCCAGAGCAAACCCTTTGGGGTCCCTCAAACCCTCCCATACCAGTCCTCCCCCCAGCTTTTATCTGTCCTGTCCATGGCACTGCCATCCACCCACTGCACAAGGCAAGGTGCTAGGAGACTTCTGGATTATTCCCTGACCTCACACCTATATCCGGCTCACCAACAAGCCATGTCAGAGCATCCCTCCCCGTTTTCATCTTAGTCATAGCCTCTGAGGCTGAAAACATCCTCTAATTGGCCCACTTCCCTTCATGTCACCTTAGGTCATTTTCTGGTAGCAGCCAGAGTGCTCTAGTGATGTGACCAGGTGACGTTGCTCCTTTGAGAAATCTTCCAATGCTTCCCCAAGAGGAAAATGACTTCTCCCCCCTGGCACCATCTTGTTCAGCTTTACCAGCCACTTCACCTTTGACTCATGAAGTTCTGGCCACTTTGATCTTTTTGTTCCTCAGTCCATCAAGCTTGTCTCCTCTATCAATAACTTTCTCTGCTTAGAATCCTATCCTCTCATCTTCAAAGACCTACCAGATTCTTCATTATTCTGAAGAGTTACCTTGTCAGCAAGACTTTCCATGGCTTCACATTCTGTGTCTGACCCTCACTCCTCCTTTGGTCTTTGTAACCTCACTGGTTTTGTTTTCTTGTATCTCTTATCACTTGGTCTATCCCGTGTCTTCATTTATGTGTTTGTCTGTCTCCCCGCTATAAGAATGCTAGCTCCAAGGGAGCAGAGACCTTTGTATTCATCGGTATACCCCTGCACCCACAACAGCATGTGAGGTAGGTGCTCAAAGAGTAGTTAGTAGTTGATGTTTGACTGTTGGTTGCAGTTGCTAATTTCACAGCTGCACTAAGAATATTTCTAAGAATAACTGAGCTCTAACAATTCACCCCAAAATTGGAACTTTCTTGATTTGACACTGATTTTTCTGCCTTCCAGTTGGCCAATTTTTTTTTAAGATGTGCTTTTCAGAAAATAACAAGTATTAGCAAGGATGTGGAGAAATTGGAACCCTCATGCGCCATGGATGAGAATGGAAGATGGTGCAGCTGCCATGGAAAACAGGATAGTGGCTCCTTAAACAATTAAAAATAGAGTGACTATATGATCCTGTACTTCTATTTCTGGGTATATCTACAAAAGAATCGAAAGCAGGGTCTTGAAGAGATATTTGTACACCAGTTCTCATAGCAGCCCTATTCACGCTAGCCAAAGTGGGGAAGCAGTCCAAGGGTCCATTGGCAGCTAAATGGAGAAACAAAATGTGGTCTGTATTTCCAATGCAATAGTATTCAGCCTTAAAAAGGATGTTCTGACGCCTGCTACTACATGGATGAACCTTGAGGACATGATGCTCAGTGACATAAGCCAGCCACAAAAGACAGTTACTGTAGGATTCCACATAGGTCTCTAGATATTCAGGGGTCTGAATCCTCAGAGTCGGGTAGAAAGATGAGAGCTGAGAGCTGGGAAGGAAGGGCTAGTGTTCAGTGGGGCAGAGTCTCAGTTTTGAGAGGACGAATAGAGTTCTGGAGATGGATGGAGGTGATCGTTGCCCAACAATGCAACGTGTCACTGAACTGTACATTTTAAAAATGGTTAAGATGGTTAAATATTATGTGACGTATATTTTATTTATGCTATTTTCTGAAGAGATGTGTGCCCACTGCCTCCCAGGAGTTCACAGAGCGCCTTCCATCCTATCCTGCCAACCCCCACTCTCTGTGTTCCTTCTTTCCAAATCTGCTCTGAGAGAAGGCTCTGGTAAACTCACTCTCACCGAGGCATGGATGCATAATGAGGCTTAATGACTCCCTCTGCCCAGGACTATTTTTATTAAACAAGAACAGGAATGTAAAATAATGGTGGTGTTTCTTGCACCAGATGCAGGCTGACAATAGGGCTGGTGGGAGCTGGCCACGGGGCTGCTGAACCTGGGAGATCTCCTCTCTCCTACTCACTCCCCACGCACTTGTGTTCGCTCCTGTGCCAGGAATGCCAACGGCAGCTTTGTGAGGGCACAGAGAGATGGAGCAGAAGCGGGGGCGATGGTACCACCTGGAGGCATCAAGCCTGGCCAGTGCTGTCAGCAGTGGGTTAGAGCCATAGCTCTTGGGCATCACTGCCCTGGCAAGGTCTCCTTTCTTGGCCCTGCCTGTGTAGCTGTGCTAACAGGCAACCCTGCTCCCATAGGATCGCCACAAAATACAATGTTTTTCCAATTAAGGTTTGAAACTTCTTCTTATGCTGCCTCTCCACCGTGGCCTTTTAAACAAGGCTGTGAGGCACCGACATGAGCTCGTGTTCCTTTCAGCTTTGCAGGGGCGTGTGAGGGCACCCATCGACTTACCAGCAGAGACGGGAATAGCAGACCTTTCAGAGAGAAGGCAGGGAGACTGGCAGGGCCCTCAGCTCTGTCCTGGCCCTCTGCTCATTTTGCAAGCTCAGTGTTTCTTCAATGTGCCTGGGCTGGCTGTCTGAGAGACAGAGATGGGCACAGGGATGGGATGGGGGTGGGGTGGAATGGGGTGGAATGGGAATGAGGATGGAGGTGATAAAGATGCGGATGGGATTGGATTGGGGATGGGGTTAGATTTGGAGAGAGAGAGGGACCAAGGGAGAGGGAAGGCATGAGGAAAAAGCAGTTCTCACAAGATTGTCCTTTGGGCCGGTGTGTGTGTGTCCCAGGGTAACTAGGGGAGGTGAAGGGGCCAGGTTGGTTAGTGATGCTGAAAAGTATTGAACCATAGCACCAGATTCATGGGGTGAGGGAGCTGTCCCCACGACTCTGCAGAAACACAAGGAACCCTCCTGCTTCTCAGGATGGCGTCTGGAAGTTCCCAACGCCCCCATCTGAGTGTGGCTTGGGGTTGCAATCTGCTTCTCGGGAGCCCTGATTAAGAAAGTAGTATTCATGACCCAGGCCCCTAATTATGGAAGCAGAAAGACGAGTCGTCAGTGTCCTCCCTGAAGCCTGCCCTAAGCCTGCTTAGATGCAAAATCTGAGGCAGGCTTTCTTGGACTATCGGGTAGAGCTCCCCGGGGCAGGCATCCCTGTGCAAGGAAACAAGTGAGTGGGTGACCCAGGACAAGTGAATGTGTTCAATGCCCTTCAGACTGGAAAATCCAACTTTTTACTGATTTCAAAAAAATCATTAAGATTTCCCATTTGCCTAGGTCCAAAGGGGCCTATAACTGCCCCCAATCTGGATAGCTGTCCCTGTGGCCAATGGCAGGTCCAGGGCATCTTCTCAGGAGTAACACCTGCCAGACCTCTCAGGCTGTTCTGTGGCTGCCGCCAACATCTGTGTTTGGAAATGGAAATGAGTTGAGTGGCTTGAAGCCCAGGCATTAACATGCTGCTGTGCCTGTGGGTGGTGATAGGGTCCCAGGCCACGTGCCGGTGGTGTCCCATATCCTGCAGCCAGTCTCTGTGTAAGGGGTTAAGTCCATGACTTGGGACCCCATAACCTGTGAACTCCACTTATCTGCTGGCCAGAAATCCACAGGTGGTAGGAACCCTGGGTCCAGTTATGAATCACTGTTATGAATCATGATCATCCGACTCACCTCTGTTCTCCCTCTTCAACTAATGAAAGAAGATGACAGGCATTTATAAAGACAACACCTGTACAGACACCTGGGGTTTGTGGGGCTAAGTATCCTGGCTGAAAGGAGGGGCCCTGGCCCAGAGGTCACGCCTGAATGTCATGTAGTTTTCCTCAAAACAAGATCTCCTGTGAGTGAGCCTCGCTTTCCAGGTGAGCAGAGCAAAGAAAGAATTGTCTGGACTGCTGGCTCTGAACATCTAGAAACTTTTCCTATCTCATATCTTTGTTCTTCATGGGGTCACGGTTTATACGTCTTGATGAAAACCTTTTTATGTCCATTTGGCTCTTCCGAGACTTCTTGCTCCATAACTGGCTCGGTTCCCAGGAGGATGTTCTGGTCCAAGTGCAGGTGTGGCAAGGGTGTGGGTTGGCTCCCCAGGAGTGCTCTCTGTTCGTGAAAGGGCCCAGCTTTGAGCTCTGATGGCAGGCAGCAGGGACCAGGGAGCAGGTAAGCCAGCAGGCCTCTGTACTGAAACTCCTGGCACAGTCGGGGCTTCGGAAGGCTACCTAGCAGGGAGCAAGGCCTGAGGCACCAGCCTGGCAAGCGACCCTGCTGAGCTGACATTTGCAGTGCTTTTTATTTGGAAGCATCTGTTTCCAGGTGGAATCAGCTGCTACCAAACCAGAAAGAATGCCTTCTCTGGGTTTGTCTGCTGGGATTCTTTCCAGCTGCCGTGTAGCAGGGCCCCGAGCCTGGTGGCATGAATAGCCGGCGGCATCATTGTTCTCATGCAACAGGATGTCCAGAGCCCAGGAGGAGGACATCGGCTCCTGCCTTCCTTCAGTGCCACCCTTCGTGGGCTGTGACTTTTCTGGGTTGTTTTGTTTTGTTTTTCTCAAATATTTTATTTTATTTATTTGAAAGAGAGAAAGCATGAGAGGGAGAGGGAGAAGCAGACTCCCCGCTGAGCAGGGAGCCCAATGCGGAACTTGACCCCAGGATCCTGGGATCACGACCAGCGCCGAAGGCAGATGCTCTACTGGTTGGGCCACCCCAGTGCCCTGGGCCATGACGTCTGTGATCTCTAGGACAGAGTGGCTGTCCCACCCCAGAGCATCACATCCTCACTGTAACTACAAGAAGAATAGACAAATCTTTCCTAGGAAAATGTTGTGTTCACAAAGGGCTGTTGCCTCCTAGAGATTTCTGCTGTTGTCACATGGAGTCTCTAGTTGGGTCACAGGCTGCCCTGGGGTCAGAAGTCCCCAAACAAAGGTTGGGTGGGCTGCATCCCTTCTGGAAGCTCTGGGAGATAAGCCAGCTGCTCACCTTTTCCAGCGTCTGGAGACGCTGACATGCCATGGCTCGTGAGCACTTCCTCCACCCACGGCCAGCAGAACCAGATCTTCAGAATCTGCCTTTCTGGCCTTGACGTTCCTGTCTCCCTCCTGTAAGGACCCACGTAGGCCGTCTAGGATGAGGCCTGTGACTCAGTCGCCTCTGCAAAGTGCCTTTGCCTTGTAAGGGAGCTCAGCCCCGGGTTCCCAGGTCACGGGTGTGGATGTCTCTGCAGGGTCATTATCCAGTGTTCCCATGGGTCCCGTGCCTGCCGGAAGGTTCCAGATCCACAGTTGCCGGTTGGGAACTGTCCATCCTGGATGGCATCCTTGTGCAATGCCCCTTGGGGCGTGATTCCTGTCTGTCCTGTGCTTGTATAGGGGACTGGTCAATCCAGGAATGCTTGTGTCAAGCTGCACAGGGAACCTAAGCCCCGTGGGCACCCCGACAAAGTGAGAGTTGGAATCTGTTTCTCAGAAACATTTTACTTAGGTGGACTTTGAACTGTTCCTTTTGCTTCTCTGCTGCTGAAGAACTGTTTTCTTTGTAGATTTAATCCACCAGAGTCCCAGTAGGAAATAGTTGGCTCCTGCAAGCAGGTGGTGGAAGTGAGGAAGTACTCAGGAGGGTGTGTGGACATCCTGGAAGCAGGCGGAGTGCTGGGAGGCGGCAGTGGCGGGTGGGACAGAGAGCCCTCCAGCCCCCCAGGGCGCCAGGCACAGAGTGCCAGGGAGAGACTTTGCAAGTGGAGCTGCGGCTATTGGGAGGGGCGCCGTGTCGGGGTCCCCAGGACCCCCCAGACACTGTGATTCACTAGGAAGACTTGTCGGGCTCGGTACACAGGCACCTTCATGGCTGTGATTCATCCCGGCAAAGGGATATGAAGTACAGTCTGCGGGGGGAAGGCTCAGGGCAGGATCCAGGGGCAGGATCCGGGGGCAGCCAGGTTCCAGCCTCCAGAGCCTCCATGGGGGTCACGCAGGATGCACTCAGTCCCAGTAGCACCAGGTGTCATAGCACGCGTGAAGGGTTGTCCCAGGAAGCCCACTAGAGCCAGGCACCCGGGGTGGTTACGGGGTGTTGTTCTCTCCCCGGCAAACTCCAAATCCCCGCCTCCCTGAAGGAGAGCAAGTAGTCTGCAGAAACCACGGGGTTTGCATGGAGTCTGGATGCAGGGAGGTCCTCCCATCACTTAGGGAATGGTGGGGTTCCTCCTGAAAATCCCAGTTCCTAGCCGCCAGCAGGTGGTTCCAGGGACGGTGGCTTCGGACCTGCTGAGAGAGCTCTTTTGTGCACAGGCCCCCTGCGGGTTGCTGGCAAGGGAGTGAACACCAGCCTGTCTGCCCTCTAGCCCCTGCTGTCCTGCTGGGGTCTCCCACTGGCCAAACCCCATCAGGAGCTAGATAGTCTGGGAGGCTGGCCTCCTGATGCCTGGAACACGATGGGCATGGGTGGACCAGCAAAATCCCTCTGTCCAGGAACACAGTCTTCCCCGGTGCCTTTCCACTCCTGGAGCACTGAGTGCACCAGGCACTCCTCCAGGCTCTGATGACAGAAAATTAGGTCACAGGGACAAGTCCTGTCCAACTGGGACTTGGATTCTAATGAGGAGCAACCACAGGGAAATGTAAACAGCTACACAGATAGTGAGATATTCCAGATAGTGAGAAATGCTTGAGGGAAATAAGGCATGGCAAAGCAGCGAGGGTGCTGGGGGCAGCCAAGTGGGGAGGGTTTCATCACCTAGAGCACAGTGGGAGGACCTCTTTGAGGAGGTGGCATAAATGATGAGAAGGAGCCAGACTTGCCAGGATCAAGAGAAGAGGGAGTAGTGGATAGGTACTTGCTGTGGTGCAGACAGCATGTGCAAAAGCCCTGCGGTAAGAGTTTGGCTTGTTTACAGGATAAAGGGAGGGCCAGGGCAGCCAGAGCATGTGAGTGGTGGTCCTGGGGCAGAGCATCAGATCGGACAGCTGGTGAAGCAGAGGCTGCAGAAGCATGCAGGTGGGGCCGGAAGTCTGGACACAGTTCTAATTTCTGTGGCAGCCACAGGAGGGTCCGGTCCGAGGGAGGCAAACCCTGATTTACATCGGGGTGTATGTGTGCTGGCTGCTACAGGAGGCTGGCCATGGAGTGCTGGACGTTGCTCTTGGCAGAGTTAGAACGTGGGAAGTGGTGGCTCTGGGAAGCCGTGCCCTAGCATTGGGGTTCAGGTGTGAGTTCCATTCAGTTCAGATAGGTCACGACATTTTCACCAGGAGCATTTGAATGTTTTCCCAAGCTCGCTGCCTGATGTCTCCTGCTGGAGCAGAGCGACTTTAACATGCTCTCGTGTATCAGACCTCTCTCTGACCTCGTAATAACAGCCTCCCCATAACCCTGTGCCATTCGGCGGTGCCACGTGGGGCCTTCCTTTCTTCTAATGACAGAAATTGTTTCGTGGAACTTGTACTCTGTACATAGAGTGCTTGAAACAGAAAGGGAGCTGACAAACAGGACTTCGTGGCAGACTCTTATTGAAGCCATAGTGCAGGTTGTAACATATGGGAAGGAGGGGAAGAAATTCAAAGACTGTGGTTGGTTCAAATATGCCGCACAGCGAAAACTGATGGGAAATGAACCAAGGTACCTATCTGCCTCATTGCCACATCCTGACTGTTTTCAGAGAAGCCATAGGAAAGATGGAGGGTTAGTGGGGCCTCCCACATAAGTTCAAAACTTGGCCCTGGGAGCTGTGGTCTTAGAGTGCACGTAGTTTCTGAGATCATTAGCACATCCATCACCCTAAAGCACAGGGAGCCTTATGGCCATTTTTATCTGCTTTTAAGACAAACATGAAATTTTTAGACAAAACAATTAATATCCTGGACAAATTGGGTAATACTCTTATCTGTTATGGTTCTCCATTCAAAGGGACAAAAAATGATTCAGATTAGTGTAAGCAAACAAAGGGAATTTATTAGCTGCATGACTGGAAAGGAATATACTAGCTTCAGGCACAGTTTGACCTAGGTGCTCAAATTATATCATCAGGATCCTGCTTTTCCTTCTGCTTCTCTTGGTTCTATGTCCATCTTGTTCTCAGATGGATTATCCCCTCATGGTGGCTCCAGCTCTAACCACGTGTCCTCAACTTTCCAAGTCCATTGGACAAAAGATGGAGTCTCTTCCCAGGCTTCCCTGGCAGTCCAATATCTCATTCTGCATGGATGCACCTGGACCTTGTGTTCCCCCCGACCAGGCACTATATCCAGGGGATGGGATTGCCCTGGTTGGGCAGGCCTGGGTCACAGTACCATTCCTGAGCCAGTGCCTGTCGTTGTGACAGGGGAGGCGGGAGGAAGAGGGATGTTGTGCGCTAACTGCTCAGCCCTGGCCACATGCATTCACCCCAGCAGGACTGGCCTGGCATGAAGTCCACGGTCCAGGCTGGGGGAGGAGGAAGCGGTAGATGCCAGCTGGGGAGAGACGCCTGCGCAGCTCTTGCACATGCTGTAACCGGCCCCCTTCTCTCTCTCCTTGCTCCTTGTAGGTGAAAGCAGAGCATGCTTGGCTCTACCACGTGCTTGCCATAGTGACCAGAGAACGCGATTTGGCCGTGAAGGAGAATCTTCGGCTCCAAGCCAAGCTGGAGAACCTAGAACAGGTCCTAAAGGTAGGACAGTGATGCCTCTACTGCCCCGGGGCCAGCATGTGGGGCTCAGACTGCAGGGCTGCACAGAGGCCAGTGGTGGAGACTGTTTGATACCACCATCCAGAGTCAGGGCTCTCGGGCTGTTTTCATGCCTTTTGTGGTATCAAAAGCATTAAATAACACAATTCAAATATTTCTGGAAGTGGTCCCAGTGAAATCAGTTATGCATTCCCATTTCTTAGGATGCTGACCATAATCCCTTCTGGGGAAACTGTTGGCTCCTGGAGGGAAGCAGATCTGTGGCTGGCAGGGACTGGGGTGAGGTGGGGATGGAGAGCGGCTGCTTTTCTTTTGGGGTGATGGATGTTCTGGAATCTGTGTGATGATCAACAGATATACCAAAGCTCCTGCTCTGTATATGCTTGCCTCGACTTCCCTGAAGGCAGGGCCCAGGCTGGCTGTGACTGCTCTGTGGCCACCATTTGCTCTGCATTCAGAGCAGCACCCCTATTGAAATGAGCTCCTACCATGCAATCATGCATTTCCACAGCGTGCAGATGACCGCCTGAGTTCTCTGAAGGCATGAAGCACGGCCGTTCAGCCCTGCCTTCGGTGGTCGGGATGGCGTGGGTGTCAGGTGAACCCGGCAGCAGCTAGGCTGGGAATCCCTGGCTGTGCCCAGGGCAGGCTCTGCCAACGGATGCTGGATTCACGTCATTGGGAGGGATGGTGCAGAGCATAGAGGTTCTCAGAGGGGCCGTCTGGCAGCCCGAGGGCATTTGTGATTGGCATGACCGGGGAGGGGGCTTATTGGTGTCTGGATGGCAGGGACCCCTCCAGGGCATGCTCCAAGACAGGGAATCAAGTGGCCCTGAGGCTGGGAAACTATGCGGATTAGTTTCCTGTTGCTGCTGTAACAAATGGCTGCAGCCTGAAACAGCACGAATGTGTCCTGCTATAGTGGGGGGGACCAAGCATCCAGGATCAAGGCGTGAGCAGGGTGCTCCATCTGAAGGCTGTGCACAGACTCCGTTGCGTGTCTTTTCAACCTTCTCGTGGCCATGTGCGGCCGCTGCCTCCACCTGCAAAGCCAGTGATGTGGCATCTTCCCTCGTCTCTGCCTCCTGCATAAAGGAAACTGTGGTGACGCTGAGTCTCAGCGTCGGACAGTCTCCCATCAACGCCCTTCCCTAACCACACCTACAGAGTGAAGTGACATGTGAACAGGCTGCAGGGATCAGGAGGTGGGCATCTCTGGGGGCTGGAATCCAGCCTGCCTCAGCAGCAATAATGCTGATCCTATCTGTGGGCAGAGGAGGCCTCATTTATAGGTTCAGGAGTGTGAAAGCTTATGTGTGCAAACCTCTGTATCCCTGCCTGCCTGGGTGCTTGGGGCTAGTCTTTCCTCCTACCTGGAGGGCACTGAGCACGTGTATCATGACCAGACTTGTGGAGCCCCCTGCCCTGACCCGATCTGACCCCGGGTGTGGATGTCAGGGTCCTGCACCCATGTAGACGTCCCAGGTTCCAGGCTCAGGTTCTGTACCCCATGCCTGCCAACATCTCTCTCTCTGGCTGCCCTCCTTTGTAAGGGTGGACACACCAGAGGTGTCATCCGTCCTTGGGGGGTAGGCTAGAGAGGTGACCTATGCAGGACCAGGGGGGAAACCTGAGGACCCTGTGACAGAGAACTCCAGGGTCGAGAGGCTACGGTATGGTCTGGGGATGGAGTGTGGGATCCGGGTGGGCTTGTCCCCGGGAAGCCAGGAAATAGGGGCCCTGTGTCTAAGGGTGGCACTGGGTGGTAGCTGGGTGGGCAGCCTATAAGCAGCTGTCAGGGGCGCTGCTATCTCTGTCAGTAGAGGTCAGTGCCCATGAAGCCCCGTGGGGACATGTGACAGCCTGTGAGGCCCCATGGGGATCTGTGACAGCCATGAGGCCCCGTGGGGGTATGTGATAGCCATGAGGCTCTGTGAGAACATGTCACAGCCCTCTGGGGACATGTCATAGCCATGGGGGCCCCATGGGGACTTGTGACAGCCATGAGGCCCCATGGGGACCTGTGACAGCCATGAGGCCCTGTGGGGACACATGATAGCCGTGAGGTCCTGGGCTCTGGTATTTCCCTCCCCTGGTCTCTCTGGGCCCCCCTTTGCTGTTGTCACCTGCCCGTCACATGGGACTTGACAGCCAGAGTGGCACCACTTAAACAGAGATCGGATCCCAATGCTGCCCCAGCTGTCCCCATGACCAGTCACTCACACCAGGAGCCTCACCCCTGGGCAGGCCTCTCTGGGCTCATACCCTCTGCCCAACGCTCCCATGGCTCTGGTCATCCCCTGGGTCCAGAGCACAGCCAGGTGCTTAATACCCACTGGACAAAATTCCTCTCCGTTCACCATTTTTTTTAAGGTTTTATTTATTTGATAGCGCATGAACAGGGGGACAGGCAGAGGGAGATGGAGAAGCAGACTCCACACTGAGCAGGGAGCCCAACGTGGGGCTTGATCCCAGGGCCCTGAGATCATGACCTGAGCCAAAGGCAGACACTTCCCTGCCTGAGCCCCCAGGTGCCCTTCTGTGGGGCTCTAAGGAATGAATGAACTATAGCAGTCAAGGACGATGCCCCCAGGAGGGCACCGCTGCTCCCCCGCAGGGACCAGGGAAGAGCATGAGGTGGTGGGTTCTGGGTGAGATTCCGAGGTAGAAAAACAGAATTTGCTGAGGGCCTGGACATGGGGTGTGGCAGACAGGGAGTGACACGGACCACGCCAGGGGTCAGGCTGTAAGTTTTTGCTGTGACTTAGAACATGGGTGATGGGGACTCGGGTGTCAGGATCACCTTGTGCTGGAGATGGGGTGCACTGTGACCAGGGGATCCTTTGTCCTGCTAATCATCATGAAGGTGGCTCCATTCAGTTACCAGAAGACATGTGAGGTGGAAGCGATTCATTTGGGTTCTAGTGTGATGCTCGGATGGCAATCACAGCACCTTGTCATTTGATCGTCTGGTGGTCACAGTTGACGAAATTGTCCCACCTCGTACCTGATGCTGTCTTCTAAGCCCTCGGAGGGATGGGGGGCAGAGGGGACACAATGCTCAGTACATGAAGCATGCCTGCTTTGTGCTAACGTGCATGACTACAGCCCTGGCATCACGCCAGCGTGTGTTCCGTGTCTGTCTGAACGGATAATTAGTCCATTGGTCACGTTCAGATGTTGGGTTTTTTGTTTCCAAATATTGCTGATGTGCTGCTTGTCTCCATCCTGGGAATTCAGTCTAGCTAAAGATCCCATGCAGCATGTCTCTGATGGCCTATAATTGGTCATGTAAATCAGGAGTCCAGCAACACGCAGTGCTTCCAGAGGCCTTTCCGCTGGATCAGGGGCTGCCAGGTAACTCGGCACTTGAATAGCCAGAAGCGTGTGACCCAAATGCTGATTCGAAGAGGACACGAGTTTGCCTCCGACACTCCCCAGGGCTGCTGTGACTGGCCTGGTGAGAGACCCACGGAAACCCACACTTAAGGACATGCTTGATCATTCGACAATATTTTGTGAGCACCTGATATGTGCCAAACACTCCAGGTGCTGGACCAAAGTGACCTAAGTTCACACCCTTGATTCACATGAAGTTATTTGTTTTATTTTTATTTTTTTTAAAGATTTTATTTATTTATTCATGAGAGACACACAGAGAGAGGCAGAGACACAGGCAGAGGGAGAAGCAGGCTCCCTGTGGGGAGTATGATGTGGGACTTGATCCTGGATCCTGGGATCACACCCTGAGCCAAAGGTAGATGCTCAACCGCTGAGCCACCCAGGCGTCCCTTATACCAAGTTCATAAGCAAATAAGTGTCAGGTGGCGACAAGTACAAAAGACAAAGATGGCTTTGTATGCAGCACTTGGGGAAGACCTCATTGATGGTGTGATCTTTGTGGGGGTAACTGGGTGGAGGGAGGGAGGGAGTGTGCAGAGCAAGCAGAGGCTGAGGCAGGGGTGAGTCCCTGACATGTCTGAGGAACAGGGAGAGGTCTAGGAAGCAGATGAGGTCAGGAAGATGGGGGGGAGTCAGGAAAGTTCAGGTCTTGAAGGCTGAACCACACTGGCCTCCCTCTACTGCCTCCCGCAGGCATGCTCCATCCACCCCAGGGCCTTTGCATGTGCCATGCCTGTTGTCTGATTGCTTTTGTCCCAGTCACCCTCCAGGAGACAGTAAGTGCCACATGGACAGGTCCTATATTTTTTCTGCTTATCAATATATGTGCCACACAGGCATAGAAAAACCACATAATAAATGTGGGCTGAGTGGCAGACGGGCACAGAATATTCTTAAGTCTGCCCAGTGGAACCAGTCTCTTCCGAGCAACCTGCTCACAATAGCTGCTCAGCTTTCCGGAGACCTTCAGATGTGACCTACCTGAATTATCCCCTAGAGCCCATTTTCCATACTGCAGCCGCAGCCACATTGGTAAAATAAAACAAAATTGCTGCTTACACCTAGCAATTGCTTCTTATTGCAGAGAGATTAAAATCTGAACTCTTAGCACAGGACCCCACACTGTGTCCCCCACCTTTACCCCCACTTCCACCCTGAGCCCTGTCACCCAGTGCCCAGCCACAGTGGCTTTCTCTTTCTGGAACATGCAGCACCTGTTTCTACTGCAAGGCCTTTGCACTTATGGTTTGGAATGCTGTTTTCCTCAGCAGCAGTTTGTCCCTGTCTTGGTTGCATGTCACTTCCTTGGCAATACCTCTTCCGACCCTCTATCTCTCTCTCTTTAAAGATTTTATTTATTTATTCATGAGAGACACACAGAGAGAGGCAGAGACATAGTCAGAGGGAGAAGCAGACTCCACGCAGGGACCCTGATGAGGGACTAGATCCCAGGACCTGAGCCAAAGGCAGATGCGCTTTACCACTGAGCCACCCAAGCGCCCCTCTTCCGACCTGCTCATCCACAGGAGCCACTGTCCTGCCTGTCATCACCACAGTGTCTGATTCCATTCTCTTCAAAGATGCCCATTTTATTTGTTTGTTTTTTTTCACTTGTGTATTGTTTGTTTTCCCTACAAAATGTAAGATCCCCGGTGCCTAGGACAGAAGGTGGCATACGGTGGGCACTCAGTAAATACCCACCGACCGGAGTAGATTAGGAACTGAGCAGATCATGCAGGGTGAGCAGTGAGAGGCCGGGGACTGCCGCTGTGGCCACCATTGCCCACGCTCTCTGCGGGGAATGACCACTCAGGTGAAGGTCTGCGGCTGAGGTTGCTCACTGGGGTTTGCACATGCTCTGCACACACCCAGCTCAAATCAGAAGCCGCCTCCTCCTAGCACAGAGTGTATCCCTGAGGACAAAGTGCTGGAGTGTTCACGGTTCCTGGCGTGTACATGGCCCGGCTAGGGGGCCCCATGCTGACTTCCAGGCCTCCAAACTCAGCGGTCCAGGCACATGTGTCTGACCTGGTGACAAGATGGAGCAAGCGGAACAGACTTTCTCTCCAACGTCTCAGACTCAAAAATTCTGCGGGATGGCCTGAGTGTTTTTCATGTGGACCTCCTGTTGCCAGGAACACAGGTGTCCTAGGTCCTGGGCATCATACCAGCTCCCGTGGAGAGGAAAAGTCACTCAGGACTTCTCAGTCACTGTGTCCTCCTTCTGCTCTGTTTCCTTGCTCAGGATCAGGAAGGCAGTGCTGCTTGTAAGACAGAACAGGTGGCTATCTGTGGTTTAGGACAGGATGAGAGCCCTGGCCAGGGACAGTGGCCTGCCCAAAACACTCCACCTGGACATCGCTGATGAAGCAGACAGGAGCCGATGGGTGCAGCCACTGTCCCCTGGTGGCCCAAGGACAGCTCCTGGTGACAAGGCCATAGTCCTGGAGGAGAGTGGGGTGTGGTGGGGTGACCATGTCCCCCACATTCACATCTGCTCAGAGCCTGAGTGTGACCTTGCCTGGAAAGAAGGCCTGCAGGTAGGATGGAGTGAGACCAGGCCCCACGAGAGGGGGCATGGCTTGGTCTGGAGACTTGGAGACTCAGGCACCAGACCATGGGGGCAGAGATGGGAAGTTATGCAGCCGGAGATTGACAAGGGGTGCTAGGGACCAGCAGGCAGAGGGACCCTGCCCTCAGCCCCAGAGGGAGCCCAGCCCACCCACAACATCTGACCACAGGCCTTGCCAGCAAGACTGCGGAGGGAGGCTGGGTGTTACCTGGCCTTTTTGGGACCGTCTTGTCATTGAGACTGAGTGCCCCCGGTTCTGCATGCACCATGCCAGCGACCCTGTGCCAGCCTGCCTCCCAGCACCCTGTACCTGTGCCAGGCTTGGAAGTTCACTCAGGTACATTTTGACGGCCTTGATTAAGCACACTTGGCGCATTATATTTTGTGATTCAAAGGGAAAGGGAAAAAAACCCTTCAGGACCAGGTTCTATTCTCATAATTCAACAGATCGGTCCATTTAAATGCAGACAATCTAAGGCTAATTTTGTTAATGAACAACTGATTATCTGGGAACAACTGATTATCTGGGTTTAATAAGTGACTCTCACGGTAACAATTAATCTCCCTTTATCTGCGGGGCCTTCCCTGTGCCTGCCCTCTCCTCATACCTTTGCACAGAAATATAGCCCTGTGCTGCCAAGTGCAGATCTGCCTGCTGCCAGTCTCGGTGGTAACTAATGTTTGTAGCTCATTTTCTCTGTTCTGGACTCAGGCTCCGGTAACACCCTCTGGGGCTTTCTGCACCATGAAAGTCATGTTGAGGGCTCCGTCTCCAGCCAAACCCTTGATGGGCCTGATCCAAGCCACGATAGTGTCGTCTCAATGTTCAGATCTGAGCCAGACGCAGGAAATTTGCTGCTCTGGAAGCTGCCCTGGCTGCCCCCACCTCTTCAGGGAGAGGCTTTGCATGAGGCTGCATGCAGGCTGGTTGCCGGCTGGTGCCGTGGGACCCACACGCATCCTGCTCTGCACCCGGCAGAAGGACGGCACCGGGTCTCGTCCTGAGACTTGGACCCTCACCCCCTCCACCGTGGAGTTGACAGTTTTCTCTCCAGGGCAGGGCTGTTGAGTCCCTCGTTCTCTGCTGGGTCCTGAGCCAGCTCATCCAAAATCCAAGCTGCTGAACATGCTGGGTGTTCCACTTTGTGGTCATCAGGAGCATGTGAGTGAAAACAGCAGCGGGATGTGGGGCCCCTCCGTCAGATTGAGACGCATTTGGGAGGGGCAGCAGGGAACAGGTGCACCGGACGGCCCTTCTGGGTCCTGGTCCTGCCCATTCCCGTGTGGCGCGTGTGCAGCCTCCGTCCGGGAGCCTACCCAGACACGCGATGCCCCCAGTACGCACTCTCCACGGGTTGGGCCGCAGCCTCCGCACTGGCAGACTCAGGCGCAGCACTCGCCAGACGCGGGGTGAGTGTGCTTCGGATCAGCCTGCAATCATCACTAGTGGCCAAAGTGTGTACCCAAGTGAGGGCTTCAGCGTGTCATCCCGGGGGTGCAACGGACCATGGAGAGGGATTGGACCTGCCCCTTTCCCGTACCTCTTCCCACCCACTCCCACGCACCCCTGCACCACAGACACACACACCACGCCGGCCCCTGCCTCCCTGAGCTTCCCCCAACCTTTACTTGGCGGGCTCCTTGTCATCATGTGGGTCTCGGCCAAATGTCATGTCCCTCACCAGCTTGAGTAAAGTGTCCACTACATCCTTCCCCACCTCGTGTATCCCCCTGCCTCGCCATCATGCTGTTGGTCCCTGAAACTTGCGTTCGTTTGCTAGATAGCCTGTTTATTTCCTGCCTCCCCCCCTCCGCAGGATGTAAGCTTCACCAGAATGAAATTAATCTTTCACTTGTTCATTATTCTGTTGCAAGCATCCAAGCATCTGGCACAGAATAAGTGTTCTGTAGTGGTGTTTGGATACATGACAGCACGTGTCCAGAATGTAAACTGCATTTCAGCCCAAGCCTGTAGTTCCTAAGATAAGACACCAAGGCTTATTGCTTCCCCATTTCCCTGTCACCCGGCTGCTGCATCCAGAGGCGTGTGATCACTCCTCCATTGTCCTGGCCATCCCATCCACGGCCCCATTCACACAAGCCTTCCTCCATCCTGGCACTTGCTTCAGTCCTTGCTCCCACAGGACCTTTGCACATACCATCCCCTCTGCCTAGAATGCCCTGCCCATCCTGCTTCTAACCAACTCCTGCTCATTCCCAAAACTTCCACTCACTGGTCACCTCCCCAGGACTCATCTATTCATGAATCACAACTCTCATCACTGAGAGCTTCTCCATGATTTTTATGGCATATATAGATGTAATTGTACCCACGACAACCACTACATAAATAGGGGAAGTAAAGATACGGCACTGTGGTCGTGTTTGTGTGTTCCACGTAGAGAGGCAAGTTACAATTCTGAGTAGATTATTTAAATTTAAACATGTATATTGAGATCCCTGAGGCAACCACTAAAAATTGGGTACAAATTTATAGCCCAACACTCAGTAGATACACTAAAATAAAATGCTAAAAACTGGGCACCTGGGGGGTTCAGTCGGTGAAGCGTCTGCCTTCAGCTTAGGTCATGATCCTGGGGTCCTGGGATCGAGTCCCGAGTCAGGGTTCCTGCTCAATAGGGGTGGAGTGGGGATCTGCTTCTTCCTCTGTCCATCCCCCATGCTCATGCCCTCTCTCTCTCAAATAAATAAATTTAAAAAAATCTTATATAAAAAAAGTAGTGCTAAAAACCATTCAGACAATCCCAAAAAAAGGCAGGAAAGGGAAATTGGAACAGGAAAGGGACAGAAAAAAACAAAACCCCAAAAACAGAAAACAGATAATAAGACGGCGTACTTAGGACTCACCGATAATTGCATTAAGCAATTCTGGGCAGGTCACTTTGAAAATCATATCCTGCTTGGTCCTTGCAATGACCTTGGGAAGGCAAGCTCCTCTCTCTGTTTGGCAGATGAGCACACTGCCCAGGGAGGGCAGGAAGGCCTGTGAGCACCTTCTGACGGTCTGTGCCCTCGGCCCTGGCCGCCGCAGGGGCCGCCGGGCTCCAGGAGGAGGGGTCTGAAGGACGGCATAGCCTGAGCACCCTGTCCTGTGTCTCTGCCTTCGCTGGGGAGTCCACGGGAGGAAGGACAGATTGGGAGTCAGGGAGGCTCTCAGATGTCATCCCACGGGCTCCCAGCGTCCTAATTCTCTTCAGTGTGAGAAATCAGACGCTCTGGCCAAGATACGTCTCTGCTTCCAGAATGCACGTGGCCCTGTTTTCATGCTAATTCTCGTTATGAATGAATCTGACTTGCATGGATGGGGCGAGAAGTCACGGACGCGGAGGACAGACCAACCCCTCGCAACGCCTCCTCTTCCCCGTGTCTGAGGACGTGAGCTTGGTCGGCGCTGGGATTCTTGCCACCAGATGTGGCGTGTAAGGAAATTGTGTGCAGAGATGCTTTGCTATTGCCACCGTGCATACCGGAGCCCATGAACGTGCCACTAACCGCGTCGCCAGTAACTCCTAATGAGAGAAATTATTTTTTCCTTCATTTCTTTGCTCAGGCAGGGCCGGATCCAAAGCAGAAGACAAATCCTCCTTTGATCCACCTGTGAGGAGATAATGCAATTTGCTCCATGCGTGAGCTTTCCCGGGGAAGCGGCATCTTGACATTTGCAGGCCACTTAAGAGCTGGTGCTGTGGCTGACATCAGATATAAATATCGCCGGTTTAAAAATAAATCCCGCCACAGGCAGAGCATTTTAGACAGGAGTTCTTGCCGCGGTGCCTGATCCTTAGTGCTTTTCAGATGTGAAATGTTCCTGCGGAATGGGGCCTGTGCCCTTGGCATTGGGAAGCTATCTGTAAAAGGAGGTAAAGCCAAACATTAGGAATTTGGTGGGATTTTGTCTTTGGGTGAAAGCCAAGGGTCTCCAAGCTCTCTGTGAGAACATGTGGGTCCCCGGTGCTCCCAGGGACAGCCTGAATCACAAAGACTTGAGAAATGATAAGAATGACGATGTAAATCGCCTCCCAAGATAATGCAGGCTGCCCTTTATTGCCCTGGCCGCATGGCACGCACTCCACATCGTGGCCAAGGATGGAGGGTATCTAGCGGCCCGTGAGCTTCAGAGACACCACACGACAGGGTCTCGCATGGAGAGACCTTGTCGTGCAGGAAGCCTGCGTATAGGTGCATCCCACATGTATGAGAAGCCTCCTGCAGGGCAGGGAGATGACAGAGTGAAGGGCTGTGAGCACAGGTCAGGGAGCTGGGCTCCCTGGGTTCAAGTCCTTGCTGCATCACTTCCTGGCTGGGCAACCTTGGGCAGTTTATGTAACTTCCTTGGTTGCCTTCTCTATAGACGGGAGTAAAAATGTGCCTGCCCCCAAGGTTGTTGTAAAGATTCAGTGAGTCATGTGTATGAAATACTTAGCACAACAGTCCTTCTACAACTTGTGTTTAGGTGAGATTGAGGATGCTGGTGTCTGGGGCTGGGAAGACCTTGCCAGCAACCTGCTTACAGGACAAGATTATAGGGCTATCACCTACAATGAGCACATCTACAATGTGCTGTGGCCCCACATGCGGCATCAGGTGCTCCCACACAGATTTGAGGTTTCCCGGTCACCCCCCTCCTTCCACTTGACCCTGAGCTCATCCCCTTGCTCCTTCCTGGGCTGGAAGGTCCCAGTGAGGTTAAAGTGTGGCCTCCGTGTACGTCCTCTGGACTGGCCATCAGCCTGGAGTTTCAGGCTGGTTGCTGGTTCTGTTGGACTCCTGGGTCTCCAGCTCCACACATCATGGTCACCCTGTGAGGAAGTTAATCTCTTGCCAGTGACTTTGAGCTTGGGACTTGTTTGCCTGAGCAATGGAGAGACATGGCACCTGGTATCTACCAGGTAGATACCAGCCTGACATGACTCTTGTGGTAAACCAAGCACCCTGACCCCATCCACCCCTGCCTCCCTGATCAGTTTATGCTCTTTCTGCTGCTAAGAAGATGTCAATCATTTCTGCAAAGCTCCTTTGACTCTCTTACCCCAAACAGGGCATTGAAACAGCCCCAAAGCTGTCGTGATCCACTAGCTGTCTCTTTATTTTGAGAAGCAAGATGAAAAAATTGTGAACTTTCAGTGCATGATGTAAGACATGGAATAAATTGTGTGGCAGCCATAAATGGTGTTGAAAAATATTTTAGTTTGGGATCCTTGGGTGGCGCAGCGGTTAAGCGCCTGCCTTTGGCCCAGGGCGCGATCCTGGAGACCCGGGATCGAGTCCCACGTCGGGCTCCTGGTGCATGGAGCCTGCTTCTCCCTCTGCCTGTGTCTCTGCCTCTCTCTTTCTCTCTGTGACTATCATAAATAATAATAAAAAAAATTAAAAAAAAATATTTTAGTTTGAACAAGTTGGGTTAAAGTTCATAGAAACCTATGTCAAATAGTTTGAAGAAAAAAAAGAAGAAAGTCATTGGTTGATAAAGTGGGATAGATGAGAACTAGGTTGGGCTTCAGGCATGGCTGAATCAAGGTGCTCAGATGATGTCATCAAGAATAGTCTCTCTTCAGGCACCTGGGTGGCTCAGTTTGTTAAGTGTCCGACTCTTGATCTCAGCTCAGGTCTTGATCTGCCATCCACAATTCAGTCTGAGTCTGGAGGCCTGAGATTTGGGGGCTGATTTTAAGTCCTGGCCTGAGTCTGAAAGCCTGAGAACAAGGAAACAGGTGTCCAAAGGCAGGAGAGGATGGATGTGTCTCAGTTCAGGCCCAGAGGGTGTGCCTTTTGCCACCTCTTTGTCCTTCAAGTCCTAGTGGAGTGGATGGGGGCCACCCACATGGGGGATAACTACTCCTTTCTCCTTCCACCCACTCAAATGCCATTGTCTTCTGTAAACCCCTCCCAGATGCACCCAGAAATACCACTTTCCTAGCTCCCTGGGGACCCCTACTCTATCAGGTAGACATATAAAGGCATGTGGGTGACTTCCACCCTGGAGCGTGAGCCTGGCCATTTCTGGGGGCAGGGGGTCCTGTTGGGGGCAGGGAGACCACCTGTGTCACCTGGTGGTGGCAGATACAGAAGACTGTGTTGCACTTGGAAGCACTTTGCAAAGCTCTGGATGTTGAGCGAGAAAGGACATGGGGACTGAGGAAGACAGCTAGCTCCTTGGCTGGAGGAATTGTGTAGATGTTTGGTGCCCATGCTGAGATGGGCAGGCTGGGGAGGAAGTGGTTTGGGAGAGAAAATCCAGACCTCAATTTTGGACAGGCTAAATTTGAGATTCCTCCTACCATACGTGGAGAGGGTGAGTGGGCAGGTGGCTATGAACAAAGAGATAAGGATTCAATTTGGAAGCATGAGTGTATAAATGGCAGTTATAGCTGTGATGTGGGATATCAGCCTGGGAAAGACTACAGCAGAGCAAGAGACCCCTGTGTTGTGTCAAGAGACCACGCAGGTAGGGAGCCGGGCAGGACCCGGGCTTCTGGGCAGGCACGGGGTGTGCCTGTGCAGGAATGGCTGTAGGTGGAGAGGTGCCAAAGGATGAGTCCCTGGAGCACGAGGTGGCCATGGCTGGATGGCCCCTAGCTTCCCTGTCACCCAGGGGGATGTCAGGCAGGGGGTGTCAGCTGAGTGCTGGGAGAAGCCAAATAGCAGAGTGGGCAGTGAGGATGTGGATGTGGCCAGTGGAGACGCCTCCGGGCCATGTGACTGGGAAGGACATCAAGTGCAGGGACAGCAGCAGGCTGGGGGCAGGGGGCGGTTTGAAGGGACAGGTGGGGTGTGAGCTCCCGAGAATCTGTCCTCCCTGCTACGGCATCACAGCCTTGAGCAGCGAACCCCACTAGGGGCGCGTACTTGTACACACATGTGCGTTTCTGACAACCAGTCCATAGGACTGTTTCCTCAGCCCCCAAAATTCTGGATCCAGTGGTTTTCATCCATCTGGGCTGTAAGTCCAGGTAAGGAACCCATGGAGGGTCTGCTACCCTGCGACAGCCCTGCAGCCCCGAAGCCTGTGGCGGCACGCTTGGGCCATCTCCCTGTCCAGTCAGTGTTTCTAATAAATCCTTGTAAGGAAAATAGTTTCCTCCTTCCCTAATAGCTTCCTTCCTGAAGCTAAATAAAGAGTACACAGGCTGTATTCAGCAGTGCCCACTTCCAAAATAAACAGAAGCACAGGAATTAGCCGGAACAATAGTGTAATTAGACAGCTGCATAATTGTTCATGCAAACCAGGTTGCCTCTCAGAGCCTGAAAGCGCAGATCTGCCTGCAGCGGATTTTCACGGTGGAGAAGGTGGTTGGCAGGAGGCCTCAGGCAGCAAAGGTCAGCAAGCAAGCAGACCCTGACTTTGACGCTTGCCGCTCTGGGAAAGGCTTCTGTGCTAGGTGGCCTCATTCGGCTTCTCTGGGTCTGTTGCCCATGGCCAGCGGTGACCGCAGCGCCGGGCTGCCGGCGTCAGATGAGGCAGTGCACACACTGGTGGGTGCTTGGCGCGCAATGAGTGCTCCGTAAACAGGAGCATGGCCTCTTCCTCGCATCTTACCGGTGCTGTGGTCCAAGCCACTGGGCTCGCTCTGCAGGCTCCTCTACCCCTGTGCATGCGGAGCCGCACTGGAGTGGGATTAGGGTGCTGTGCTGTGCAACATGCTCCAGGCCTCTGTGGCCACTCGGGTCTCATGCTCAGGGTGAGATGTGACACAGCACTTCATAGAACCTGGGCACCACTCCAACTTGTGAGACATTCAGAACACCTGCACGAAGCAAGTGCCGATTCATAATTAACAATCAACAACAGTTATTTGGCATATTGGGAGCGTGGCTAATAATACCAATAAATAATTCATCCAGGGGGAGAAAGTGAAGCATGGAGAGGTTAACTCACCAACTGGTCCAAGGTCAGCATTGGGATTTGAACCCAGGGAGGTGTGGCTCTGCCCTGTACTGCCCCAAAATGCCAGAGGTGCGTCTCCACTGTCACTGTGGTATCTGTGCCATACCCACAAGCACCTGCCGGGAATCCTTACAAAGGCCAGCTGCTGGAAAGAGGCCAGTGTGGTTGGAGCAGAGTGCCAGCAGACAGCACCAAAGCCTGAGATTCAGAGGCTTCATCGAGCCTGACTCGAATCTGGGTCAGCCACTTGCCAGCTGAGTGATGAGCCAGGAGAACCTCCCTGTGCCTCAGTTTCCCTATTATAGTGCCTGCCTCCTGGGTGAATGGGAGGATTGCAGAACTTAAATCACCCTAAAAGGCTTGGAACAATACCCACTACGGAGGTAAGGATCCATAACCTGTGACTGTCACTTGCTCAAGGCTGGGGGAACTGACGGGAGAGAGAGTTCTCCTTGCACAAGGGCCTCTGGTTCTGCTCAAATGCTCAGGGTGTTTGAGATACCAGAGGTGGAAGGCTTGTTGGCATCAGGACTCTGGGAGGCAGGGGAGAGAGGGTGATGAGAGCCAGAGCATCCTGCAGGGCCCCCCCACAGGACTCCTGGGTCTCCCCTGACCTCGCCCTGTCCTCCCAGCATATGCGAGAGGCTGCAGAGCGGCGGCAGCAGCTGGAACTGGAGCATGAGCAAGCCCTGGCTGTCCTCCACGCCAAACAGCAGGAGATCGAGCTTCTGCAGAAGGTGAGCGGTGGGCACGCGGGGGGTAGGGGTGTGGAGGGAGGAGGTGGTGGGGGCTGCGCACCCAGCTCCCCTGAATAACCCACGTCCCTGGGCTCAATGGCAAACACTTGGAGGCTCCAGCACACGGTGCTGGTGGGCTTGTAGGGAGAGCACACTCCTGTGGCCACGGCGGGGTGTCAGCCACTTCAGCCTTGGAGGCAAGCAACCTGCCAGCATTGATGAAAATTTAAACGCGCATGTATCTTGATTTGCAACCTTCCATTCTGGAAAAATTGCCCTGCAAGAACCTCAGGAGCCGGTTCAAAATGACTTGAGTTTTGTTTTCTTTGTTCTTTAGGGGTTTTGGGGGGTTGTTTATTCAGTGCTGGTGTGTGGGTTGGGGGCGGGGATTGGGGTTAAGTTGGATGCCCACCCAAGGTGGGGGTATAAATTGGGGTGCATCTGTATGAGACCAGGACAGCATCATCAAAAGGAATAATTTTGGTTTATGTCTGCTGTACTGGGGAGATTTTCATGATGTAGTGTTACGTGAGCAAAGCACCTCTCAGGGCAATATTTGCAGCATGATGTCGTGGGCGAGGGAAGCCAGGGAAAGAGAAGAAAGAGGAAAGAGAAGCAGAGATTTAGAAACAAGGACTGAGCAGCTCAGGGGACATATCCCCGTGGCACCCATGGTGGTGGTGGTGCTGGGGTCTGAGAACATTGCCCCCAGCCGCAATTTGTCAACAGCCCTGGTCCTCTCCTGTCTCTCTTCACCTGGGATTTGGGTCCAGATGTGGTTCTCATTTCCTTCCTGAGTCCTACCTGGGGGCCACTCCTCCCCAGAAGGCAGCCGGCGCCTCCAGCCAGAGCCTTCCTGGTCTGGGTGACAGGTGCATGGCAGCCTGAGGGGGGCACTCCTGAGATAGGCTGGCTGACTGGCAGCGCAGGCAGCTCCTCCCGCATCTGGGTGGCCCTCTCATCCTGAGCCCACCTCTTCTCCAGGCCTCTCATCCTGAAACAAAGAGCTGGGGCCATGTGCCCACCTGGCTGGGGATGGGTGTCTGCTGGCACGGCCCCTTCCCCTGTGGAGTTTGGGAACAGCTTTGCACCCGGTGGAGAATTTCCTGGTCTGCTTCTCTACTGGTTTATTGAGACCATGCGTCAAGGATAGATGTCATTAAGCCCGTGCTGATGGGGACTGTCCGGCCTTGTTACCTGCCAGGATGCGCTGACTGGCACAGCGAGAAGCGATGTTTCATTGGATGTTATCCAGAAAGGATATTGCTTGCTGGAGTCCAGACAGAGACACTGCTCGTGTCTCAGCCACCGTGTGGAAGGGGCTTCCGGTGCCCGGACACGGCCGCTGGACACCTGCGCCCGCTCCCTGCAGCCCCGGAGCCCGCCTTCTTGGCCCTGCACCTCCCAGGCAGAGAGGAAGCCTGGCGAAATACGAATTCCGTGCGGAAGGGGTGGCAGGTCGATGTTTCTCAGCAGAGCATTCTCCAGGAGCCTGGAGTTTTATTTACAAAGCATCTGATGCCAGGAAGGTGCACCAGAGCCAATTCTGTCATTCAGCCTTTTCTGTGCTTCATCCAATTTCTCTCTCCCTTCCCTGCATTCATTCATGGTCTCTATTTTGGACAAACTGATGCTTAATCAGAGGCAGGAGCAGAGGGAGAGAAACTAGTGCAAAACCAGTGTGCCAATGTTGTAACTGCTTAGAGCTCTGATTTTTTAACAAAGTACTCGAAGAGGAATATTGAACTTTGACAGAATGAGACTGGCGATTCTTTAGAGCTCATATTTCCATTTGATTTTCACCATGGAGGGCCAGCATGCTACACTTGCTGATTTGATCATTCATTCATTCATTCATTCATTCATTCAACAAATGTTGGCTGTGTGCTACCTGTGTGTCAGCCACTCAGGATTGTTCCAGAAGGGGGGCCCAGTGGCGGGGAGATGGCCTGTGCCCACGTGGAGAGTAAGCTCCCCCCTACCCTCACAGAGGGAGGGTGAACTGAGTTCAGATCATGCAGGTGCCATGAGGGGGTGGGACAGAATGAAGTGATAGGTTCATGAGGGCAGGAATCCAGACCCGGCAAGCTTAAGGGAGTGGCAGGCATGGGTAATGCAAGTGCTCTGGTCCCTGGCACCCTGGGAAGGAGGCCCTTAGAGGGATGCAGACTGTGCTGGCAGGCAGGAGATGCGTCCCAGGGAGATGGCGCCCAGCCCTCTGCAGGCTGTGGGAAGGAGCGTGATCTCGTTCCCAGGGAACAGGAAGCCACTGGGAGGCTGAAACGGGTTTAACAAGGTGTGATGCTCATTCTTCGAGCATCATGCTGGGGATTGATCTGCAGAGGGGCAGGGAGGCCTGGGGTCTTGGCCTAGGGCAACGGCTGCAGTGGGGAGAAGTAAGTAGATGCATCCCAGGACAGATCAGGAGGCTGAGCTGTCTGCTCGGGGGCTGTGGTGGAAGGAGCAGGGGTGGGGCATGCCGGGAGGGGAAGTCCAGGCTGACCCTGGGCCTCCCAGCCCTTGAGCATCGAGCATCAGTGTGGACCTGGAGGATGGGAACATCGCTGCAGCTGGCATGGTCCTGGATTGGCTGACTTCCACATAGGTGCATGGGAGGGAGGGAAGCCTCCAAGCCACAAGTGGAGGGACATCAGTTGGCTCTCAGGAGACCTACTGTCCCATGTTTTCACTTTTTGGAGAAAAGACAGTGGACAGGGGCATTTTCTTTCCACATAAACACTGCAGAGCAGCACAGACCTGTGGACGGGCTGGGGCAGTATGGGGTGGGGGGCATTAGGGCTGGGAGCTCGCTGGGTAATGCGTGCCAGGAAGGGCTGAGGAAACAAATGGCATCTTTATCCTAAAAGAAGCCAGGTACTTACTGGGCTCTGGGGACGATTTTTAATGGAACCTTCTCACTTCAAGCCTGTTATGAGCCTAGAGTAGGTACTGTCATCATCCATTTCCGAATCAAGGACGCTAAACCCCGGAGTCATTAAGTAACTTGCCAAATGCCACTCGGCTGGCGAGCAGCACAAAGTGAATTTGCACTGAACCTGTGAGGCCAGGATGCTCCAGTATTAAGGCTCGGGGCTGACCAGAATCTGGCCCTCGCCCCCCTACCACAATAAAAGTTCCAGAACTCTCTGAGGTCCAAAGTGGAGTCTCACGGCACAGCAGAGGGCTTATCTCTGAGAGCTACATGTTCTCTCTGGCTACAGCTCTCAGGCTCCTTGCTTGCACTCCAGTGGGACCCCTGTCCTCTTCTTGCCCATGTAGTGGCTCTTATTACCACCCAGGTGTGGACATCATGCCAAGGGCTGGTCCCTGTCCTCATCCTCTCTAACTCACACAGTTTGGGTGGTAGAGCTCCAGGACGCCACCCTTTCCAGTACCTTTCCTTCCACGCAGATTCCGCATAAGCATCACAGGTGTTCCCCAGGACTCGGTCCATGAGCCACATCTCTCCGTCGACACTGGCTCCCGTGGCGACCTCATCTGGCCCTGTGGGTCTAAATACCATCTGGATACCTGCCACACCTCTAGCTCTCCATGCTGGATTGTGAACCCACTTCTTTCATCCAGCCTTCCACTTGACATCTCGATACCAGCTCCAAGTTGAAGGGTGTCCTCAGCCACATCCGTGCATCACCTGTCCCTGGAGTTCTTGGGACCCACCTCCTGGGAGCTCCCTTTATACCTGTCTGTACTTCGTTGGATTGTCTGTGTCCTGGAGCCTGCAGTGTCCCTGTCTTGATGTACAGCAGGTGTTAGGGAAGGAGGGGTATACTTTCCCTCTAAATGACAGGCAGTGCTTGCAGGTGCTTCCATGCTTCAGCCTCCTGTTGGGCTGCCCTGAGGAAGTGAGGGCATCCGCTGCCAGGGTCCCGGGCCCCAAGTTTTCCCTGGGGTGCCTCTCTCTCCCCAGAACATCACTCCTCTGCCCAATATGGTGCTTGAGAGAAGCAAATGGAAACATTTGTTGAATTAAGGAAAGAAAGATCAAAATTCCCAAGGCTGTTCTAACGGAAATCAGGGTAAAATGAGGCTGTCCAGCTAGCCGGTAGCTCTGGTAGCTGGGTGGTTGCAGCATCTAAAGATACAGAAGGGACACCTGGGTGGCTCAGTGGTTGAGCATCTGCCTTTGGCTCAGGGCGTGATCCTGGAGTCCCAGGGTTGAGTCCCCGCATCAGGCTTCCTGCATGGAGCCTGCTTCTCCTTCTGTGTTTCTGCCTCTCTCTCTCTCTCTCATTAATAAATGGGTTAAATCTTTAAAAAATAAAGATACAGAAGACAGCCAAGCAGGGCGCAGGGCTATCTGTGGGCCACCAGGGCCATCGGTGGTCCCATGGGACCTACCTCGTGAAAATCAGGGAACCAAGAGCTCTGTCCAGAATCCTTGTCTTCATTCATTCAACAAACAAGTCAACAGTTATGGAGCACTTTGTGTTGGTCACATTCTGGGGGCTGGTGGCATGGTGCCGAGTGAGGCCCTGGACAGTAACAATCAGGCAGCGACCCTGTGAACGTTTGTTCTATGTGTGGAAAGCCCAGGGCCTGGTGCCCGGGATGCTTGCTCACGGACTCTCAGCTCCAGCCTCCCTGCCTCTCCCTCTCCTGCCACCCTGGCCTCCGTGCCTGGACCACACCAAATCTTCCCGCTCTTGGATCTTTGCCCAGGATGCCTGGTCCCCCAATAATGGCAGGGCTGGCCTACTTTGTCACTAAGGTCCCTGGTGTGCCACCCTTCCTGGGAGGGGCTCCACTCCCTGCTCCGCATCCTCTAGCACACCACCCTGCGGATGGTGCTGTTTGCTCATCGATTTGCCTGCAATCTGTCCCCAGAGAACAGTGTCTACACTCGGAGACACGGCCCCCTACTCAGCAGGTGCTTGGCAAACACTAACGAAGAGGCATCGAGAGCCTGGGACAAGGAAAGGGGTGTGGCAAGCAGCCATCAATAGACTTGGTGGTGGTCTCAACCGGTGATGAATTCTAGGCAGTATTCCGTGAACGGCTGTCGCAGGAGTCACTAAGACACAGCTCCGCCCTCCCCACGGCCTGTGGGCGCCAGTCCCCTGCAGGTCAGGCTCCCACACCCTGGTGCCTCCTCTCTGAACGACCAGTGGCCAGAGCCTGGCTGCTCCGCAGCTCCAGACTTCCAGCTCCATGTGCCAGCTGCATCCTTGCCTGGTGACAGTAGCTGTGATAAGCTAAGGGTGTTTCCAAATTTAAAATTTGTCTGCAGTCCTGACTGATTTTACTGTGGCTCAGAGTTCCTCCCATGGGTGAAGTGACTGCTTTCAGGGTTAGGGCTGCCACGGAGCCCGAGCCACCATGCACATCATGATCGCTGCTCTGCCTCCATTTCAAATCCTTCTTGTGGATGTTGTGTGCAGATAGTAGGAGATTGCGGACTGACCTCGTGTTCATTCAGTGGAGAATCTGCCCTAGTTCCGTGTGCTTCTACCACGCATGCCTGGGGTACCGGGTGTCCAGTCGGTGGCTCCCTCAGCTCTGACATGAGGCTCCTTGCAGCCCCCACAATGCTTTTGCCCTGCTGCATCTTCACCAGCACCCACAAGCTCCAACCAGTCGCCAAAGACACTGAGCACTAGGTGCAGGGCCCGTCGCAGCCAGATTTCCGGACCTTGGCACCAAGTCTGCCAGCATGTCTGCACCCCTGTGCCCTGCTGGAAACTGCCACGTGAGCAGCCCTGGTGACCGACCGCCCTGGATGCTCCATCTCCCAGATGACAGCCCCCTCCCCTGACGGTGGGACTCTGTGCCCCTGACAGCCATGGGCCCTCTCAAGCATCACCGTGTGCTCTGTGTGGGAAATCGTGCCTGCATGAAGGTCACAGCTTCCCCCGCAAGTTGGCCACGGCCCCCAAATGAGCTTCACGTAAGCTGTTGCTTAGACGTTGCAAGAATTCAGCGCTGACAATTCTGTTAATTTTAACAATCTATTCTGATTGCCCAAATGGCCCAGCTTGCAAGTAGCCTGTGAAAACCAGCTCCTGCTTTTCTCCTGAAGCCAGAAACCGAGTTATTACCACAAACTTGGCCGAGTTTTCATGGCTCGCTTTGGGTTTTTTTTGTTGTTGTTTTTCATCCTGCCAGTTGGAAACTATCTTTGACTCAAGTGGCTCAATGGTGGTGTTATTTATATAATCCCCGTACGTCCTCTGGATGGCTGTCTTTTCTTCCCCTGGTTCTGTTATTTATTGTCGGTCTCATTTCTGCTTTGAAAGGAACGATTTTAAGCACTTAAAGATTCCACTGAATTCAAGAGTGGTGTAATGAATCTGGCATTCTGTCTGCTTCCCTCTGGAAGCTCTGGAGCCCCTCGGAGAGATGCGCCCGCAGGACGTGTGGGGATGAACTCTGCAGGGACCCCAGGCTCCCCATGCGTGGGCCAAGCCGGGTGAGCAGAGCTCCCGCCTCCTCCCGAGGGGCTGCAGTGTTGGGCAGCCCATCCCTACCTGTTCTCTTGGCGCTGAGAGACCGTGCTCCTCCAGAACCGAGAATTCTAGATGTAGATCTCAGCCCAACACATGGATTCTTCATGAGTGCTTGAAATTCCAAGAGGCAGGTGCCCTGCAGTCAGGAGATAAACCTCTCCAAAACCTGCTTCTCAGGGTCTCTGGGAACATCTGTGAAGCCACTGAAACCAGTGCAAGGGGGTGTCTGTCCACATGGCCACACAGGGCAAGCTTTCCTTCTCGGCTTGGGACTCAGCCTCAGGCTCTCACGGAACTTCAGTGCCTCCAGCTTTAAAACAGGAAATGGTGTGTTCTCCAAGAGCTGATGCTTGTGTTCAGTAGGACTCTTGGTTTCAAGGGACAGAAAATAGAAAGAGGGAATTTTGTGCACACAGCTGAAATGGGCTTCAGGTGTGGCTAGATCCAGCACGCTCCTGCCTTTGCTCCCTGGTGTATTGGCTGCACTTTTGACGGTCAGGTGGAGGCGACTCCAGCCTCATCCCTCATGGTGGCAGGACGGCTGCGGCACTCCAAACTGTCCTCCACTCAGGCTTGGGTCCCAAAGGCAGGGATTGTCTGTCCCCTCTCCCCTAGTACTCCTGGCAAAGCTGTAGCCAGGCTTCAAGCCCACCTGTAAACCAACCACTGAGAGTTTGGAGCTGGTCTCATGCATCAGGATGAGGCTAGGTCTCCAGAGCCCTTGGGGCTCTTCCCAGGAGAGGAGGCCACAGAGGCCAGGTGGGCCAGGTCACAGTGCCAGCCCTCGGGTTGGGGAGACCAAGGGATGATAATGTTGCATTTCCGTTTTGTGTGAACTCACCATGTGCTCGAACAACAGCCATCCTGAGAGGCTGGTTTGATGAAACTTGGAATATTTCTTATTCTATAGAGCAGGTGGCTTTGCTTCAAGTAATTTGAAGAGGGTTGCCCCTCTCACCCCCCACCCCTGCCACAGGCTGAGCAGCTGAGCACCTGTCAGATGCTTGGGGCTCCCATCTTGGGCTCTCCTTGGGGCCCTGGGCGATCGCAGCTGACCTTCAGCTACTTGGTGGTTGAGTGCATGGCGGCGTCTTGTTTCCCAAGCAGCTAAGGGTAGCTGGGGAGAGGATCAGTGATCCCTCCACCGCCTCAGGTTTCCGGGAGCTTTGTCAAGCTCTTCTCCAAGCCTCCTTGTGCGTGTGACTGCCTCTCTCCCGAGGATCAGGGTCTCTGCATCATGCTCTGGTCGCATTCCCACCCCTGTCTATCCCATTGCTGCCAAGTCAGGGCATGATTTCCCATTTTACAGAGTGTCCCAGCCGGCCAGTATTCATCTCTTGTTTGCCCAAAGGGGAGAGAAATGAGAACTGATCTAGATCCTCAGAATGGGGTGCTTCCTAGGGGGGGTAAACATCAGAGACCCATGCCCCGACTTGATCTGATTCTTTTCTCCATCCCTTGCTTCAAATGTTTACTCTTCTCTCTTTTTATCATAAAAAAGGCTCAGGTTGAAGCTAAGAAGGAACATGAAGGCGCTGTCCAGCTGCTAGAGGTAAGTGCTGGAGCTCCACCCACTGGCTGTTGGGGCAGTGAGGTCAGCGCTGCCTTCGTGCCTCATGCGAGTGGGCAACACTCGTGAGCGCCCAATGGGCACTGGCCACGAACACTACTCGCCCATGCAACCGCACAGAGGCCAAGGCATGTCCCCAGGCTACACAGTCCGCCCTGAGGCCCGGGGCCTCACATGGGACCCGCTCTACACTGAGGGCTCCTCTTGGATTGCAAGCAAGGAGGATGAGGCCACTGCCTTGCATAGGAATGAGGAGAAAGCGTGGGTGTATGTGTGTGGGGGGGCGTTCCTGTGGGCACCCCGCAAGCAGAGGAACCCTGCAGGGTGCATTTTCAGAGACAGCACTGATGTTGGGGAAACATTTGGCAGGTGGCATCTGGGGAGTCGTTTGCAGAATTAGAGGGGGGCTGACATAGGGAACTGGAGTGGTGACTGCTGTTCTAGGCACTGCCACAGCACCGCCCCCAGTGAGCACAGCCACTCGGGGTGGTGAGGGGGGCCCGGTCTACCCCTGGTGACTGAGGAAGGGGCTCCTCAGGGAAGCAGCACCAGTCTCACCAGCTTAGGGTCCTTGGAGGCATGACCACACCTCTGTCCCTGCACTCGCAGCCTCATGCCTCCTCGTGAGTGGACGGACTAGCAGGTCTTCATGGAGCTCACAGGCTCACCCCCAGGCCCTGGCCACCTGCACGGTTCGCGCATAATAAACGGCCATAATGAGCACCCAGGGCTTCTCCCCATCCACAGACAGACACCAGGCAGTTACCACCCCTTCCTTACAGACACAGGTGGGGGCGGCCCTGCATGGCCTCCACTCAGGCCTGCCATCCACAGATATGGGGTGTAGTTGCCCCTTCATGGCCCCGTCCTTTGTCCCTAGGGGCATAGCAGCCATGGAAACAGAGTGTGTGCCTCTCTTAATTCTCTTATGTTGCCTTTTAACATCTATTCCTCCCGCAGGGAAAGGTTCCACCATTATCATCATATATATTAGAATTGATTTTTTGAGAGCATCCATTAGCTAATGAATATCTGGAGGGGTGAGTGTGATGAATGGCAGGGGGGACATCTACCACCTGAGGGAATGGCAACAGAGCCCCAGAAGTCCATGCTTCTCCCTGAAAAATAACCCCCCGCCCCGCCTGAACTGCCCTCACCCCCATTCGGACATCTGCTGGCTGCAAGCGCATTTCCTTTCTCCATCACCTGAAGCCTGTTGCTGTGATGTGTCTTGTTCTAATCCACCTCCCGAGCCACCGCTGGGGTCCCATGACCCCAATGCTGGGGGTGTTGGTGCATGCATTGGCAGGTGGTTGCATCGAGATGTGCTTTGGGTTGAACAAGCGGAGAAGGCAGTGCTGACGTGCTGAGAATCCTGTGTCTTCTCTTATTTACATCTTCCTGTGGTTGTGTCTTGCTTTGCGCTTCACCCAGAACACCTTGGACGGCATGCAGGTACTTCGGGCTCACGCCTCCCCACACCAGTGTGCCGGGCGGTGCCTTCCCTTGTGCATGGGGCAGCCACAAGGGACCACCCAGGGTCCCTGGGCCCGCTCAACCCACCTCTTGTCCCGAAGCCGGCAGCCCGAGGTGCTTCCTTGACATACTGGGGGTGGGGGCTCCCGGGAGCATGCAGGAGCTCCCTGGCAGGAGGTGCTGCTCTCTGGCGCCAGCACACAAGCTCTGTTCTCGCAAGTGTTGAGCAGGTCCAGCGAACCCGGTCTCCTGTTTCCTGCCATGGCCCTAAGGGTTGGGTGGGTGGACCGCCCCGAACCCTGATGACCGCTGGGGGCGGGGGGCGATGTGAGAATTGGTGGGACTGATTCTGTCCTCATGCCAGCCATGTGCCCACGGGCCTGGAGACCAGGATACAGCCAGTCTATCGGTCATCGGGATTTGACCCTGGCCCCGAATGTTCCAGCTTTGTGTTTGTGTCTGCTGTGTGTGCTGCTGGGGCCCCTCCCGCAGGGGAGGGCGGCGGCCTTCCTCCCTGTTGACAGGCCACTGCCCTTCTCACTAACCCCGTGGGGCAAGAGGAACAGCATTGTACCTCTGAGCAGGGTTTTGAGTGTTTTCCAAAACTCTGAGTTTGATAGAGTATTCACAGAAGGGATGATTTTCCCACTTTGGGGATGAGTGGTTCTCAAAGTGGAGTTCCCAGATCAGTAGTGTCAGTATCACCCAGGAGCTTGCTAGACATGCAGGTCCTTGGGTCCTGCCCAACCTGTGGAGTGGGAAGGTCTGGGGGAGGGACCCAGAAGCCAGAGAAGACCCAGCCACCCAAACCTGGGGGGCAGTTGTGATGCAGCTGCTGTCTGGGAAGCATTGTTCAGTATCCGTGAGGCTAGTCTGGGGAAGGAGGGCATATGGACAAGCCAGCCCCCTGGAGTCATGGCCAACCCATGGCTCAGCATCCTAGTGAGCTGAGCCTCCCCTTTCCACCCTCACTTGCATTGGAAGTGCCAGCGAGGAGCATCAGCAGCTGCCATGCACTTTTGGGAATGTGTTTGTGTTCTGGAGGGTGCTGTGCACCCTGGTGTGCACATGGCACACTGGTGACTCCCCTTAGTCAGGTGCTTTCCTGAGTGGAAGAGCCTCCACCTGCCCATCAAGACTAGCATGGGATGCCTCAGCAATCATGTGACACCAAACCCTCTCCAAATAGCCTTACACACAGAGCCTGTTCTGTGGGGGTCCCTAGGCCCTGATTTCTGGGGAGTGAATGGCCAGGATGTTTGAGGGATAAGAGGAGGGGAGTGGTCTCCATTCCAGGTCAGGACACATGCAGAAGATTAGCACCCATGGAATGATCTGGGCTAGCTTTGGGGCATCAGGAATGAGCTGAAGATGAACAGAGCTTTTCCAGAATCAAGACAGAGTACTCTCTGGTCAGTAAACCGAAGAGCAGGTACTTTCAGGTAAACTGCTTCCCTGGCACTTTACAAGGGAGCAATTTCAAGACCAAGAAGCAAGAGAACATTTTTAAATTAATAATAGTAATGACAATCCAATGACAGTAACAGTAGGGTTCCTTGAACACCCACTTTGTGCCAGCCGCTGTCCTAAGGGTGCATCTAGGGATGTTTAGGACACAGTGCACATATGTCATTTAATCTTCACAGTGGCCCAGAGGAAACTGAAGCACGGGTTAACTGACTCTCCCAAAGCAAGCTGGTAAAAGTCAAAGTCTGTACTCAAACCCCAGGAGTTTGGTGCCAGAGGCCAAACCTTCAGCTGCTGCTTTGTAGCCAGCTTTCCTTGACTTCAGCATTCTGTCCCCCCAGGAGGTGGGGTCAGCTCTCCTGCTGACAAAACCACAGCAAGAGTTGAATTGTGAATGAGTTCACATGGTGGCAAGACTCAGAAGTGCAGCACTCCCACTTGATGGCTCACACCTCGTGGTCGCTGTCCACCAGGCACTGGACACGTGTGTCGGATTTAATCCATAGAACCATCCCAGGAGGTTGCTACCATCATCATCCTCTTCATGGATTGGAAGTCAAGCACAGAGACTTGAGTCACTTGCCTGGGGATACACAGCTCACTAGAGTAGAGCCAGGCCCCAAGGGCAGGAGGGCCACGGGGTAGTGCTGTCTGAGGCCGCTGAGGAAAGATGCAGGGCAGCAATGCCTGCATGTGGGGTCAAGAGGTGGCCAGCTCTGGGGTTGGTTGCGGGGGAGAGCCCCGTGACATGCTTGCTCAACCCACTGTCAGTGCCGTGTGCTTTGCGTGTGTTTTGGCTGCTTTGTGGCTTGTTCTTCAGGCACATTCCCGGCACCTTGTCCCATTGCCCCCAGCTTGCTGGCCGTCCACTCCAGGACGCTCGTCACAGCCAGGAAGGAACCCTCGCAGGCTCCTTTCATCCCTGGGTCTCATTTGGCGAGACTTGCAAGAGCAGGCAGCATACCCCTGACCTAGACAGGTACAGGGTCATCTTGAGGTGGGCCTGGTGTCCACACTGCATTGTGACTGACCTGCGTTGAGTCCCATCCCTTCCTCCATAAAAGTACTAAAAATTATATTTTACATATACCCGCCTGGATGTAAAGAGGAATATAGTTCACGCTGGGTTTTTTATTATTATATCTTTTTCGTTTCTGATTTTAAAGGAAACTAAAATGAAAGCATTTGCATGGGTCCCTAGACGTACCGGCTGCGTGTTGCTGGGCCTAAGAGGGGAGTTGCCCTGCTGGGCTGGAGTTAGGGTACAGGACACCACGTGGCAAACAAGTGTGCATGGGTGTGAGTGAGCGCATGAAGGAGGAGGACACGTGCTTGGTCCCATCAGGAAGATGAACCTGTTTCTCAGGTCCGTTCGTAAGGTGAGGCTCAGATCACAACCTCACCCCGAACATAGAAAGGTCGTTTCTCGTTAGTGATGTCTGCTGCAGATCTGGGACATCCTCCGAGAATGCCCTCCAGGATGACATGGGATCCAGGCTCCCTGCGTCTGGTGACCGTGGTGTCTGGTGCACGGGGCTTCCCAGTGACTGCAGCAGGGGCAGCGCCATCCTGCTCTGCTGTGTCACCTGTGCCCTGGCCGGAGCTGAGCGCTTCACTGCAGGAAGAGCTGGAAAGTGTGGTCTCCCTGGGCCCAGGGGATGAAACCCAATGTGGTTGGCCCAAGGCATCATCCCCACCCATCTGAATTCTAGAATCCTTACAGGACAACATGATTTTGATACTGAAGTGTGGCTGAGTAGCAGCCAAGTTGAGAGCCTGAGAAGTAGACCCATAAAGATGTATAATTAATGTTTTACATCCCACGTGTCTTAAGAAGCCTCTTTAGACCCTTGGGGAATTGTGGGGGCCATGGGGGTCTCTGCCCCTCCTCCTTGGGAATAGCCGTAGCTTCCCCATCCCCCTGAGGCTTTGCTGGGAGATGAGGTGATTGGGGACAGGGAAGCCATGCATGCCTCCAAACATTAGGCTGCCCTAGGACTGACCCCCACTCCAGCTCTGTGTTCCAGAGGCTGTCTGCCCCCTGGCTGTTGGCGCTCCAAAGGCGATACAGGATTTCTGAGGTCCCACCCATGGCAGGTGCTTATCTGCACACGTCACACTGATGTGACAAGGGCACATCTGTCCAGAAGCAGGGAAACTCTGACGACCCAGACTCACAAGCTTAGAATTCATGGTTGTTTAAGTTGGGCAGTTGGATAAACATTAAATCATATGAACAAAGCAAACATTTAAAACACTCATGCTTTAATGGTGCTGGATCCATACATGTGATTGAATGAAAATGTCAACTACACTTTCCAGATTCTCCCCTTGGCTACAGTATTGTTCCATTTCATTCTCAAGGCCACATTGTCCTGGAAAGATTCTGGAGTTCACGACAATTATGTATAAAGATCCTGGAGCTCAGCCTGTTGGTATGAATTTACATGGATTTTCTTGGGTGCTGTCTAGTTGCCGGTAGGATCCAGCACCGATAGGAGTATTAAGCTGGCAGTGGAGGGCATTCCTTAGCTGGGGGTCACCATGAAAAGGACACTGAGTGTCCCTGTTAATGACGAAATGTAGGGAGTCCTGATGCACTTGCATGAGCTCAAAGGTGCTCTCACAGTTTGTTGAAAACAGATGTCCGGTCATCGGAGGGGGGGCATGCAGGAACTTGGGTGTCTGAGTCACTAGGATGGCACCCCTCGCCCTCCCCAGCAGTGTCTGTGCTGCAGCTTTGCCCACAGAGAGTGGAAGACTGTCACTCCTGCTAGTGGAGCCCCTCGCATATGCTGTCCCCCACCTCACCCCAGGGTCTGACTTTGCAATTCCCCATTGGGTTCTAGAAGACATGTTTCACCTTGTGCTTTGGTGAAGACAGTGAGGCCCACTGAGGCAGCAGGACTTGCCTCCAGGTCCCCAGTTAGTGAGTAGGGGACCCGGGATCTAGAGCCAGCTCAGAGCCTGGAGTCAGAGAGGCCTGGGTTTGTCTGGCCCCTACCTGGGTATGTGCATCTTGGCTGCACTCTGTCATGAGTTCATCCCACCTTACCCTGTGGGCTCCCTGAGCATCAGTGATGGTGCATAGAGATCCCCCCTGCCCCAACAGTGCCCAGCACACAGCTGGTGGACAGCCCAGGGTACGCAGAATCCCAGTCCTTGCTTGTACATCAGGACGCAGCATGGAATGTTACTCCCAGGCGCTCCTACGTGGGTGGCCCAGCCTACCCGGGCCCTGGTTCTTCCTGCTGCACTCATTACTCACAGCGGCTCCACGGTCTCAGCCTGCTCTGCTGGACACCGATAACAGGGCATAGCACTCCATACCACGGCGGCTCTCCTTTACGAAGCCCGAAAGTCAGATGTGGAATACTGGGTGACGGAGCCTGAACTGCTGGCAGTCACTCCTAGGATGTGTTTTCCTTCGTCTCTATAAACACCCATGACCAAATTTGCAAGTGTCCGTGTTTCTTCCAGGGATGGTTTACTTGCCAGATGACTGTGCCATCTGTTCCTGCCACGGTCAGAGCACAGCTGCTCTGCACGCCCCCCACCACCGATGACTGCAGGTGGCTAGCTCCCTGGGGGGCCACCTAGCTGGGAGGTGACAGTGCTCCAGATCCTGAAATAAATGCTGATGTTCAAATAAGCCAGCCAGGAAGATCGGCGGGTCGCTGGACACCATTCCCCCTGCTGGTGACTTGGGGACCACCAGGGCCAGCACCCGGCTACCGGGCTCACATCAGCCACCCCGGCCTCAACCCCTGCAGCCAGACCAGGAGACCATACTGCTGGAGGAGAGCCTGCCTCTCTTTCACAAGGCCGAAAGCCTGTGAGGTTTCCTTTTGTCCCTAGCTCTCATCAACTTCTTGCTCCCCCACCGTTTGCTCCCCAGGCCACTGAGACCAGGCGCCTGAAGCCTGCAGACTCCAAGGCTGGGCCTCCTGCTGCCGCACAGCCAAGCAGTGGGGGAGGAGAGGTCAGTTAGGTGTAGCCTGCACGACCCCTCCTTCTCTCTGGTTAGCAGCTGGAGTGGGAGAGGCCTGGCCACCCCCCTCCAACTCAACTCCAGGTTACGGTGAGAGCGAGGCTCAACCAAACCACCCCATGTGTATGGATGCGGAGTAAGCAAATGCTCTGACAGGTGAGCAGAAAACAGGCCATCTGTGTTTATTCTGTAGCTCGGCCACATCCTGTCACCAGCTCCTGTGGAAGGCGCACTGGAGGGAAGCACGTCAGCCCAACGGAGCCTGGCCCGGGCGGCCTCGGCCACCAGAAACCCTCTGTTCAGAAATCACCCAGATCGGTGTCTGGACACAGGAGCACTTGGGGCTTCTCTTCTAGTCCTGCACCTTGTCTACTCATGGGTGGGATGGCACTGCGATGTTTGAGCCAACTGACATCCTGAATACCTTTCATGTCACCAACAAATGCCCAGTTCTCCCACTCTTTGTGTTTAGGTAAAAGCTGATAATTTCATCAGAGTGGGGTTTTTCCTCCTGCTATTGGCCACACTAATGAGTGAGGTAAAGGCACCAAATAGACACAGGCGGCAGAGGTCTTGGGGGCACCTGTGTTCCTAACGTCTACATTGCCCACCCCTGGGATGGGATTCTTGGCGGTGCCAGCGATTGCCCTGGAGTGTAAGTCCAGCTCCAGGGATATGAGCTCTTCACCCAGAAAGACTAGAAATGATCCACCTGAGGTCCCTGAGCCCCAGACCCTGTGGGGGATCATCCTATATGTCCAGGGCTCAATGGGCACAGCTGGAAGCCATCCAGACCAGCCCGACCCGGTGCCAGCTGGGCACAGAGCCACCAAGTGGTAGCACTGCCTCCAGACAGGCCTTGACAGCCCGGGCTGTTGTGTATGGGCCTCTGATACACTTCAGCATTTAAAGTTTGAGGGATTTTTACATTAAAATAAAGACTCAGCTCCTTTTGGAAGAGTAGAAGTCTTGTCCACAGTGGCTCTGGACAAATGCTGAGAAGATGCCCCCTGGACCAAGCATACATGTCCCATTCACTCTATTGCCCCTACATCCTCTGACTTGTCTGTGCTCCCTGTCTCCACCGGCCTCCATGGATGTCCAGAGACACTGATGGTCTGAAGCCTGCTCCACATCTACCTACTTCCTGGACTCCCTCACCAGCACATCACCAGCCACTCCTGAGAGGTCCACGTCCTATGCCAGGTGCAGGGGAAAGGCATGTCCCAGTCCCCGTTGGTGAAGGGGACCACTGAACAAAGAAACATGCCCTGGTTGGAGAGGCTCGCCGAGGACAGTTCTCAGGGAGCTCGGGCACCAGGCTGGCCAGCATGGGTGCCAAGGCCACTGCGTCTGTAGGCTCATATGATAGGTGCTGCAGGCAAGTGCCTGCATGTGATCGGGCCCCACCACCCCAGGCATGCCTGAGTACTGTGGGGCCTGGCCAGGAGCGCACGTCGTCCCCTCCACCTTCTCCCAGAGCACCACGACTGAGGCCCCAGTGGCTGGCCACCTGTGCCAGTTGTGCCTAGGATGCCAGCTTCCAGCGGAGGTCCGTGAGGCCCTGGCTGCATGACTTTCCCCACACAGGCAGGCCACCTATAGCATAAGCTCATATTTTTGTTAAATCTGTTCACTTTTTAAAACTTTTCATCTTAAAAAAAAAAACAACTTTTCATCTTGAAGTACTTTAAGACTCACAAGGAGTTCCATAAGGAGCTGCAGTTCTTCCCATGTTCTCTTCACTCGGCTGCCGGGACAGCATCTCCCTGGTGGGCGTCCTGATGCTGTCCCGCGTCCCTGCCCATGCCTAGAAGTGCAGACTTCACTCCTCCGCCTCGGTGGAGGCAGCTGTCACAGACAAGCTCATTCAGCTTTTTAAAAGAAGAATCCTGCTGATTTTTTTTTTAATGAATTGAAGAAATTAACTATAGGCTTGGGATTTGTTAGGTTTATTTTTAGAAATCCCTGATCTCAGACATAAATAGCACTTCATTCTATACCAAGGAGCTGGAAAACTTAATGCTGGGGGGGAGGGGAAGGAAGAGAGGAAGCTGAAGAAAAGGAGGAAGTAGAGGAAGAGAGGGGGATGGGGAGGAAGAGTGGGGGGAGGAGGAAGAGGAGGATGAAGAAGGGGAGGAAGGAGGAGGGAGAGGAGAATGGAAAGAAAGGAGGATGAACAGGAGGGAGAGAAAGAGGAGGAGGAGTATGGGGAGAAGGACAGGGAGATGGGGATGGGGAGGAGGGGGGAAGAGGGTGGGAAGAAGGAGGAGGAGGAAGGTGAGAGGGAGGAGGAGAGGAAGGAGGGGAGGAGGAGGAAGAGAAGGGGAGGAGGATAAGGAGAAGGAAAGGAGAAGCGTGTCTCCTGCTGGGGCTCCGCATGCAGGGTGAGGCTGGTCCCGGCCATCCCTGCATTCCTGCACGCAACCCAACATCTGTTGCACGCTGACCTGGTACCAAGCTCATTCCCAGTGCTGGGGATGTAGCAGGAAAGAAGCAGACAAAAATTCCTGCCCTTGTGGAGCTGACATTTTAGTGGGGGAACCAGGCAATTAATTCCACGTGGAATTAATAATATAGTAGATGGGATTTTCCGTTTATCACAGAATAAGGAATGGAAGTGAGACAGGACCCCACGCCGGCGGGATAAGCCAGTGCTCAGATCTGCAGTTCCCTCTTCTCACTGATTCAGCAAATGCTTACTGAGCACCTGCTCTGGGCCCGATTCTGTGAAAAACACGGAGGATGTATTGGGGAGAGAAGCAGAAAGAGCAAAGGCTCAGAGCTTCCCCTCCAGTCGTGGAGACAGAGGAGACGGGACCAGGGAGCTCATGTAACATGGGCAGCGGTAGCACCAGACAGTGCCCCCCACACATCCCTCGTTGGCCTGTGCACCCAGCTGCATACGGTGTAGGATACTCTGGTTGCTCAGACGCCAGGATAGGAAGTGTGGTCCACAGGCGTCCGGGGAGTGGGAGTGGGTGTCAAGCTGCCCAGCCTGAGAGCCGGCAGGGCAGGGGCCAACAGAGGCAGGAAGGAGCTGCCCCGGGCTGCCCCTCCCCTGACATGTGTCCGAGGGAGAACCCCCCCCTCCCCAGGGCTCCCAGGGCATCTCTGGATGCCTGCAGATGGCAGCTATGTTGCTAACCACAACCAGCAGAAAGAAATTCCTTTGATAGTGAAAGCAGAGTTCCTTGGGGTTCTGCAGTCTAGGGACATGCACCCCCATGAGAAAAATGCATCAGCAGATTGGCAACCAAGCTGCCCCCAAGTCTGGGCTGTGTCACTGCCTCACGCTCCACATTTCCAATGGCTATGGTGAGGTGAGCCAAGCACAAGTGCCCAGGCTGCACACACAGCCCGGGATGATCCATGGTTGGCTGGGATTCGAGTGTTTGTAGGGTTTCTCGGCACGTGTGGTTTCCCATGTCTGTCCTGTGCAGGTAGCAGGCCGCTCCCCACCATGCATGCATGTGCACGTGCAGCACATAGCCATGTGCACACACATGCAGGCACATCCCCTCACCGCACACCCCTGACCACGTGTCCGTGCCTCTGCCATGCAGAGCAAGGTACGGGAGCTGGAAGAGAAATGCCGGACGCAGAGTGAGCAGTTCAGCTTGCTGTCCCAGGACCTGGAGAAGCTCCGGCAGCACGCCGGCAAGATCGATCTGTTGGGTGGCAGCGCAGGGGCCTCCTTGGACGTGCTGGCGTCCGGCAAGCCTTTCTCCCAGTTCATGAACGGACTTGCCCCCTCCATTGGCAAAGGTGAGTGCCTGCTCCTGCCCTGTGTCTCGTGGTGGAGAAGTGGTGGCCGGAGACCCCGCACATGAGCACACACAGTGCGTCTACCTGACCCGCCCGTGTGGGACACCCAGCATCGTGGGGCTCCAGGTGACGGCAGGCCAGCAGCAGCCTCTGAGCACACATGGGGTGCCAGCCCCTGTTCTAAGCCCTCGATGGGTATCAATACATGCTGTTGGCACGGCCGCGTGTGGCAGGTGCTGCCCTGGTCCCGCTCTACAGAGGGGAAGACCGAGGCCCTCGTGTGGGTCACACAGCCACTGGCAGCGAGCTGGGGCGCTCCGGCACCAGGTCCAACAGGTGCACGGCGAGGCTGTGGCTGCCTCCCGGCCTTCATGCCTCCGCGGTGGGGGGTGTGTGTGAATTCCTGATCCCACAAAGGCCGCGATGGTCACAGTAGTGATGTCACACTTGTACTCAGGACACAGGGTGGGGAGCCATTTAAACTTGTGTGTCTTTATTTTGGCAGAAAGACTATAGAGGTCTGTAGGAGAGCCTCATGCAGGGCTCCACCGAGGCGCACAGGGCTGCCATGGTGCATCAGGGAGCATTCCCCGCTGGAGGGCAGCCCACAGGGGCACCCCGGTTATGAGAATGCCCACTTGTTTAAAAGGTGTTTTTAATTTAGGGAGATGAATGTCAGAATCCCCTTTTGGAATTCCATAAAAGAGAGAATTTCCAGATTTCTCCCAGTTGTCAAAATATATGATGAGGGTTTTTCTGATGTTTTATAATACTACAACAAAGTGAAGCTGCTCGTATCTCGATAAAGAACGCCTCCTTGTGTGTCTACTGTCCTGCTAGCTGTTAGCTGGCATGCCACAGCAGGGCGGAGGGGAGGCGGGTCGCATGTCCCCCCATGGCGTCCCGGGGGCATGGTGCACCCAGGCCCCATATGGAGCATCCTCTCGGTGGCTGGACACACACAGGGAGCAAGGGAGTCAGGCAGATGTGCGAGGACATGGGGACAAGGTAGGGAGTGACCCTAGGTTAGATCAGGCAGCCGAAGGAGCCCGCCTCCAGGACGTGCGGTTTGGGCTGTGTTGTCCACTGGATAAGAAGGGCAGGGCAGCTTCAGGTCTTACCAAACATTCTTGGGTTGGCTGGCCATATAAGGCTGGCTGGTGCATGCTCTGCAAGACCCTAGCATATTTGGTGACTCCCAGGACTTAGAGTCATTCTTGCTTAGAGCTGCTGTGGTGACCTGTGGTGGGGACACAACAGAGGCTATGGGCAGAGCAGGGTGCCTGCATGCAGTGAAAAGTGCAGCCCCAGGTGTACAGAGTTTCTGTCCAGGGAAGCCATGAGAGATGTGGTGCCCAGGGTGTAAGGGGGCTGGTCATGTGGCATCCCTGTCTGGCACACATCAGAGCCACAGACTGCCGGGGAAGGCAGGTGCTGGGCACAGACCTCATGGACCTGTGGTCCGGTCACGGTGAAGCACCCTACCCGTGCCGCCGCCTGCCTGCCCTCGGCCAAACCACACGTGGCAAGCACGCCCTTCTCACCGTGGCATCTTGCTGCTGCTGTGTGAGCTCCTCTGTGCATCGTGTGAATGTGAGTCCAGGGGGAGTGGCTCGGCATGGAGACCGCTCCGGAAAACGGGATCTGGTTCGTGATGGTGGGCGCCAGCGCTCAGTGGAAGCAAAGCTAACAGGTGCACGGCAGTATCAAGCTGATAGCTGGGCCCCTGGTGGATGAGTTACCATCTGAAGAGCCACCGTCCTGATAAATACAGCCCATGCCACGATCGGTGACCTGGCCCCACGAGGGGCCCCCGTTGGAGGGCCCACGCAATTGGCGTCACCCTCGTCTTGTGGGCATCGCTCATCCAGCCGTGGGAGGAAAGCTGAAGCCCCGCAATCCCCCGAGGGTCCATCCTCACAAGGACATTCTCTGCAGAGGGCAGAGGCCCTCGCTGGGGGATACGGGGGTGCCCAGGGGGACTCAGCTGCTGGGCCCTGATCTCTTCTCCGGGTCTGACAGGAGCTGGGAGCGCTGAAACGAGGCAGAGAGGGGCCGTGGGCAGATGTGTGCCCATCGTCTTCTGCATCCTCCTGCCTGAGGCTGGCCTGGCCCCGGAGGTGGGGGAGACATAACAGGTTGACTGGGAGCCACTGAGGGACCTGCGGTCTGCACAGTGGGTCACATCTGACAGGAGGGCAGCCTTCCAGTCAGTTCCAGGGAGAAATGGCACGTGGACAAAGGTCTCCAGATGTGCAGGGAGGTCCCCACGCCGCCAGCCTCCGTCCGGCTGTGAGCCGCTGTCGGGGGAGTGGCCATCCTTCCCAGAAAACACATATCTTGAGGCATTGGAATTTCGCAAGACTGTAGCACCCGCACAGCGCGAGGGACGCGTGGGAGCCAGCGCGGTGGAGCACGGTGGTGCCGCCTCGCTCAGAGTCCGACGGCAGGTGATACCCGCCTCTCCAGGACCGGGTGGTGGAGGCCAAATGTGAGCACCAGGAGACTCCACGAGTTCATTTTGCGCATGCTGGCAGGGTGCCATGCTGCTGACCGCAGCGGTGCATGGGTGAGGACAGGCAGGGTGCCTGGGTGCTATGACCCCAGCGTAGGGGACTGGCTGTGCTATCCTCACTCAGGAATGCTGGAAGGCACAGCCTCTCTCTCTGGAATGTTCCATCAAACGGAACAGAAACAGTGAATCACACACCTGCTCAAGAAGCTCCTGCCTGAAAGGGGGACTGGTCACCTCCATCCACAGGGCACTGTCCAGGCCAGCATGCCTCGGGGATCACACCCCCTCACTCCCCAGGGTGAGGAGGGGCATTGAGTGCCAGTGCCAGCCCTTCACAGCTGGTGCGCTGAGGCCTCGGGGCTCCCACACACGCAGCATCGCTTTGTGCCTGCTGCATGCCTAGCATGGCCCTGTGCTGTGGGGACAGATGGGAACAGCCCAGCAATGCCCTGCTCTCTGGGATCTGACGCCCCAGCTGGCCCGTATCTGTTCTGGCACTGGGTCTGTTTTGGGGCGCTCTTGCGCCATTCCTGTGATCAGGCCAAACCCCGGGGCCCCTGGTGAGGAGAGTGGCGGCAGCCTCTGTTGGGACTCTTCCCACCTTACGCTGAGTCACATGGGATTTTCCGGCGGGGACTCAGTAGTCACATCTTCAGGGAGGCGATGCCGTGGAGTGACCACTACAGAGGCTGGATGGAGAGGTTGGGGGGGGGATCGCCACTCCTGTGTTTCCTGCAGAAACCCTAAAACTGCCTGGCCCTTGGGCCACTTTGTGTGTTTGATATGACCCTTTCAGTCACAAGTGGCAGCAAAGTCAACCTAGACTGGGGAGCAGATGACAAGCCAGTAGGTCCCACTCTAGGTGCAGCTGGGCTTGGGCGCTCCAACCGCATATCCCAGAGGTGGTTCCTTCCCACCTGGAGGTTCCTTTTCTGTGAGCGCCACACTGGGAGCAACTTTCCTCCTCCCGGTGGCCATGCGGCTGCAGCGTCACCAAGCCTCACAGCCTCCCTCCCCCGTGGTAGCCAGGGAAAGGGAGAGGTTCTTTCTCCATGACCTCCTTCAATTCCCTGTGATGGGACCTTCCCCCTGCATTTGACACCATCCTTACAGCCAGGAGTAGACTCCACTGAGGATGTCCAGCGGGGGTCAGGTCAGGCTGGCTGGTGGGGATTGAGGGCAGACCCCAAAATGAGAGCCTGAGGCTGATGGCAATGAGGGGGACAGGAAGGCTGGAGGGTCAAAGGAATCCAAGCTTGCTAGTTCATTCGTGCCCTTGTTCAAACCATCTCCTTGTCGTTGCCAGGTCAGGAGAGCACCTTGGGCAGCCACACCGTGATCGGGGACTACCTCCGTCCCCTTCCACTCCCCAGTGACAAGCCCGAGCCTCTGTCCAACAAGCCTGCATTTCTGTTGAGACCCGCCAGCCCAAGATGCAGATTTGAATCAGACGTGAGTGCTGGCCCACGTGCACGCGTGCCTGCGGTTGGTGGGAACACGAAGGTCCTCCCTGCCTTTCTTCCTCACCCCTCCTCCTCCTCCTCCCTACTGGCTTCTTCCCTCCTTCCCACAAATTCCCAATTCCCATATCCAGTCTTCACTGACCCCCATGTCACTGTCTCCATGCAGTCTTCCCGGAATGTCTCAGGTGAGAGCCCCAGCCACCGTCTGATATGCAAGGGCAGGGGGCCATGTCTGTCTCCTTCCTGGAGTTAAGCCCCTGTGAACAGAGGACACAGGTCACTGTCCATCTTTGTGCCTTCACCGATGCACGGCAGGGCCTGGCACACTCATGGGTTCTCCCAGCAAGTCCCGCCCTATGTCCATCAACTCCTGGTGTGGGGAGTGGTTCTTTATGAATGTGCTTCTGTGTGACCAGGGGACCCACACCCAGGGAGCCGCTTGGTCTCTGGGCTGGTGCCCGAGGTAGAGGTTTTCATCTAGCAGTGTCTCACGGGAGCTCCACCATCTGGGACAGAAAGGAGGGACTGAAGGGGTTTCCCATGTGCTCCCAGCAGGAAGTGTAACCTAAACATCGCCTGTGTCTTTAATAGATGGATAATGAACGGAATTCCAGTACCTCCAAGCAGAGATACTCGGGGAAGGTCCACTTGTGCGTCGCCCGCTACAGGTAAGCGTGAAGCTCCTCTCTGCACCCCTGAGCGTCCGCGGGCGCGGGTGCCTGGGGGCCGATGAGGTCATGGGTCTGGGAGTGCTTCCTCACGGGCTGTCCCCAGAGGGAATCAGCTCAGCCAGAGTTGGGAGGATGAGGAGGGTCTATTGTCCATTCTGATGGAGAGAGTGTGGATAGTGGATGTTTCCCAGGACGGCCACAATGGGTTATCACAAAGTGGGTGGCTTCAAACAGCACACGCATGTCCTCTTCCGGCTCTGGAGGCAGAAAGTGCGAAATCAGGGCATAAGTGAGGCCATGCTTGCTGGTGGCTCCCTGCGGTCTCTACCTGTCTTCACGTGGCCTGCTGACTCCGTCTCCACAAGGACGCCAGTCACTGGAGTGCGCCCACCTGGCCCCAGTGCAATCCCATCTTAACATGATCACATCTGTACAGATGTTGTTTCCAGATAAGGTCATGTTCCCGGTACTGGGGGCTGGGACTTGAACATAGCTTTTGGGATGACAGTTTAGCCCAGAGTAGGTGGCAAGCTGAAACTGAGAGGGGACGCTGTTGTGCAGAGCTCCTGGTTACTGGCTCCCTGAGGTGCTCACGTCTGCGTGGTGCCTGGGCTCCAGGGTGCCCTGGTTCCGGATCTTTGCTCATCTCCACTGGGGCCTACAGTGTCCACGCTTGGTGACGACGAACAAGCCATTGGGTCCGCATGGCTCACGGATGGGTGCACAGTAGCTGCCTCCCTGCCACATTGCTACTTGCCTCAAACGAACGCACGCCTGACACCAGCCTCTGATGTAGGAGCAGATATAAATTAAGAGTGTTCCAAACCAGCAGCCATGAAACAGTTCATCACCTGTTGTTCATACTCAGCAAGGACCCAGCCTCTCGTCCTGGATACTCCGAGTCTGCGTGTGGTGGACCCTCAAACTTCCTGCAGGAGGGAGCAGCCTGAGTCTTAGCCAAGCTGCATACCCTCCACACCTGTGTTCCCGCCAATGAGAGGCATTTGTAATAGCTGTTATACCGATTAGCAGATTATTTTCTGGTTAGCAATCCATTCATTTTGCCAATGAAAACCTACTTCCACTGCTCAGCTCAGATAACAGAAGCGTTTGGAGTAGCTGCCCCCCAGCCTCAGGCTTCTCAATTAGGAGGCTAGCCGAGTCCGGGGGTGGGTGCCCCTGCTCTGACCATCCAGCACACTGTCCGTGAGGGATGCTGCCCCAGTGCTGGGAGGAGCCACGGGGCCGCAGGTCAGGTCAGGGGACCTAGGGGGTGGTGCCCAGCCTGATCCACGTCAGGAGAAGTTCCTTCTGAGTGCAGAGCGAGGCTAGGCCCCAACAATAGCCAAAGCACAGGACACCCCCCTTGTTCCATTCATGCTGATGCTATTGACGTTGCCCTGGTGATGCTTCTATGTCTGTTTTATTAACCATCCTTCCCAGAAAGCCCAAACCACATCAATTATGGAATAGCACAGAATACCAGACCCTGAGAGGATGTTGCAGATCTGAGTCCTCTAGAGGTCCTCAGGATCCCCGGATGGTATGGTTCTGAGGGTAAAGCCAGGAGACTGGGGGTTTCCCTGGGGGCCAAACATGGATTATTCAACCTGCTGCTGGGACGTTTCCCCAGACATAAAACAGGAACAGCCCTGCTCTTCCCTTGGTGGTTGCATTGCTCCCCTCCCGTGGTTGGCCGCCCACTACTCAGCCTTCCCCCAGGACCCCCATCCCTCTGTGCAGATAGCTTTGTGGAGATGTAACTTGCTCATGTGGGACACAAGTCACTGTTTAAAGTGTGCCGTGTTCCAGATACTTGCCACCATCACAGGCGCCTCACACTGACCCCATGCCCCCCGTGCCCTGAAGGCTGCTATGCTCCAGCAGGTTTCCTGTTGCGGATGGGCATCCCTGGGGGTCCCTGCCCTCAGCACAATGCCACCTGCACGTGCACACTGTGGCAGCCCTGGGCCTTCCCTCCTGTCTGCAAACCAGGGTGCATGGTGTGGTTTATCTGTGTGGCCTCTGCACCCCCTTCCCCTTCATACCGCTGAGGCTCCTCTTCCTGAGCCCCTAACCTGGGGCCCTTCTTCTACTGGGGTGGGCCCTCCATCTGCACATGACTGCCACCACCCCAACTAACCACCCCCCAGGCCCGTGAATTCAATGTGTGACAACATAAGACACCTCAAACTAACTCTTACCCCCCACCCCATGCCAGCCCATGGACCCAATTCAATACACGTGTCCAACTCCACTCCTCTTGCCCAGGCAGAGCCCAGTTTCTTCACTGCCTCTGCCAGCCTCCATCCACAGGGTGCCCCACGGGTCTCTACAAAATGCAGGTGTGATTAAGTCACTCCCTACCTTAAAACTCCTGATAACCTCTCAGCTCTGGAGAGCAAATCCAGAGGGTCAGGGACCCTGGCAATTCTCATCCCTCATCCTGCATTCACCTCCAGCTAGGCTGGATCTCAGCTCCCCAGAGGGATCCCGCCCCCTGCCCCTGGGCCTTTACACACACCATCCCTTCTGCCAGAACTGTTCCCCCACTTCCTCCACTCACTGGGCTTTCTCAGTAAACATGCGTCTGTGTCTGCTCCTGGTGCAGATGGTCGCTGACCATTACTGACTTCAGAAAACCATCAGACTGTTGGATAACATTCCTAGGCCCTGGGATTTGGAGAGTGAGCAGCAGAGCAACATGGTGCTATGAAATCTGCATTGGATGGGGATCAGGAGGCCCTGATTCTGGCTCCATCCCCATTACTTAGTGAGCTTATGACTTTGGGTGGGCGCCTCTTACCTCATCTTGTGATTAAAATTGGGACAAGTGATACATTCTCTGCTCTCCTCACTGATGTGGGATGGAGAGCACATAAAACACATCCCTGAATGTGTTCCTGAGCTTCCCAGTCCTGTTGGCCTGTGAACCATCACGGCGTCATTATTGTATGTTTACAGCGTGTGGCTGTCATCTTTGACCACCAGGAATGCTGTTTTAATTTTCTCAGTGGGGCCTTTTCTATTATTTTAAATTAATTACAAAATCCAAATTAGAAAATTGGATTTAATTGAAAATTGATGAATTCATCCATATATTTTATTTGAAAATTGAGCATGACTGTAAAAAATATTAATCCTGATATTTTGAGGTCTTGGTGTGGGCACTTTTCATACCTTGAGGGGCAGGGGGAGACAAAATTTATAGGACATTTTAGCAGTACAGACCCCGGATGTTAAAAATATCCATGCCTTTGAGCAAACAAATACACTTCCTAGGGATTTATCTTTAGGAAGAAAGTGTGGAAGTGTGCAAAGTTATGTTTATAGGGATATTTGATGCAACGCTCATCATATTAACCAAAGATTAGAAGCAACATCAATGTTCAACATTAGGACATTGGTTATGTGGAGTGTGTCAATCTATTCAGTGATTTATTCCACATCCATTAATGAGGACGCGATAGAATATTTCATGAGATGGAGGGAGGATCATACTCTATTGGAAATTGTAAAAAAAAGAAGCAGATTACTAAAAGGTATATGTAATAGGATTCTACCTCTGCTAAATAATATATATACGGAAAGATTACAGGGTGAATTATCTTCTTCATTGCTTACTAACTTGAAAAACCTATAGTTATGGGAGAAGTGACAGGTGGGACAGAAATACCAGAAGCTTCCACATGTCATCCCACACAGAGACCCCAAACACGTTCCATATCTTCTTGTTTCACATCCCTATGAGCGAGCGAGTGAGGTGGGCATGCACACAGCTCACCGGCAATGAAGCGGGTGTGCAGGTGCCCGGCTGCAGGAGAGGGCACCGTGTCTGCCTCCATGTAGAGCATCTACTCAGGAATGTCCTTCCTTCTTCCAGTTACAACCCGTTTGATGGGCCAAATGAGAATCCCGAAGCCGAGCTGCCCCTCACGGCGGGGAAGTACCTCTACGTCTACGGGGACATGGATGAGGATGGCTTCTATGAAGGTCTGTCTGGGTGTGTGCGGACAGGGCCCGTCTGCCTGCCTGACTAGCTTTCCCAGGACCCTGACGGTTGGGCAGACTCCCAGATACTCCTGACCACCCAGGCCTCTACCCTGACCCCAAGTTCTCCAGTTGTCAGGCCCTCCCCTCGGGGGACCGAGGGATTTCCTGTCCCCAGCAGACCTCGGACACTCATGGAGGGTCTGCAGGGTCTACAGGGCAGCTCTTGCACACACATCGGGCTGAGGACCTTCCTGCTCCCTGAGCACATCTCCTGCCTCTTCCATCTCACTGCCCCAGCACCCCCGGGTTCTCCCAGTTGACTTCCTCTCCTGCAGAACAGGCAGCCTTGCCTGGCTCAGGGAGATCCCACTGACCTCTGGGCTCTGTTGTTGTCTGGTCCACATCCCACTGGGTCCCTCCATGGTCACCTTCCCCAGTTTGAAGTCTGAAAATGTGAGCTCCTCCCTCCAGGATGCCTCACCTCTGTCCTCTTGTTAGCCTGAGGACAAGCGAGGGGGCAGCACTAGCAGCCTCACAAGCTTAGTCCCCATCTTGTCAGGTGCCCCATATGAATGGAACGGTCTTGGCCTCTTCCTGTGTTGTCACCCTTGAGCAGAAGGATGAGTTCTTGTGAAATCAACAGGCTTCTCTTTCTTGGATCATGGAGCTTTCCCAGGGCTGACAGGAGCTGTCGGCTTTCATGCTGGTGTTTGCTGGACATGAGGTCAGGTTGCTTCTGCTGACCTTGATGAACGGCAGCCCCGCCCATGGGCTGGGTCACTCACCAGTAGTTGCCAGTTGGTAGTGAAACCGTGGGCAGCCCACTCAAGAAATCCTCCATGACTGGTGATGACATGGCTTGAACTTAATTAACATAGATTCACACCACAGTCACTGGTTTTCACACCAGTGTAAGAACATGTGCCGAAGGCAGGCACCAGAAGGCCCTTGTTGGAAAGCTCCAGGATATTTACACCAGGCATCATGCCCATATAAGCTTTCCAGAGGCCTGACTCAGACTGGCTGCAGAGTTCAGGGTCCACTGTCCATGTGGCAGTGGGAACCTTCCCTTTGAGTAGAATGGAGAGAGCAAGTCCCCAGCTCCGGGCCACCTAGGATACACGAGGCATGGGGTTGTTGGTTGGAATGAGGCCCAGTGCATGGTAAGCCTTGGTCATCACCATCAGCATCATCCCCACCCCTCCTCATGTGAGAGTGCCCTGGAGGCAAGGGTGGTCTATCTCAAGACCCACACCCTACATAGGACCAGGAACAGAGGCAGATCGCCATTTGTCCTGGGAGAATCCAGGGCTCATTAAATGTCACATGCCCTTCTCAGGGTCCATTACATGTCCCCTGAGGTGGGGGTCCCCAGCATCAGCACCCCAGCCTCCCGGGTGCAGGACCCCCAACAACACCTGCCAGGTGCTGGGGGTGGGAATGGCCCCGTCCCCCTGGTGCTGGAAGATTGTCCTGACTCTGGCATCCTTGAGGCTCCTCAAAACACTCCTCAGCTTTTCAGACCTCTGCTGCTCACAGGCTTTGAGCCCAACTGAGAAACATTTCGCAATCTGAGAAGGGGTTCCCTCTGTGGCCGTCCGGAGCCATGAGAGCTAGTTTGATGACATATTTTGCCACTCAGCCTGCAGGTGGGCTGGCACCACATGGATAGTTTCTGTGGCACAGCAAATGGTACATGGGGACTTATTATGACACACGTAGTGCTTTTTGTAAGGGGGGAAAGGTCACCTTTTAATTCCTATACATATGACCACTCCAGCAAAGATAATAGTAAGATGGTTCTTTCTTTCTCTTTCTTTTTCTTTCTTTCTTCTTTCGTAGGTAGGGAAGGGAGGGGGGAGGGAGGGAGTGCGGTATGGCGGAGGTCTTGGGGAGGGAGGGATGGAGTGCAGGGAGTGACTGTAGGGCGTGTAGTAGGAGGAGTGTCGGTCTTAGGTCTTTCTTTCTTTCTTCTTCTTCCTTCCTTCCTTCCTTCCTTCCTTCCTTCCTTCCTTCCTTTCTTTCTTTCTTTCTTTCTTTCTTTCTTTCTTTCTTCTTTCTTTCTTTCTTCTTTCTTTTTCTTTCTTTCCTCTTTCCTTTTCTTTTACCTCCGACCCCCTCACATCATGCAGATTTGTGGGCCTAACAGACACTTACTGGGCACCTACTGTGTGCCAGGTATCCGAGGACAGCTCAGTGTGATGAACAGAGAGAGGTTCCTGCTCTCTGGGGTGTTAACCCAGTTGGGAGGCTTGATTATGTCTGTCCACATGCAGGTAGCTGAATGAGGTGATGTCAGGTCACATTAGGGAGGAGGCTACCCTGCAGGTTGGATTCGGGGGTAGCAGATGGCAAGTGGTGGGAGTGAGTCCTGTGGAGGGGACATTTGATCAGACTCCTGTAAACACCTGTAGAATCTGCTGTGGTCCTGTTGCTCGGCTGAACGGCCCTCCTGGGGAGCCACACAGAGGATATGGCGGGACCTCAGGGGCCCCACCATCAGGTCAGGTGATCTTGCTGCCCTTGTGCCAACAGGTGAGCTCCTGGATGGGCAGAGGGGTTTGGTACCCTCCAACTTTGTGGATTTTGTCCAGGACAGTGAGTCACGACTGGCAAGTACACTGGGGAGTGAACAGGACCAGAATCTCATCAATCATTCCAGCATCGGCTTGGAGGGGGAGAACATTCTGGACCTCCATGCCTCCACTCACATAGACACTGGCCTCACGGACGACGGTGCAGGGACGCTGGGTGTGAACGTCGATGAAATCGGAGAAGACATCGTGCCTTACCCTAGAAAAATCACCCTCATCAAACAACTCGCCAGAAGTGTCATTGTGGCCTGGGATCCCCCGGCTGTGCCGCCGGGCTGGGGGACAGTGAGCTGCTACAATGTGCTGGTGGACCAGGAGACGCGTGTGAGCCTCACGCTGGGGAGCAGAACCAAGGCCCTCATCGAGAAGCTCAACACAGCAGCCTGCACATACCGCATCTCTGTGCAATGCATTACCAGCAGGGGCAGCTCGGACGAGCTGCAGTGCACGCTGCTGGTGGGCAAGGATGTGGTGGTGGCCCCTTCCCACCTGCGTGTGGACAACATTACACAGATCTCTGCCCAGCTCTCCTGGCTGCCCACCAACAGCAACTATAGCCATGTCATCTTCCTCAATGAGGAGGAGCTTGATGTGGTCAAGGCTGCGAGGTACAAGTACCAGTTCTTCAACCTCAGACCCAACATGGCCTACAAGGTGAAGGTCCTGGCCAAGCCCCACCAGATGCCGTGGCAGCTGCCCCTGGAGCAGCGGGAGAAGAAGGAGGCCTTCGTGGAGTTCTCCACATTGCCTGCAGGTGAGCCCTGTCCTTCCGTGGGGCCCCCGAGGGAGGGAGGAGGGCTGGCAGGAGGGGGCGGGCGTGAAGAGCACACATAGCTACCACATTTGGCAGGATGTGCAGAGTGTGTGCATTTGCACCAGAGGGGCGGGGGAGGATGTGCGGATTTTGTTTAGGCACCATGATTTTGAAGATATTTCTTCTCATACTGGCATCTGCAAGAAGCACCCCGCCCCCCAGAAAAGAGAGGAGGAAGTAAGGCCACATCTGGGGACAGGAAAGGACATCTCCCCCATGGCGTCCCTCCCATCTGCGTGCTCGTTGACTGGAATGGTGAACAAAGTGCCTATGCTCCTTCAAAACTGTTCTTTCCCTCTCATTGTAAATCACACGTGTGGATGAATTTGTATAGAAGGTGTGAGGTTCTGTTGAGGACGCTCTTCGGGGTCCCGGGCGCATCTGATGTGTCATGACAGCAGGTCTCCTGTCGGCCTCTGCTGCACTAGAAGTGACGCACTCCCCTTCCTCCCCACACACACCCTGAGAAGTCGTAAGAAAGGGATTGGGTGCATGAGCCTGCGGGGCTGCCCATCTCAGATCCACTGGGCCCTGGAGCTGCTGGCACACCTGCACACATTCCTATGCTGGTCTTCGCCATCCATGCTGCACCTTCCAAGCCAGCCAGCTGTGCCCAGTGTGGGGAGCCTGAGACCCTGGTGGGAGGGCAACCTTCTTGGAGCAAAGAAGGTTATTTTTGCAAGAATATTTGAGGGCAGAATCTGTTTCCCCTAGAGCCTCTCTCGGGCCTGTGTTACACATGAGATTCCTCGGAAACACCCAGCTCAGCAGTCTCTTTATTGGACTTCTCTCTGTGATTAATTAATCCAGCCCTGCTCAACCTCATTCATCAGAAGCTTTTACAAAAAATTCATTTCTTCTCCAGGATCATTTTTACCAGCTGCCTCAAGTCTTCCATCTAACGCAAGATTGGCTTTTCAATTTGTGATGGATTCACTTCTGTTTCATTGTATTTTCCCAGCATTTGCAAAACCCACAATGAACTAGCGTCTGACCTACAAAGCAGCAATGTCATGGGCGGGTGGAGCAGATGCTACCTTAAGGAGGGACGGATGCCTTAGTAGGAACTGATTTGTAAGAGGCCATCACATTTGTGTTCCATTGATGACTTGGTTTTCTGATCAAATACTGGGATAATGAGGACCCCTCTGTTCCCCAATGCCTAATACAAAGTCATGTGGTAGTGCTAGGGGGGCCATCAAGAAATGAGAAACACCAGGCACAGGGCGGGGTGGGGGTGCTTAGGAGAGATGAGGAGCACACACGTTGGGACCATCAGGACGGGCTGCTAGACAAGCTCCTGGTGAAATGGAGAGCCTGAGATCCAGGAGTGAGCTCAGGGCACGTCCTAAAGGTTAGCCCCCCATCACTGATGTCCAGTCTGTGCATACTGCCAGAGCATAGCAGCAGTCACTCCTCACAGCTCTGGGGGCTGGAAGTCTGAGACTGATTTGGGGTCTGGTGAAGACCCACATCCTGGTTCACAGGTGGCATCTCCTCCCTGGGGGTTAGGATTTCAGCATGAATTCTGGGGACACTGCATTTGGTCCAGAGCTGATAAAAGTGTCAGAGCTGGGTAATCAAGAGAACACTGGTGACCCTGAGAGAATTCAGGTTTCCAAACACTTAGATTAGCTCCAGGATGCAATGCAAGCCCTCAGAAAACTCTGGTCTGGATAGAGTGACCCACTCAGCAGAAAGCTGGCGCATCCTGAACTCCAGAGTCCCCCCCCCCCCTTAATGAGAAGCCACTCACCCCCCAAGGAGACAGATCTGTCATATTTTCAGCAAGCCGATACTAGAAACAGGACATCACAGGTGGGCTCACAGGTTTGCAGAGCTGCATGTCCCAAGAACAGCTATCAGCACAAGGATGGGTAATGTGTGCTTTAGGATGGCACCAGCTGTATGAATTGTTTGGAGCAGGAAGTGTAGTATTTTCATTAGTAGCCGTTGTGGTACCTAAATTCTAGGTGTGGAATTTCTAGCTGGGGTTCAGAGTAGATTTCAGATCAGAATTTAAGATAATTTTTAGGGTTTGCAACACTACATACAGCATCTTCTGAAAAGGACTTCTCAAAAGGGCCTAGACAAACAAGGCACATCATTCCCAGCTGGCAGCACCAGGGTCCTGTGGTCCCTGCAGAGGCCACGCCTGCCCCCCCAGAGGTGGCCAGCCTTCCTCCCTCCAGCCTGGGCCAAGCATTGCCCTGTGCATCTCTCAGCCTCCCAGTGCCAGGTGAACTGGCTACTTGAGTGAAGAGAGAGGGGCTGGAATTCCTCCTGAGCTGAGGTGTCGCCCTGCCTTCTGTGGCTGGCTTAGTATTTGCAGCCCTAAAGATTCAAGGCAGATCATGCCCAGAAGCCTGTGTGCAGAGTGCCCAGTGGCTGCAGGAAGGGCAAGCCGCTTCCCAGATGGGACACAGGAGACCTATTCATAGAACTCTTCAAATCTGTATATCCTTCCTGGCTTTTGTCTGCTCAGTCTCTCTAATTATTGAGATTATTATCTGTGTGTCTATTTTCTTCTTCAGTTTTCTCATTTTTTTTGTTTTATATATTGTAAAGCTCCATTGTTAGGTGCATACACATTTAAATTGTTAGTTCTTCTTGAGGAATTGACTCCTTTCTCTCTTTTATAAAAAAGATTTTATTTATGAGAGAGAGAGAGAGAGGCAGAGACACAGGCAGAGGGAGAAGCAGGCTCCATGCAGGGAGCCTGACGTGGGACTCAAACCCAGGACCCCAGGATCACGCCCTGGGCTGAAGGCGGCGCTAAACCACTGAGCCACCCGGGCTGCCCTTGACTCCTTTCTCATTAATGAACTGCCCCTCTTAGTCTCTGGTATTACTTCTTATCTTGAAGTCTGTTTTGTCTGATACTCATATGACCACCAGCTTTTTCATGCTGAGAGCTTATATGTTATATCTTTTTCTAACCTTTGAAATCCCTTGTGTCTCTATTTTCAGTATGTCTCTTGTGAATAGTCTATAGTTGGGTCTTGGTGTTATAACAATCTGACACTCTTCCTTTTAACTAAAATCTTTAGTTCCTTTACTTTTAGTACAATTACTGATATGACTTTGTTTAAGTCTGCCATAAGCTCTTTGTTTTTCATTTGTCCTGTTTTTTGTTTGTTTCTCTTTCCCTGCCTTTTTGAGGGGAAAGGGAAGAGAGGGGTCAACTAATGGTATTTTTGTATTCCATTTCTTCCTCTCTGAACTGTTTTTTTCTTTTTTTTTCTTTACCATAACTCTTTGTATTCTTGTTTTAGAGATTGCTGCAGGGAGTGACACATGCATATTAAGCTCATTAAAAATGAGATTACATTAATAACATAATTCATTTATAAGGGAAGAATAGTACCAGGGTATAATTCCCCTTATGCTCCTTTATTTTTACTCTTGTTTTTATATATTTTATTTCTATATATATTGTAAACCCCTCAATCCATTATTGTTATTATTTTTGCTTTAATCAATTGCTTTTGAAGAATCTGACAAAAACAGTCTATTTCCTGATATACCGACAATTTCCACCAGTTTTTATCCCTACTTCTACTTGGTATGATTTCCTTTTAGCTCTGAAGAATTTCCTTTAGCATCTCTTTCAGCATTATTTTAGTTTTCTAAAAAACAAAAACAAAAAAAACTCTCATTATTTCACTTTTATTTAAAAGTATTTTTTCTCTGGGGGCACTCGGCTGGCTCAGTTGGAGGAGTGTGCAACTCTTGATCTTGAGGTCATGAATTTGAGTCCCATGTTGAGTGTAGGGATTACTTAAATAGATAAAACTTAATTTTTTTCTTTGGATATAGAAATCTCGACTATTTTTTTTTAAATTACAGGACTTTGCAAATATTGTAGCTTTTCTCTTGGCCTTCTCTATTTGTATAAGGAGTCAGCTCTCTTTCCTATTGTCATTCTCTGACTCCTTTCAAAATTTTTCTCTTTGTTTTTGATGGTTAGTAATTTGACTCTAATGTGCCTATGCTTATTTTACTTACATTTTTTTTTAATTTACCGATACTCCTGGAGCTAAGAGTGGTAGTAGAGGTAGTTTTTCTTCAAGTTTCAAACTTTATAACTCCACAGACTTTTTTCTACTTTATTCTACCTTTATGTTCTGAGAACTTAGTTATACATAAGTGAGATTGCTTGCTGTTGGCATACAGATTTATGAACTCCCCTTTATTTTATTCATTGTGTTTCAGTTATGATAATTTCTATTACTCTGTCTTTAAGTCTATTACTCTGTCTTTAAGTCTTCTTTTGCAATGTCCAATCTGTTTCAAAGAGTATTAAATAAAATTTTTATTTTAGCCATTGTAGTTTTCAATTCTAGGATTTTCCTTTGGTTCTTTTAAACATTTTCTTATCACTCCTGGAATTTCCATTTCTTCACCTACCACATATATCTTTACCTATACATTCTTTAACTGATTTGTAACAATTATTTTAATATTTTTTTTAAATTTTTTTATTTATTTATGATAGTCACAGAGGGAGAGAGAGAGAGAGAAAGAGGCAAAGACATAGGTAGAGGGAGAAGCAGGCTCCATGCACCGGGAGCCCAATGTGGGATTCGATCCCGGGTCTCCAGGATCACGCTCTGGGCCAAAGGCAGGCGCTAAACCGCTGTGCCACCCAGGGATCCCTGTAACAATTATTTTAAAGTCTTTGTTAATGCCAACATCTGGGTCATCTATGGGCCTGCTTCTACTGACTATTTTCTCTCTTGATTATATATCACATTTTCTCATTTCTTTCTATATCTACTGACTTTCACTGTGTATCAGACATTATAGATTATGCCCTGGGGAGACTCTGGATTCTGTTACCTTCCTCAGTAACAGCTGTAACCATACCTCTGCAGTGTTGAGGTTTATTCTTGCAGACTGTTACATTACTTTGACATATCTAGATTGTGTAGATGCTTGTTTTAGCTTTATTTGGGTGAATATATTTCATTTTTGCCTTTAGAATGTGGCCTGTAGTCCTTTTTTTTTAATTTATTTTTTATTGGTGTTCAATTTACTAACATACAGAATAACACCCAGTGCCCGTCACCCATTCACTCCCACCCCCCGCCCTCCTCCCCTTCTACCACCCCTAGTTCGTTTCCCAGAGTTAGCAGTCTTTACGTTCTGTCTCCCTTTCTGATATTTCCCACCCATTTCTTCTCCCTTCCCTTATTTTCCCTTTCACTATTATTTATATTCCCCAAATGAATGAGAACATATAATGTTTGTCCTTCTCCGACTGACTTACTTCACTCAGCATAATACCCTCCAGTTCCATCCACGTTGAAGCAAATGGTGGGTATTTGTCATTTCTAATAGCTGAGTAATATTCCATTGTATACATAAACCACATCTTCTTTATCCATTCATCTTTCGTTGGACACCGAGGCTCCTTCCACAGTTTGGCTATCGTGGCCATTGCTGCCATAAACATCGGGGTGCAGGTGTCCCGGCGTTTCATTGCATCTGTATCTTTGGGGTAAATCCCCAACAGTGCAATTGCTGGGTCGTAGGGCAGGTATATTTTTAACTGTTTGAGGAACCTCCACACAGTTTTCCAGAGTGGCTGCACCAGTTCACATTCCCACCAACAGTGTAAGAGGGTTCCCTTTTCTCCGCATCCTCTCCAACATTTGTGGTTTCCTGCCTTGTTAATTTTCCCCATTCTCACTGGTGTGAGGTGGTATCTCATTGTAGTTTTGATTTGTATTTCCCTGATGGCAAGTGATGCGGAGCATTTTGTCATGTGCGTGTTGGCCATGTCTATGTCTTCCTCTGTGAGATTTCTGTTCATGTCTTTTGCCCATTTCATGATTGGATTGTTTGTTTCTTTGGTGTTGAGTTTAATAAGTTCTTTATAGATCTTGGAAACTAGCCCTTTATCTGATATGTCATTTGCAAATATCTTCTCCCATTCTGTAGGTTGTCTTTTAGTTTTGTTGACTGTATCCTTTGCTGTGCAAAAGCTTCTTATCTTGATGAAGTCCCAATAGTTCATTTTTGCTTTTGTTTCTTTTGCCTTCGTGGATGTATCTTGCAAGAAGTTACTATGGCCGAGTTCAAAAAGGGTGTTGCCTGTGTTCTCCTCTAGGAGTTTGATGGAATCTTGTCTCACATTTAGATCTTTCATCCATTTTGAGATTATCTTTGTGTATGGTGAAAGAGAGTGGTCTAGTTTCATTCTTCTGCATGTGGATGTCCAATTTTCCCAGCACCATTTATTGAAGAGACTGTCTTTCTTCCAATGGATAGTCTTTCCTCCTTTATCGAATATTAGTTGCCCATAAAGTTCAGGGTCCACTTCTGGATTCTCTATTCTGTTCCACTGATCTATGTGTCTGTTTTTGTGCCAGTACCACACTGTCTTGATGACCACAGCTTTGTAGTACAACCTGAAATCTGGCATTGTGATGCCCCCAGATATGGTTTTCTTTTTTAAAATTCCCCTGGCTATTCGGGGTCTTTTCTGATTCCACACAAATCTTAAAATAATTTGTTCTAACTCTCTGAAGAAAGTCCATGGTATTTTGATAGGGATTGCATTAAACGTGTATATTGCCCCGGGTAACATTGACATTTTCACAATATTAATTCTGCCAATCCATGAGCATGGAATATTTTTCCATCTCTTTGTGTCTTCCTCAATTTCTTTCAGAAGTGTTCTATAGTTTTGAGGGTATAGATCCTTTACATCTTTGGTTAGGTTTATTCCTAGGTATCTTATGCTTTTAGGTGCAATTGTAAATGGGATTGACTCCTTAATTTCTCTTTCTTCAGTCTCATTGTTAGTGTATAGAAATGCCACTGACTTCTGGGCATTGATTTTGTATCCTGCCACGCTACCGAATTGCTGTATGAGTTCTAGCAATCTTGGGGTGGAGACTTTTGGGTTTTCTAGGTAGAGTATCATGTCATCGGCGAAGAGGGAGAGTTTGACTTCTTCTTTGCCAATTTGAATGCCTTTAATGTCTTTTTGTTGTCTGATTGCTGAGGCTAGGACTTCCAGTACTATGTTGAACAGCAGTGGTGAGAGTGGACATCCCTGTCTTGTTCCTGATCTTAGGGGAAAGGCTCCCAGTGCTTCCCCATTGAGAATGATATTTGCTGTGGGCTTTTCATAGATGGCTTTTAAGATGTCGAGGAATGTTCCCTCTATCCCTACACTCTGAAGAGGTTTGATCAGGAATGGATGCTGTATTTTGTCAAATGCTTTCTCTGCATCCAATGAGAGGATCATATGGTTCTTGGTTTTTCTCTTGCTGATATGATGAATCACATTGATTGTTTTACGGGTGTTGAACCAACCTTGTGTCCCAGGGATAAATCCTACTTGGTCATGGTGAATAATTTTCTTAATGTACTGTTGGATCCTATTGGCCAGTATCTTGTTGAGAATTTTTGCATCCATGTTCATCAGGGATATTGGTCTGTAATTCTCCTTTTTGGTGGGGTCTTTGTCTGGCTTTGGAATTAAGGTGATGCTGGCTTCATAGAACGAATTTGGAAGTACTCCATCTCTTTCTATCTTTCCAAACAGCTTTAGGAGAATAGGTATGGTTTCTTCTTTAAACGTTTGATAAAATTCCCCTGGGAAGCCATCTGGCCCTGGACTCTTGTGTCTTGGGAGGTTTTTGATGACTGCTTCAATTTCCTCCCTGGTTATTGGCCTGTTCAGGTTTTCTATTTCTTCCTGTTCCAGTTTTGGTAGTTTGTGGCTTTCCAGGAATGCGTCCATTTCTTCTAGATTGCCTAATTTATTGGCGTATAGCTGTTCATAATATGTTTTTAAAATCGTTTGTATTTCCTTGGTGTTGGTAGTGATCTCTCCTTTCTCAGTCATGATTTTATTAATTTGAGTCTTCTCTCTCTTCTTTTTAATAAAGCTGGCTAATGGTTTATCTATCTTATTAATTCTTTCAAAGAACCAACTCCTGGTTCTGTTGATCTGTTCCACAGTTCTTCTGGTCTCGATTTCATTGAGTTCTGCTCGAATCTTTATTAACTCCCTTCTTCTCTTGGGTGTAGGATCTATTTGCTGTTTTTTCTCTAGCTCCTTTATGTGTAAGGTTAGCTTTTGTATTTGAGTTCTTTCCAGTTTTTGAATGGATGCTTGTATTGCGATGTATTTCCCCCTTAGGACTGCTTTTGCTGCATCCCAAAGATTTTGAACGGTTGTATCTTCATTCTCATTAGTTTCCATGAATCTTTTTAATTCTTAATTTCCTGGTTGACCCTTTTATCTTTTAGCAGGATGGTCCTTAACCTCCACGTGTTTGAGGTCCTTCCAAACTTCTTGTTGTGATTTAGTTCTAATTTCAAGGCATTATGGTCCGAGAATATGCAGGGGACAATCCCAATCTTTTGGTATCGGTTCAGACCCAATTTGTGACCCAATATGTGGTCTATTCTGGAGAAAGTTCCATGTGTGCTTGAGAAGAATGTGTATTCAGTTGAGTTTGGATGTAAAGTTCTGTAGATATCTGTGAAATCCATCTGGTCCAGTGTATCATTTAAAGCTCTCGTTTCTTTGGAGATGTTGTGCTTAGAAGACCTATCGAGTATAGAAAGAGCTAGATTGAAGTCACCAAGTATAAGTGTATTATTATCTAAGTATTTCTTCACTTTGGTTAATAATTGATTTATATATTTGGCAGCTCCCACATTCGGAGCATATATATTGAGGATTGTTAAGTCCTCTTGTTGAATAGATCCTTTAAGTATGATATAGTGTCCCTCTTCATCTCTCACTACAGTCTTTGGGGTAAATTTTAGTTTATCTGATATAAGGATGGCTACCCCTGCTTTCTTTTGAGGACCATTCGAATGGTAAATGGTTCTCCAACCTTTTATTTTCAGGCTGTAGGTGTCCTTCTGTCTAAAATGAGTCTCTTGTAGACAGCAAATAGATGGGTCCTGCTTTTTTATCCAGTCTGAAACCCTGCGCCTTTTGATGGGGTCATTAAGCCCGTTCACATTCAGAGTTACTATTGAGAGATAGGAGTTTAGTGTCATCATGATATCTATTCAGTCTTTGTTTTTGTGGACTGTTCCACTGAACTTCTTCTTAAAGGGGAATTTTAAGAGTCCCCCTTAAAATTTCTTGCAGAGCTGGTTTGGAGGTCACATATTCTTTTAGTTGCTGCCTGTCTTGGAAGCTCTTTATCTCTCCTTCCATTTTGAATGAGAGCCTTGCTGGATAAAGTATTCTTGGTTGCATGTTCTTCTCATTTAGGACCCTGAATATATCCTGCCAGCCCTTTCTGGCCTGCCAGGTCTCTGTGGAGAGGTCGGCTGTTACCCTAATACTCCTCCCCATAAAAGTCAGGGATTTCTTGTCTCTTGCTGCTTTAAGGATCTTCTCCTTATCTTTGGAATTTGCAAGCTTCACAATTAAATGTCGAGGTGTTGAACGGTTTTTATTGATTTTAGGGGGGGATCTCTCTATTTCCTGGATCTGAATGCCTGTTTCCCTTCCCAGATTAGGAAAGTTTTCAGCTAGAATTTGTTCAAATACATATGTGGCCTGTAGTCCTGATGTATGATCCCAACTTCTATGATATGGACCTTCTCTCTCTGTAATGGAAAGCTCAAGTTTCTCTAACTTAGCAGGACTTAACTCCAAATTCTTCCTCTTAGCCTAGGGCAGCTATCAGAATCATTGCTGAACTCTATAGTCTAGCCATTTTCTTTCCTTTATGTTGTTGGCATTCTTGCCTGCCCTGCCCAGGAATGATTTAGGAGTCACTGAATAGTTTGAGGGGAATGGGCACACAGAGGTTAGGGATCCTCTTGCATTGGATCTTCACTCTTTGGGATTTCTCTCAATTTCTATCATCTCTGCCATCACTGAATGCTGACTTTTAATTCCACAATCCAGCAAGACCACCACTTTCTGCTTGGACTATATCTCTCATAGAAGTGAGCTGGGCAGTGTTGTAGAGAGAATAAAAAGGAATCTGGTTAAGTGTGGGTTTTGCTATGTGTTTCCCTTCTTTCTAGGCACTGATCACATGGTGTCCACATCCTCTCTACCCACTACTGTAGGATGAATCACACTGGACATGTTCATGGGAGGCTTTTTGAAATAGTTCTAGGTGCTTGTTTCCACCACAAGGTGTGGCTGCTTTTCTCATTGCTGGGTATTCTTCCTAAGCCAAGGAGAAAGACCTGGCTTTGACAAGAACCACTGATCACTTTCATCTTCTGAATGCTACCAGGTCATGAGGATGGTGGTGAGGCAATTAGGGGAAGTGGTACCCCACAGTGTCTCCAAGAGCCCTGGCAGGAATTCAGCTTTGAGTGGATGAGTGCCTCCGTGATCAATCCCATATTTGGCAGACTGAATCCATCACAATGACCAGTCACAGGGAAGGAGACAGACAGCCCTCAAGGTTGATGAAGTCAGCAGTGCTTAGGAAGGAACAGTCACCCTCAGAGACAGAAAACAGACTCATCATCACTAAATCCTGAGTCTGGTCAGACATATCCAACTATCAACAGCCTCCAAAACAAGTGATCCCCACCAAAAGGATTGTTCCCTTTAGAAAGGTCTTCCACTTCTGATATAGAGGCTGGAGATGTCAAGATCTTGTATGGGAGGGTGTCCAGTGCCTTTGGAGTCAAGTTGAAACAAATAATAACAATAGTTAGCATAGAAAGGCCACTTACTCTGAGCCTGTCCACTGCTATAAGCACTTCACCTACACATCAATTCATTTATCTCACAGCTTGTTGGCATTGGCTGTATGGATGATTGGATGTATGTTCAAAACCATGATTTCTCAGGAGCTTGTTCATGATTCAATCTGATGCAGATATTGCTGATGGGCAGCCCTCTTCTGATGGTGATTTGGGGACCCAGGCATGCTGGTATCATGTTTTCACCATTTCCAGTATGTGACTCGTGAGGCTATCCACAGGGGCATCTCCTTCCCAGACAACCAGAGGGGGAGGACCATATAAGTTCACCTGGGGAGACTTTGGTGGGCTAGCCTGGACATGGCACCCACCACTTCTGCCCACGTTCCTTCATAAGTCAGCCACAGGGCCATGTCTTACCAAAAGGGAAGTTTGGAAACTGAGCACAGCTGTCTGAGCAGGAGTAAAATAATAATATGATGACGATGTGTGACTGAGTAAATAGCAGTTGTTGCCACCAGGCGCTATATTATCTATTTCATAGATAAGGTAACTAAATAAAAGACAGTCATCCAAGGTCCTATGTCAGTAATTGGCAGATCTGAGACCTGAACCTGGGCAGGCAGGCTCCAGTGTCTACTTTCCTATCTATGTTCCGTCCTGCCTCCGACTTTTTCACATTTCTTGGATGACACAACTGGCTGTCTTGGTTCTAAGGCAAAGGCCTTGTATCTAGTAGTAGCCAAGTCTGTGCTGAGTGGGTGAGTGGATGGGGGAATTGTGAATGAAAGGACATCTGCTCTTTGAGTCAAGATTCTAAACATGCCTTTCTTTGGCAATATGTCACGTTTAAATTAACCATCCAGGTAGAATTTCACTTCTGAACCAGGTTGTGAAGGAATTTTGAAGAACTTTATTACAGCGTGTTATTAAGAGTGGAGTCGTATCTGCCTTTGCAAATGGGCTGCAGGGATGCGTGGGTGTGAATCCTGCTTCCAACACTGAATAGCTGAGTGACTTCCCTTGAACCTGAATTTCCTCACGTGCAAAGTGGGGGTGCACTGGAATCACAGGTGTGGTGAGCATCATGCGGTGTGAAGGACACAGGAAGAGAGGAATGTGTGGCATGGAGTGAGTCTTCAGTACACGGCTGGCATCCTCCTACCCAGAAGTGCACACCTTGGGAGAACTGTAGCAAGGTCTTGGAGTACGCAGGGCCCAGAGCTTTCCTCCTGGACGTTATGCATCCATTCCCTTCCAAATGAAATGCCATGTACATTTGAACAGGAAGATGTGGGAGGTTTGCACCAGACTTTGAGGGAAGGAAGCCACACAGGGCGACAGGCAGCATGACCGGGGCCTTGGCCACTGGCTCCCTGCTGCTTGAACATGCTGCTCAGCACCTAGTCAGCACATTGGGTGTGGCCACTGCACAGCAGGAAGCATTAGCTGGGGTGACTGGAAAGTCTGTGTGGAGCTGGATTCTCAGGCTCAGATGCTGTTCTCACACCCATCTCTTGCTCCTCAGCTCTGTCCCCTCCCACAGAGTGGGAAGATGGGTGATATGTGGCCCACGCCTACCTTCTCTCAAGTCCACAAACAGAGAGAGGAAGGAAGAGAGGAGGCAGCAAGGAGGGGAGAAGGGAGGGAGGGATCTCTGTCCTCTGCCAAATGCTGGGCTCTCTTAGTGCAGCTGAGCCAATCCCGTGGCCTGGCTAAGTATGTCCATGCCAGGAACAGGGCGCAGGTGGTCGCAGAGGGCAGACGGAGGCCCAGGTGAGCAGCAGTGCCTCGGGACATGCCAGGGGCTGTTGCCCTGCTGCCACTCCGCCCACCCACCCCGTGCTCTCCCCTCCTGCCCTGGCCACAGGACTCAGAGTGCTCCTTCCAGGTGAGAGCCCTGAGCATCGCACCACCAACTGCTCACTGGCTAGAGGGCTGGGCCCTGAAAGCTCTGCCTTCTGTGCCCCCAGGCCCTCCGGCGCCCCCACAGGACGTCACCGTCCACCCTGGGGCCACCCCAGCCACCATCCAGGTCTCCTGGAAGCCGCCGGCCCTGACGACTGCCGGGCTGTCCAACGGGGCCAATGTGTCTGGCTATGGCGTGTATGCAAAAGGGCAGAGGGTGAGTTCTGGTTGGGGGGTTGCACGGGGACCGCCGGAACCTGGAGCGGTGAACACAGGGGAGGGGCATGCCCCCAAGATCAACCAGCCCTTCCTGAAGAGCACCTGCAGCTTCTCCCAGGCCCTCCTCCCTCCCAGAACACTGACAGCCCCCTTCTCCCCTGTGGCTCCTTCTTTCCAGAATTCTCTCTGCCAACCTCCCACGCCCTGGGCGGTTCCTGTTCTTCTCCCCTTGGTACTGAAAACTCACCTCTTGACCCCACCAAATCAGGGCCCCCTCAATGGATGATGGGCTCATAAACTCCACCAACTGTTGTTGAAAAGATGGCACCTCAGCCAAAGTGGAGGGGGACACATGCGCATCAACACACAGCTGGCCCGGCTCCCAGAAGCAGTGTGTCCTTAATTCCGCTGTAGGGACCCCATATCAGCCCAACCTCGTCCCAGTGCATGACAGGGACATGGACACAGACAAGGCTGCCTGGGGGAGGCTGGAAGGAGCTTCTGTGCATTCTCTATTCCCCTCCTGTTCCCACCAAGGAGCCAGGGGTGACACATCAGATGCAAGTGCCTATCTGAGCTATTCCTACCTGGTCCTTGGGAGCTGCCACCTGCAGGGGTGTTCTCCTTCTGCTCCCCTCCCCCCCAGAACCCCCCTCTGCTCCCCCTTCTCCAGGACTCCCCTCTGTTTCCCCTCCTCCTCCAGGTCTCCCTTCAGCTCCCCTCCTCCTCCAGGACTCCCTTCAGCTCCCCTCCTCCCCACTGCTCCCCCTCTGTGGGGAAGCCCACAGGCAGGCTATGCCTGTACAGATGAGGTGCTGTCCTCGCTCTATGGCAGCAGGAAGTCCATTTGGTTCCCCTCCCAGCTTTGGCAGTTTACACCTGGTTTCTGATCCTCTGAGGCCTCATGTCTGTATCTGAATGGGTCTGGACTGGGAAGGGAAGGCATGGCCCTTGTTGGTGCCTGGGAACCTCCAACAACTGCACATGTTGGGTCTTCGAAAGCCCCTAGCCTGCTCCTCCCTCCGAGGCTCCTTCCATCTGCAGGCCGGGCGTGGTTGGGCTGGGCATGGATAGGGCCCCAGTGTCCAGGCACGACGGGCTGTCAGGTACAGGGGGAGAAGCTGCGGGGAGGTGGGCTTCCTGTGACGGGCATTCTCTGTGTGCAGGTGGCCGAGGTCATCTCCCCCATGGCAGACAGCATAGCTGTGGAGGTCGTGCGGCTGCGAAGCCTGGAAGCCAAGGGCGTGACCGTGCGGACCCTCTCTGCACAGGGCGAGTCCACGGACTCCACCACCGCTGCCATTCCCCCTGACCTCCTGGTGCCTCCAACCCCCCACCCGAGAACTGCTCCCACACCGAAGCCCTTAGCAAGTGTCGGAGCCCTCGAAACCAAAGATGAACACCTGGGTCCCCATATCACAGTGGACGAGGCCTGGGAGCAGGGTCGGGCTCCAGCCCCGGTCCACGGGCACATGCTGGAGCCGCCCAGCCTGCAGGGCTCAGGCCCGGGGAGGCGCTCCCCCTCGCCCAGTCGGATCCTCCCGCAGCCGCAGGGCACCCCGGTTTCCACCTCGGTTGCCAAGGCTATGGCCCGGGAAGCTGCGCAGAGAGTGGCCGAGAGCAGCAGGGTAAGGCTGGGCTTGTCGCTGCTTCCATGTCATCTGGAAGGCAACCTGTCCCTCATCCATCGGCCCCAGTGAGGCTGCAGAGGGGGCTGCGCAATGCTGGTGCCCAGGGGCTGCCTGGCCTGGGAGAGAGGGATGCCCATGCCATGCAGCCTCCGTTTCCCCGCAGATTGCTTTCTTGGCCAGATCCTGATGGAATCAAAATGTTTTCAGTATGTGACTCTGGACGTGTACTTGGAGAAAATGCTTCTCTACCAGTCTGGCTTAGATCAGAAAACAGGCAGTGAGCAGCCTGCTACCTAGGCTCTGGTCTGTGTTGAGGGTCTGAGCGGTGCCTTCTGGAAGTCAGCTCAGAGACCCTCTCCCTGAACGAGGCTCACATCTTAGTTCTGCATGCTTCAGAGCTATAGCTGTGTGTGTGTGTGTGTGCAAGCATGCATGTGTGTGTGTACACACGCTCACAGACATGTTTGCAGACACAGAGACCTACTTATGTGCACATATAGACAGATGTGTATATACACGTGCATCTACATATATCCCTACATGCAGACATGCATATATATAAATATACTCACATGTCTGTTACTGGAAACTGTCCAGGCCGTGGGGACGGGGAGCATTTGGATTATGGTGGGGCCGTATTCCAGACAAGATATGCAATGAGACGTGACAGTTAAGAAACACCTATGAAGTGTGTCCCCCATCCAGGCCTTGGAGAGTAGAATCTGGAACTGGACTAGACCATGTGCCCTACCACCACCACCTGGGACAAAGTTCCCATCTTTTCCTCAGGTGTACTGGTCTGCCGGGGCACCCAGCATGTCTGCTGGTCTCTCCAGGTTGGTGACCCCTGGCACCGCCCTCTCTGACATCCATGCTGATGCTGGAGGACCCCCACTTCCTGGAGGTCCCATGGGCCGGGTTGGCCTGACTCTGGGGTGGGGACCGGGCCAGGGAACCTCAGGAAGGGCACAGACCCTAAAGGTCAGAGCTAGGTGATACAGGCCATATACAGGACACCCAGGAGGGATGTGAGGTGCAATGATAGCTTTCAGGGCCTCCTGAAACACTGGGAATCCAGGTTTTTCTGTGAATTCTCCCATTTGGTTCAGGATTGGCTTCAAATACCTAAAAAACAACTTAACACTAATTTGTGACTTCTGATGAGGGAAGTGCTTCCAAGTATGCACACTTATTGTGGGCTGACCACCTTTGTGTCATCTTCACAAAGCAGAAGCCTGACTCTGAATGTTGGGTGTATGGAAGCTCTGTGGGCAGGCGGGGCCTGGCAGTGGACCGTGGCCCTCCACTCTTTGGGATGGCAGCCACATATCCTGCAGCCCTGAGACCCCCAGGCAGGGTCCCCAAGGACAGGCTGGAGCCAGTCTCTGGGGCTGCCAACTCCCCTGCCAGGTCACCTTTCAAAAGCATGGAGAGAAAGCAAACCTCTGAGTCTCATTTTTCAAGAAAATTAGTTGATCAGGTCAAGAGCTGGGCAAAGGAGACAGATGGAGAGAGAACTTTCTGCTGGTATCCCTAGGTCACCTCCAGCAGAGGCAGGAAATGGTTCTGGTCAGGGGCAGGGGGCAGTGCATCAGAGGCCAGCGCTGGGCTATCCAACACGGGTCCCTGCCCGCAGTAGCTCCCAGGAGGGTGGGGGGCTGGGCGAAGGAGAGGCTGAACCCAGAAGATTCGGGGACCTGGAGGCCTCCTCCCCCTCCCAGCCCCTCCTGACAGCTTCTTTCCTTCTCCTTCCAAGCTAGAGAAAAGGAGCATCTTCCTGGAGAGGGGCAGTGGGCAGTACATGAACTCAGATGAGGAGGACAGCTATGACTCCCCGGACATCAAGAGGAGAGGTGCCTCGGTGGACGACTTTCTGAAAGGCTCAGAACTTGGCAAGCAGGTGAGTGTGGGAGCGGGGTCCCTGTGGGCCTCCCCAGCCACAGTGCCCTGTGCAGGGTCTGGAGCCAGAACCACTGAGGCCCTTGGAGAAGTTTGTGTTTAACAACGCCTGTGCATGTGTCACCTCACTTGGGACAGTTCCAGAAGTCTAAATGGGAACCTTTCACCTCCCCGGCTGCCCTGTGCTGACACCTGGCCATTAGGGTGTTCTGTGGGCCAGGTAAACCTACAGATGATCATCTGGTCAACTTAGAACCCACCATTTGTTCATCTACTTTTATGAATCAGACAAATGTTTGCTGAGCATCTGCCATGTGTGAGGTACCATGGGAGAACCTGAAATGAGAGGGTCCACATCCTACACCCAGAGCATGAAATGTCAGTGCTTCTCCTTCCAGACCAGACCCTTCCGAGCAGATGTGTCCCGCCTTGTGTTTTGTCTCCAAATTTTGATCATGTGCTCTAATAGAAGCATCCTTGATTGGACAAGAGATGGAAAGGGCTAGAGATTCGGGGGTGTCAGGGAATGAAGACACTGCAGGGACCAGGTCACCTGAAACCAGCAGCACACATGAGGCAGGGCAGTGTCATGGCCTCAGGGATGTTGGACTCACACACGAGGGGTCACATCCTGGCCCTGCTGCTGCTAGCTATAGCTCTGCAGGCAGGTTACCCAGGCTCTCAACCAGCAGGTTCTTTGTATGCAAGATTAAATAATTCTACTTGCCTTAATTTTAACAAAAGACACAGAATGCCCAACTATAATGACGAAGGTGATGAAGACATTTCCCCACCCCGAGATACAAGAAGCCTCAGGTAGGAAGTTGTCAGGCTGATTCAGCTAGCCAGTTGTGTCTGGGTTCTCACTTCTGAATTTTCCGCACTTTTGATATTTCCCTCTTTGCTACAAAGTGGCTGCTGAAGCTTCAGTAATCACATCCTTATGTGACAGCACCCCAAGAAGGAAGGAAGGGACAGATAAAAAAAGAGGAGGCTTTCTTTTCAGGTACTTTGCTCTTAACTGGAAGAAAAGTATTTTCCAGAAGCTCCATCAGGTGTCCTGCTACTTCTCACTGGGCAAACTGGAATCATGTGCCCAGCACCAAGAGAGGAACAGGATTCCTACCAATAGCTTATGAGTGATGTATCTGGCCAGCAACAGACCCCTCCTTCCATCCCATGAGTTTATTCTGACATCATTGGGTTGGAATCAGATGAGACTCTATCCTTGTGGAGGGGAGTTTCCTGTACACCCGGGGGAGACTGAGTGAAAACCAGCCTGGTCTCTGTGTATTTAAAGCCATTTGTTGTATATCTTCTACTTGGCACCAAGTGAGAGAATTACAGCTGGAGTAGCTTCTACCCGGAGGCCACAGAGGCTCAGGCTGAGAACCTTCTGGGCCACTTCTCCCTGCTGAGGCTTGCAGAGCCTCCTGCCTCCTTCACAAGCCACGAACTTAACATGGCCAGAAGTGCATATTTGTCTTTATCTATGGTTGTAAATGAAAACCAGTGTATTCCTTTTTTTAAAATTTTTATTTATTTATTCGTGAGAGACTCGCATTCGCACACACAGACAGAAGCAGAGACACAGGCAGAGGGAGAAGCAGGCTCCCTGCAGGGAACCCAGTGTGGGACTCGATCCCAGGACCCTGGGATCACGCCCTGAGCCGAAGGTGGATGCTCAACTGCTGAGCCACCCAGGCGTCCAAAAACCAGAGTATTCTTAATAAATGTGTCATGGGCTGCTATGAAATGCATTTGTCCACCAGGAATGTAAAGAAACGTTAACACCATCTAGCAGAAATAGAACCTGTTCATAAATCTGAGCTTGTCAGGGTGTGCAGTTGTTGCAATGTTACTTATTTGGCCTTAAATACTCGAGATACTGAATGTGGGACACTCTGAGTGAGCGGGACGCCAAGCCTCAAGCCACCCCGAAGTCACGGTCCTGGCCAGGGCTGTCGGTATCTGTGTTCCCATGCACATTACCATGTGCACCCTTTATTCTCAAGGAGGCCTTTCCATTACATTGTTACTGCCTCCTGCACGCACAGGCTCCATCAGGCGTCCCTGACCGAGATGGGCCCAGAGTGAGCCTGGGCAGTGCGGGGTGCCCACCTCCTGCCCGGATGGGGCTGTTCTCCAGACAGCCTAGGGTGCGTGTGTGTTAGACTATATGGTACTTTAAAAAATCTTACATGTCTGTATATGGTGCACATACATGCACTTTCCCACCAGCCGCTGCTCTCCATTGCACATGTATCATGTGCCCGAGTACTGCTGCCACCAGAGCCTATAAGGGTCTCTCCCTGGTCCTGCTGACTCGGAGCTAGCAGACCTGGGCAGGCCATCTCTGCCCTCCTGGTTCCCTGAGCCTGACAGATGGGGACGTCCAGGCCTTCCTCTCCATGACAGGAGCAACTCACACATGCACACACGCACACATGAACAGGCATATGCATGCACTCAGCACACACATACACCCGCATGCACGCACACATGCACGCACATGCATACACACATGCATATGAATGCACACACATACATATGCACATATGCACACCCACACACATAAGCACGCACACATACGCATGCACACACCTACACACATATGCACGCATACATGCACTCACGCACATGCACACATACATACACATGCACACACACATATGCACACATGCGGATGCACACACACATGCATACACACATGCGCACACACATGAGTGTGGGGCTCGCAAGCAAACAGAGCAGGGGAAGGTTGCAAGGAGAGCCTGGGTGGCCCTGACTCTGTGGGGCTCCATAGTGTCCCCTTATCTTGGCCACCAGCCTCACTGCTGCCATGGAGACGAATACCACACGGAGAGCAGCCGGGGCTCTGACCTCTCTGACATCATGGAGGAGGACGAGGAAGAGCTCTACTCTGAGATGCAGCTGGAGGACGGGGGCAGGAGGAGGCCCAGTGGCACATCCCACAACGCCCTCAAGGTCAGTGGCCCTTGGTCACCGGCTTCCTCTGCGCGGCCTGGAGCTCCCGTCCCCTGCCTCTTTGCTGGGGCTGCAGTGGCTCCAACAGGCCTTGTTCTACTGGGGGAAGCCCATGGGTTGCAATCGGCTTCTTCCTCATGGTTGAGTTTGTGTTCAGGAATTTCTCCAACCTCCTGACCTGCACTTGGCCCAAAAGTCTGGGAGGAGGGGTTTGGGAGAGTCTGTCTGAACCCTCAGGGTGCCCAGCTCAGTACCAGGAATCTACGGGGAAGGAACAAATCAGGGAAGCCCCTGCCCTGCCCCAGCCTCAAGTGCTAATTGCAGAGCCAGCAGCTGGAGAGTAGGCCTTGGAGCAGACGGGGGGCCTGGGGACCAGCCGCCCAGCCAGGGGGTTTGCACGTCCCATGCAAGGAAGAAGTTGTGGTGGTAGGTGCTTCAGGGGGCACGGAAGCCAGAGGATTGCAGGGCGCCAGGGGCAACCCACACAGGCCCCTTCCCAGATACCGCCCCCCAGGGCCTACCATCCTCCACTCCCACCCCCAGTGTGGCCACCACTAGTGGGCGTGATGGGGGTCACCTTCACGGAACCTGGGCATGAAGCCTCCAAGGAGCCAAGGAGGAGGCTTGCCCTCGTGTGCATGCCCAGCACTGGGCGAGCAGTGTGGCCGCGGTCCTCCAGTTGTCCCCACCCTGGGGGGAGAGAGACAGCTGCTAGGACCCTTGTGGGCTTTGCAACTAGAAAAGCCATGGAGAGCAAAATCCCAGTGAGATTAAGCACCCGACCGTGGACTTTCTCTAGAACAAAGGGGCATATGTTTTGAATAGTGGATAGAAGGTAACAGCTCTGGCTCCCAATTCACTGCCTACTTGTGTAGATAAGACTTAGATGCTCGCCCAGCAAAGGCCCCTGGCAGGGCCTTAGAGTTATTCTGTCGCTAAAGAACATGCTGGAGTCCTGTGCAAATCCCACATGGTGGCAGCTCCTGCCACTCCTGGTGGCTCCTCCTTGGCTTCCCATCAGCTCCCAAGGCATCACTGGCCAGCAGAACTCATCCTTGAGGGAGGCAAGCCCAGGCCTCCCCCCGACTCTCCCATGCTTTGCCCCAGAACCCAGCTGCCTGCATGTGTTCACAGATAGGCTGGGCGAAGCCTGTATCTGTTTTTTCCATGATACTTCTCCTTTTGTTGGAGAAAGCTCCAGGGAGGGCACTTCCTGCAAATAGTTAAGCAAAGAAGCAAAAGTTTGCCTTCTGTCCCAGGGAGAGGCCCAGAGAGCAATGAGTTTTGTATAAAACCCCCTGGCCAGGTGCTGCTGTGCCAGCTGGGGTGGCCTCCTGGGGGAGGCCGCCTGGGAGCTGACAGCGGGCAGAGTGGCTGCTGATGGCTGCAGGTTCACCTGGCCTTGCCTGTACGCTATTTCTTTTTTTTCTAAATTCTGACGTTTTACAGGCTGATCTGGACTTCTGAGTTCTTTAGAAAGTCCGACATTTTGGGGATCTGACATTGCTGGGCTCAGCTTTCTGCTCATGACAATTCCCTGCAGCTGAGCCAGCTTCCACCTACCCTGGGAGCCCCCAGATTAGACCCCTTCCTCATGCTCACAAGCACACGGTGGGTGTCAGGTTAGCAAAGGGGAGGGTTTGGGTCAGCAGCCAGGGAGCCCTGCCAGGCCTTACCACCAGCACTGAGCTCCAGCCCCTGCGCCCGTCCGCTCAGGTGAATGCACCAGGGTCGCCAGCTTGCAGAGCCCCAAGCGGGACCCCAGGAGGAAGGACCTTGTCTGGTGAGGCAGCCCAGGTGTGCATCCTGCTCAGTGGGCGTGGAGGATGGGCTCGGGGATGCCCCAGTGGAGAGGACCTCTGCAGGGCCGGTGGGCACAGAGTGACCAGGCACTTCCTGGTGTGGGGCGGCTCCGCATTCATCCACCAGCAAAGCGAGGGAGGCAGGGAAGGAGGCCTGGGCAGTCATGGGCACAGCCCCGTGGGCCCCACCTCTGCCGCCAGGACCCCCTCGAGGCAGCCAGTGGGTGCAGCCTCCTCAGGGTGCAGGCCTCCGAGGCTGTGCCCCCTGCTGCCCCCTGCCCCTGCCTCTCCTCTGCTCAGAGCACCACCTGCTCCAGGTGACCGTGACCACGGTGTGCCCCCCGACACCACCCCCTCCCCCGCCGAGGCACCATCTCTTTAACTTTGTGTTCTCATTTCAGAGCCGGGTCAGAGCATGCCTTTTGCCCCACGAGTACACACATGCTTGCTGCCCCTCATCGCCTCTGAGACTAATTGTGTCTATTTTCTTTCCTTACCCCCGTGTCACTTTGGTCACACCCATGTTAACACACCACCCCCTTAAGGAGTGCTTTCAGAGTAGCCCCACTGAAGGAGCCTTCCTGGAGCCGCCTGAGCACCCCCAGCTGACCCACCACAGTAAGAGGCTGTTCAGTATCCCCGAAGTAGCCGAGGAGGGAGAGCACCTGGAGCTCTTGCACAGACAGGGCTTAGGGTACTCGGCCAGGGCCAGGGCCCGGGCCTGCAGTGGGGATGAGGCCCCGCAGGCCTCTTGGCTCCCAGCCAAAGCCAGGGGCCCTGGGGGCGGCCCCCCTGCCAAGGACGTCGTCCTGGAAGACAGAGGCTGTCGGTTGGGCCGCGTGGCCAGCAGGAGCCCCGACAGTGGCCTGGACTGTGGCAGTGAGGAGGAGGAGCTGCGTTTTAGCTTCAGAAGCACGGCCAAGTGCAGCCCAGGCCCTGGGCACTGTCCCTGTAGAAGCCTGAGGCCTCTGCTGGCCCGGCGGCGGACGCTGACCCGGCAAAGCAGCATCGAGGAGGACTTTGGGGAGCAAGTGGACCCCAACGACGTCATCAGGAGCGATGACACCCACCTGAGCCCAGAGAGATCCACCCCCAGGAAGTATGGCTGGGAGGAACCCCTGGGTCACCACGGCTCGCGGGATATCTGGAAGAAAAGCATAAAAATGCCCGACAGTAGGGCCACTGCCCCAGAGGCACCTCCCTGGGTTGCAGAAGGCCCTGTGGTGTGTGAAGTAAACTTCCTTCTCACATCTGCTTGCCAAACCAATCCATGTTCATTCTTTTACCTGATTTATTTCTGTTGGTGTCCATCCCTGGGGAGCCGCTCTGCTGGCTTGTCTGTCATTTCCATGCATTTTGATTTAAGTCCCATTGCTTCCCAATCTTTGCCCATGCTGACGACCCCTTTACTTTGCTTTAGAATACTGACCCCCTCCTCACCCCCAGAATCAGCGACAATTATGGCTGCTTCAATTAAAGGACAACTGAATCTAAATTTTAATTAAGGGTTAGCTGAACTATGATGATCCGAAAGTTTGGCAACATGTATTTTTTAAACGAACCCCAGGGGACTTGTCACCACTGACACCGTTGAGGATACTTTCTTATTGTGGTTATAGTTTTTGGCTGGCGATGTGTTTTGGTCTTCATCTGTAACTGGAAAAAACAAAGGAGCAATTATTGAAGAGATCCATTTTTACGTATTGTTTTCAAAGTGTTTTTTTTTTTTTTTTAAAGCTCTTCCTCCTTCCAGGGGACAGTTTTCAGAATTAATTTTTCATCATCAGCTCTAGACACATCCTCCTGCCTTGTGTTCCAGGCTTATTAGCAGGTTGTCAGGAGTAGGGGTTCATTCAAGGCTTCATTCATGTTTATATTGTGTCCCCTTTCCAGAACATTTGCCCCTGTCATGCTGAACTTTTCCATGAAAACACAGGTGAGCCGCCACCAGGCACCAGGCCTTGGGTCTGAGCCCTGCGGTCGTGGTCTGTCCACACCAGGGCGCCGATCTGGAATCCACTGAGTCACCTGCCACCTGCAGCCCACACCCCGCCCCACCACCTAATTACTGGGACTCCCTGACCACCTTTCATTCCCTGTGTCCCTGAGAACTTTCTGACTCAACTACTTACCAGTGAGCTGGACGTTTCGCTATGATTATCTCCTATGATTCTGACCTTTAGTGCAAGTTAGAAGCAAACCATCCGAGTCAGCCCTGAAAATTGATTGGCGTCTTCAGATTAGGGCCACGATGTTGCCGTGAGTTTCCACGCTGATAACCCACAGAACCCTCTGTCTTTGAGTTTTACTGACCTCACACCCAACTTTGTCTAAGCGGGATGTTTGGAAGTGCAGTCGCCCCTCCGGGGGCGCGGCAGGGGGCAGGCTGGCCCGAGGCTAGCTAAGGGCCGTGTGTGGTCAGAGGTGCCGCAGCTGTGACGAGCTGAGTTTGACCCGCTCCCACTTGGGTTCCAAGTGTTTGGCTTTGGCAGCAGGGGCCACAGAGAACAATGCCTCCCAAGAGTCCCTTCTTGCCCTCACTCCTATCCGTGTGTCAAAAAGCAACTCTGGCGTAGAGGACAGGGTGCCTGGGGCAAGCAGCTTTCTTCTCTTCCGGGTTATTCAGCTAACCTTTCAGTTAAAAGCTAAGTTTAGTTGCCTTTAGAGCTTCTGCTTCTAAGTTGAATTGATTTGGCTAACTTAATTCTCTTGTTCCCCAAGGCTGGTGAGACTTACCACTCTGTTGTGTTTTGTCTTTAGATTTTAGGAAACCCAGTGTCTGCAGGACGGGCTGACAGGGCGGATCACGTGGGCCGGAGGTTCTCCCCTGGCAGTGCTGGTCCTCAGAGGTCCCGGCCAATGATGGTCCCATCCATCGGTTAGTGGGCCTCCTGACTGACACCTTTCTCTTTCTTCCAACCACAGAGCACATGGCTGCTCAGTCTTTGATCTGAGCATGTTTAGAAACTCATTAGGAGTAGCATTTCCACCATGTACAGAAAATTCTCCGTTATTTATGGCAAAAAGAAAGCAGAAAGAGCTTAAGACAAAATAAAATGTTCTCTAATATCATATTGGCTTTTTATGTCAATCTTCTCAAGTGACATGAGGCCAAGTGACATGAGACCTAGAAGAATTGCAGTGTGCTGCCTCTCCACGTCCCAGCTTGTCCTCTCATGAGATGCTCGTGGTCAAAGGAGCAGGAGTGGCAGCTAAACTCCAAACATTTATATAAGCCCGAGTAACGGAGAGTTCTCTACGTGCATAAAATGCTTGGGCAGCCAGGGCTCAAAGTGACAGGAGACACTACAAGGCCTGATGTCCTCGGGAGCACAGGCCGCCCTCCTCCACGTGGTTGCCTCCTTGCCCGTGTGCCCTCCTCTGGCACCCTGCCCACTCCTTCCCTTCCTTTTTGGAATTGAGCCAGTCTTGCTGAAAGCTGTCATTTTAGTCACCATAACCGACCCAGTGGGGAAGCTTGGATGGGAAGACTTCTACTGTTGGATCCACCAGAACAAATTGTGGCAAAAAAAAAATTCCAAAAAGTATTTGCAAAAGGTGATGGAACTTGGTAATCAGCCCAAACTGGCCTTTTATGAAAACGCCCACACACTAGATGACAAACCAGGGAGTGCAGTGCAGGGAATAGGCGCACAAGGCCCGGTGATCCAGGGCTCTGGGGGCGGGGGCAGCAGAGGGGCTCCCAGAGCCTGCACACAGGGCTCTAGTTGGAGACGCACAGCTGACATTCAGGGGCCGGTCTGCCTCCTTTCACATCAGCTAAAAAGAAAGACAGATGTGATGACGTAAAACAGAGCCTCTAAAATGTCCTTTTTCCAGATTTTTCTTCCTTGTAGTGTCCAGACAACAGGGACAAAAAAGTTTCCTTTTCCAACTTTATGGTTTTAGAATGTTTTTATCTATCAGTAAAAATGTCATTGAATGTTAAAGATCCTTAAAAAAAAAAAAAAAAGAGCCTTTTTAGTTAACTGGAAACCAACCAAACATGTACAGTCCAGCCTGGCAAGTGCTGGTCTCTATGGTTCTAGATCACCTGGCAGAGTGACAGCTGGCTTCGGTGCCCTAACCCATGCCACAGCTCTCTCATGTGCATGTCATCTGTGTGTCACCCCCTGTAACAGTCACCGAGCCTGCAAAGGGTGTCCTGGCATCCAGGGTGCATAGCCTGCGGGGACTGGCCATCTGTAGAGCTGAGGTGAGGCAGGGCTGGGGCCCCTGAACTGGATTTCAGAGTCTTCACTGGATTGTCACCATCAGGTGTGAAGATGCAACAGGGCCCATTGCATGAATGGCTGCTGTTCACATGGTTGAAGCATTAATGTCGAGGGCAATGGGGCATGGTGTCCTCTGTGGGGGTCTGCAGGGCCTCCATCCCCAATCTCTAAGGACAGGGAGGGACTCTCTGCAGAAGGGACTAATGACTGCTGCAGACAGCCAGGTGGGCGAGGAGAGGTCCAGTCCCCTGACCCTCAGCCCCAGGAGTCTCTGACAGCCTTCTGATTGGGGGTGTCTTACGGTAGAGATTTCAAAAAGGCTGCACACATGTTTTCATCTTAATAAATCACTAGTTAAATTAGCAGAGAGTAATGCTAACGTTTTAACCAAAAAAAAAAAAAAAAAGTCCCTTTTAATGTAACTCAAGAAATCCATGATGGTTTGGTTTAATTGTATGTCCTTATCATGTAGCATCACAATAAACCACATAAAAGCAAGACTAATATCAAATGCTTTGATTCATACACACACAGAGAGTATATAGCTCCGATGTTGTAAATTCTTGATCTGACAAATCAGTGTGAGGAGGATCTCAGGACCCTGATCTGTGACTTGCGGGAGGATTTAATCGGGTGTGGTTTCTTGCTTCATCATGGTTGGTCTTTGCATTTATCTGTGTGCCCTTAGGGCACCTGTCTGCAAGGTGCCCCACTTGAGAGGACCCCATTCTGACCAGGGGACTGTGACCTATCCAGGGTCTCCTGTTCCCTCTGCTGTTCTGGTGACTGAGCTCACAGAACGAGGATACATGGCATGTTCTGGGTGCCCAGGGAGCACAGATTAAAAAGGAATAAATACATGAAGCTTGGCACTTTAGAATGCAGACCCACATGGGTTTCCCTGTGAGGAGGAAATGAAATGCCAGATTCCCTTTTTCTCGTAGAGATGACAGTGGACGTTAACAGTGAAGGGGTCAGTCTGGGTCAGGTGGTGAGGGGCCTGTCCCTCCTGTATACCTGATGCTTATTCTCGCAGTACCAGTGGACTTGGGAGCACTGATTGTGCCTGTGGCATGCAGGCCTTCCTTCCTGCCCAACAGACCCCCCGACCCAGCCATAGTGACCCCAGTGCCAGGCCACTTCCACCTCAGGGCAGAGGGGATGAGTGTCCACGCCAGGTCAGACCAGAGCTGGAGGTAAGTCCCTCCTCAGTCTGGCTTCCCAGCTCCCCCCTAGTGCCTGGAGAAGCCAGGCCCCACAGACACAGTCCATGGAGGCCACTCTTCTCTTCCTGTGGAGGTCTGGGTTTCATAAAGCAGCCATGCACCCTCTCCAGAAGAAGAGGTAGCAGAGCCACCTCCTACTCACACCAATTTACACACATCCACACTCCCCCCCCCAAACCAGAAAGGGTTCATGGGGCAGGGTGGGTCCCACCACCACTCCCGATACCATTGCCCAGAGACTCTGGCCGGACCCTTTGCTGGGACCCAGCCTCGGAGACTGTCCCTGGTCTGCATGCTTCTTGCAGCACAGATGCTGCTTGGGTGAAGACAGGGTTTTCTGTATCAGGGTCCCTGAGCTCAGGCCAGCTGCCAAGGGTGTGCACTCCCGTGCAGACAGCTTCGAGGACCACGGCTGTCATTGTGGGCCAACCTTTTGGAGCTGACCCAGCTCCCGGCCCCTCATGCTGTCTGCCCTCGGAGATGGGTCAAGAACCCACTGGGTGGGAGCCTCTCCCCTTCCTGGCCCGTCTCCATGGCACTGCTAGTCTGTGCTGCCATGGGCGCGAACTCAGGAGAGATGGCCCCGCTCTCATGTGTGGATGCTTTTCTCTGCCTCAGTGCTGCTCGTGGGCGTACGGAGGTAACCAGGTGCTTGGCGTATTTTCACACCATTTAATTGTGGTAACAATGAAAACCAGAGGAAGAGTGTGAGATCTTTCCATTGAGTCTAAACAAGATCAGAACTTCATGAGCCAGTGAAGGAACAAAGCTTGTTCCTGGCAGAAGACAAAGTACTGAATTTCTAGATTGTCTGGGCATCCTGAAAAAGACCCCGAATTTAAATAATGCCAACAGTCCACTGCATTTTAAAAATCAACCTTTCTTATAGTTAAAGTGCTTTTTATTTTTTGACTTTTTTCCCTGTGATGTCCTCCCGTCCGGACCCCTGTGCTCCGTCTGGGTGCTGGTCACCGCAAACCTGGCTGTGCTGAACCGGTCCCAGGGGGACAGGACAGCATTGTCTGCCAGCAGATTCCCTCCCCTGCTTGCTGCAGTGACATATATTATGATATCTAATCTAAGGTGGAGTTTTATGAAGAATGCATTTGTTGCTTCTTAAGTATTTAGGGATCAGTGAGTAACTCAGAGAAGTACCCCAAACTTGGACTGATGTGCGAATGCCTTTTGGTCACCAGAGGGGCTGTCCCACCTGCTGTGCTCAGCAGCAGACAGCCTGTCCTGCGCTCAATGCCACAATAGCTACCTGCTTTTCAAGCCCGTCTGTGATGATCTGCATATTAAGCACAAACTTATTTTAAAAGACAGAAGTTACAGTGCCCCCACCATCCCTGTCTTGTAAACCATATTTCATGTAACAGCACAGGTCTCTAAGTCCAGTGGAAGGCATGGCCGGCAGGAATCACCTAGCACTCTGCCTTTGTCTCCACATGCTCCCAGATGAATACAGTGAGCGGGACCACCTTTCTCCAGACTTCTACGAAGAGTCAGAAACAGACCCTGGTGCCGAAGAGCTCCCAGCCCGGATCTTCGTGGCGCTTTTTGATTATGACCCTCTCACCATGTCCCCAAATCCAGATGCTGCAGAAGAAGAGCTTCCTTTTAAGGAAGGACAGATCATCAAGGTGGGGGCCCGGCTGGGGGCCACCAAAGGAGGGGGGGTGCTGTCACCATACTGTAGTTCCTTAGTTCGTCCCAATGGCAGGCTTTTTCTGTTGCATTAAATATTCAGCCTTCTGACCAGCAGGGAGGAGGGACCCTGTGAGTCTGAATTAGGAATAGGAGAGAGAGCCTGGTGCTCAGTCTCACGGAGAAAGCCATTCACTATGGATGGAAACATCGATAGGCAGAGTCTCAAAGTCCTGTCTTGGGGTGGGGTCTCATCGCTCACACACTCACTGTGTGAGTTCAACACACACATCTGGCAAAGTGAAGCCAAGGCCTTGACTTGTGCTCCCCACTGACTGATGGGAGACCAGTGGGTTGTCCAAAGCCTGGGGCAGAAGCTGGCTTTCAGAGGTGTAGTCTCACGGGTGGAGGGTAGGTGTGCACATCCGCAGGGCAGGTGTAGGTGATGACGGTGTTCTTCCAGCATATTCTGACAACATTCCGCTCCACGCCAGCACAGCTGATGTGCTTGTGACCAGCACTCATGCTGCCTTGGCCTTTCGCATGGGCTCCAGGTCTATGGTGACAAAGATGCGGATGGCTTCTACCGTGGGGAGACCTGTGCCCGACTCGGCCTTATTCCTTGTAACATGGTCTCAGAAATCCAAGCCGACGATGAGGAGATGATGGACCAGCTTCTGAGACAAGGCTTCCTTCCTCTGAACACGCCTGTGGAGAAAATAGGTAAGAGACAGCCTCCTGCTCACGCCTGCACTTGCTGGTGGGGCTGCTCCTGCCTCCCTAGCACCCTGAGGCCACACCACCAGCTGGGAGCAGGAGGTGGTGTGGACAGGGTCCAGTCTGTGCCTTTTAAACGAATCAAGGGAATCTGAAAATTAACCCACTCTGCAAACCAGCTTGCAATAGTCCTGCATGCTTTATGGACATATATGCACTAAATATTTATGACTTTCCAATGGAAGATGAAGTACAGCCTTGCTTACTGAAAGTCTCCCCAATCTAGAAAATACTTTGTGGTGTTTTTGAATGTTCTGAAATTTATACGTTTATAATGTGACCCCCGTGGTGATGGTCAGGAAGCGAGGCCACCGGGAAAGCTGAGGTCATGACTGTGCAGCCCTCAGAGTGGCATTAATGTCCTTATAAAAGAGGCCCCAGGGGCATGCCTCGCCTCTTCTACCCTGTGAGGACACGGCAAGGCGACCTCAGCAGAGCCCGAAGCTTCCGGAGCCTCGGGCTCGGATTCCAGCCCTCAGAGCCATGAGCCGCGAGCGCCCGCCGCGTTCTGGCAGCGCCAGGCCTGGATGCCGGGACGGGCTGAGCGCGTTGGCCCATCCGCAGGTGGGCTCAGAGCGGGATGAGGGGGCGCTGCGCTTTCCATTCTTCAGGTGGACGTTGCTGGTCCAAAAGGCAGAAAATATTTTCGCCCTTTAGCGTGGAGAGATGACAAACTCCTTCGTTTATCTTGACCCCATTTGCAAGCACGAGTGAGTACACAGCAAAACTGGTTTTGGTGAATTTAAACATTATATTTGTGATCTCTAAATTTTGCCCACAGGCAGGGAAAATCTACTCGTCACAAAAGCGTTTGCTTTCTCTAAATAGCTGGAGGCAGAAAGATACATTTTGTGTCATTTATGTTTTAGGTTTTATGCTTCAAAACATTAGGTTAGCTTAGTTCTAAATTGGATTTCAGAGACAAAATTCAATGGGTCAAAGAATATGTGTCATTTTAAGGATAATCACAAAATCAAATAAAGCGTTTCAACCTCTTTGGTATGAATGAACTCACAATCTGAAGTTCAGTAAAACCCACATCTGCTAGTTGTGGCTTCCTGTGAGTACACTGCCCGGATCCAGTCCACCAGACTGAAGCTCTGTGAGGCCTGTCCACCCCCGATTCCCTTCCTGACACCACTGTGATGGGTTCAGAGCAGGAACGGACTCTGAACACCGCAGACCCAGAAAGCCTACAAGCACTCCACTAGAAAACAGTAGCTTGATTCGTGTTACCAATTAGATTAAATGTCTGCTTTATTCTTTTTTTCTGAATGTGACTTTTGAGAGAACCTGACTGAGACTCCACAGGCCCTTCTAGCACTAGGAAGTATCATTGTCACTGCAGACTGAATGTGCTCCTCCCTCGGCAGCTGGGACAGGTGGGGTGGAGTGGAGGGGTGGTTAGGGCTGGTGGAGCAGGACCCTGTGTCTGCCTCATGGCCCTTTCCCGACATCACGTGTGGTGAGACAGGTAGAAAGTGGGTATGGACTGGAAAAGAAGACATTTAACTTTTTCTAGTCACAGATGACATGAAAATCTACTTAGAAAATCTCCAAGAATCTAGAACAGAAGTTTCTAGAACTAACAAGTGGCCTTAGCAAGGTCAACAGATACAAAAGCAATTGTTTTTCTAGATATTCAGCATGAAAAGTTTGAAATTGACATTTAAAAAGTAATACTCTTGCCAATGCAGTGATGTAACAAAGACACAGAACAGAAGGGCAGATGCACCAGGCTCTGTGTGGGCTAGACCAGGAGGGTTGAGGAAGGTCATCAGGATCCCTAAGTAAATAGACACGATGTCACCAGAGTTCAGGCGGGTGAAGACATCCAACATCCCCACACGGACCTGCAGCTGTGACCACCCCAGTCAATGTCTGTGCCGGGATCTGTGAATTGATATGCTGAACCAGACATGTGTGCAACAGCAAAGGAACTACAGTTGCCCAACGAGGTTTTTTTTTTTTTCAAGATTTTATTTATTTATTCATAGACACACACAGAGAGAGAGAGTCAGAGACACAGGCAGAGGGAGAAGCAGGCTCCATGCAGGGAGCCCGACACGGGACTCGATCCCGGGTCTCCAGGATCACACCCCAGGCTGCAGGTGGCGCCAAACCGCTGTGCCACCTGGGCTGCCCCCAACGAGGTTTTAAAAGAACAGTGGAAGAACTCATGTGAGTGGGTTTGAAGACTGAGCATGTAGGTGAGCTAATGAGGGTGAGGTGGTGTCAGTGACCCCAGAGGCACACAGGTCTGTGGAACAGGGTAAGTCCGGACACAGAGTGGTACGTGCACCGTCCACTTGGTTTTGACCAAGATTGGGGAAAGGACAGCCTTTTCCATAACGGGTGCTGGAATTGAGCCAAGAAAATGAAGCTCAGGCCATACTCCTGCCAAAATAAAAAAAAAAAAATGAACTCAAAATTGAACACAGTCTTAAGTGTAAAAACTAAGACCATGGAACTCCTAGGAAAAAACTTTGTGGTGATTAAGCAATGATTTCTGACATGACACTCAAACCATGACGCAAAAGAAAAGACTGGTGTCAGGCTTCAGTAATATTGAGCCATTCTAGGCTGAGAAACAGCACGAAGAGAAAGGCAAGAGGAACCACAGGCGGGCAGAGAGTATCTGCAAGTGACCCAGCTGGAGGGGAGTCATATTTAGAGATCACACAACTACTCAGCAAGAAAGCAAACCATTCATGCAAAGCGGGCCAGAGATCAGGGAGATCCTTTGCCACGGAAGATACAGGGATGGTGAACAAGCAGGTGGAGAGAGGCCAAGCATGATTGGGGAAACACAGGTAAAGCCACGACAAGGAGCCAGGATGCCCCAACTAGGATAGCCACACCCAGTGTGCACAGGGACGCGGAACTGGAGCTCCAGCCGCTGGAGGGGAACCTGCGCGGCACAGCCACTCTGCCCGACAGGTGGACGTGTCCTTCTATAGCCGGACACACATGCAGACAGTCCATCCACCCCTCCTGCGTCCTTGCCCTGGAGGAGGGGGGCTTTCGTGCACTCTGGCAGCTATGTGAGCCTTCCACTGGCTGGACTGAGGATCATGGATGCGGGGAGAACAGGCGTCTTGCCCCTGATAAGTGGATCCGTAACTGGTGCATCCACACAGGGTGCTCCTCACCAGTAAAAGTAGGACTGCTGACATGAAATCACACCAATGGATCTCAGGTGCGTTGCCAGATAAATGAAGCGAGTTTCTAAAAACTATGATTCCATCTACAGGATATTCTAGAAAAGGTGAAAGTATTGGGACGAACATAGGCCAGTGGTTATCCGGGCTGGAGGTGATGACAAGAACCGTACGGGAATTTCTGGGTGTGACGGAACTGTCCTATATCTTGATGACCAGATGGGCTCCCTGTCATTTACAGAAGCAGACTCTAAAGAGAATGTATTTCAATGACTGTTCATGCTCACAGCACTCCCTGGAGAATTAACAGCACTCAGAAGTACAGTAAGGGACCCCTAGAAGAACTTGGAATTATTTCAAGGAAACACATGTTCACAGGCCCTACAGAGGCATCCTCCTGTTTCTAAATTAAAACAGCGGTTCTTGAGCAGGAGCCAAGGTGTGGATCCCTGGACCTTCACGCACACACAGCCAGACATTGCACCTGCTAAGAGCCCCCAAAAGGGCACATAACTGATGCCTGTTGCTTTCAAAATACTTCTCTTTAATGGTCTTCATTTGTATGAATTCCAAAAACCAGTTCCAGGCACAAAGTGGCTGTGTTTGGAAGACATGCTCCAGCATCAGCTTTCTCTGGGAGAGACTGCTGTCCTGTGCTGCCCAGAGACTTTGGATCTGTTATTCCGGAGGATCGCCTACTTCATCTTAGTCTCCCTGTTGGATGGACACATTGGGGAAGGGAAACGTCCTTGCTATTGTAAGAGGGGGACAATGGGCCAGAGAAAATATGTGAGGACAAACAGCAGAAGGCAACGGGCCCCAGAGCTGGAGGCTTTGTTGGTGCGTGTGCCCCTGAGCACAAGACACCTGAGAGGCTGGTCATCTGGTCCTGCAGGCCAAGTATGCCCTGCCCTACTACCTTGGGGACGAGGGACAGGGGATGCCACTCCTTTTGAAATAACCACATGATGGCTTTCTTCTTGTGATGTAAACAGAGAGAAGCAGAAGAAGCAGCCGGCAGCCAAGGGTGACACGAAGGGTGGTGGCCCTGTATGATTACGACCCGAGAGAAAGCTCACCCAACATCGACGTGGAGGTACATGGCTGGTCCCTGGGCCTTTCCCTGCAGAGCTGCCGGGAGCCACGTGATTTGCTCTCCCACCTTCAACTTCTCTGAACGTGTCCATAGGGAGGGCGACCAGACCAGTAAATGGTAGGAGGAGATAGATAAGGGGCACAGCAGCTATGGACAAACCTCATCGCTGTGGCCCGGAGTCCTCGTACAGGATGCTATGGGAGGAGCAGTCTGTGATCCTCGTCCTCGTCCTCGGGGAATGGCTCTGTAGGGTTGTCTTGAAGGGAGAATTAATAGCCCACCTTGTCTGGACCCCGAGCGAAAGCAGTAGGGCCTCACACACGCACGTGGAAGCTGAGGGGGAGGCCTGGGCTCCTCTGCTCACATGGTCTGGGCTGGTGTGGCCCTTGACACCCTGGCAAGATGGGAGGGACTGGTCTCCAGGGCTAAGGGGCTAGGTTTTTAGCCTGTGCACCTGCTTCCTCAGATGACAAGCTGTGTCTGAGTCCATGACCCACAGTTTTCATTAGGCCCGACACGCTGCCAACTCATGGTTCAGATTCAGAGCTCACTCTCCAAGCATTTCTGTGCAGACCTGATTCCTCGGGGACACCTGGTGGCGTTGAGATGTCAGCTTCCTTCCCTCGTCTACATGGTCAGAGATAAACCCACATATCCTTTGTCTGTGTCTGCATCCTGCATTAGAGTCCATGTGCCTGTCTCTATGCTGGTGCCTGGCATGTCGCAGACACTTCATAGACAATTCATAATTGAGTAAAGGTTTTTGCACTCAGTGAAAGGTCCTTACACTGCAGAGGATGTTTCCCTGAAATCTTGGGTTTTTCATGTTAACTCTTTGACTAGTTTTAGAAGGGAACCACAGGGGTGAGGGGAACACAGCAGCAGTGCCAAGTTCTGGTGAGGATGGGGAGGTGGCGCTTTGCCTGGAGGCGGGCTGTACTCTGAGTGCATCTTCGTTCCCAAGATGCTGTGCGCAGAGGTGCTCGTCAGCTTCCTGCCCTTCCTCCCTGTTTGATTGAAAGAGCAGGTCGGTACCACCATAATAATAAAAAAAAAAAGTCAGTAGAGCATTCGTGAAGAACGCGTTGAAGGAAACCAGCAACTCTGTATGGGAAGGTGTTGTTAACTTGACCTGCTCTCTCCACAGGCAGAGCTCACGTTTTGCACGGGGGACATCATTACTGTTTTTGGTGAGATTGATGAAGATGGATTTTATTATGTAAGTTTTTGAAACATCAAAAAACACCGTTTGATTCATTTCGTATGTATATTTTTGCTTGTGTGTTCTTGCCCCTAAAATTACCTAAATGCTTCCTCTGGCTTTCAGAAAGGTCCCTGTCCCAGAGGTGATGATTCAGGAAGGTGGGGCTGTGAGCAGCTCTGTCCCTTCTTCTCTGACAAGGGCACTGCCCATGTCCATAAGCTTAAACCAAGTATACATATTCATATTCTCCTACTTAGAATTGTCTTCCATCCACACATGTACCAAACAATTTAACTTTCTGGTTATTTATAAGGTATACCTTTTCATACAGAAGAAGGAAGGAATGCAAATAAGCAAAGTTAACACCTAGTCCACACCAACAGAGTATAGGACTCCTTGCTGACCTTCCTCTGAGCTGGTGGCAGCCGGGCCAGGTGAGGAGCAAGGGTCCTGGCTCAGAGCCCAGGGTCCAGCGACCTCCTTCCTTTCCCAATATTTCCTGAGGAAAAGAGAGAAAGAATGTGGATGGGCTTCTCTTGGTGCTTCTGCACCTGGGGCCCCTGAGTGCCTCCATCCCAGGCCCGAGCCTGCAGGGCCATGAGGGAGCTGACTAGTGGGCCGATGGGGTGCCCACTGCAGGTGTGGCTTGAGACAGGGCTGCCATCCTGCACCAGGATCCCCATCTTCCCCATCCCCCTGCCATTTTAAAAAATCGCAACAGCTGGGAAAGTGTCAAGTCCCGGTAATACCTTACCGGTTTCCCTTTGAGTCCAATGAGTTCACAGCCTCAGATGTGCATGGAATCCAAGTTCCTGATTCTTGCAGGTCAGTGTTCAGTGCGGCTGCTCATGCTCTGTGCCCCATTTCTTTCTAGGTGAGACTGTAAAGGGTCTGCTAGTGGGCAGATGGCAGGCTTTCTGTCCTGTCACGGACTCGAGAGTGGGTGGGCGAGAGAGGTGGGAGCCCCCAAGGCTGAGGCACAGGCTATGGGCCGGTCCAGGTGATGCAGGAGAGCAGTTGGAGACGGCATGGGTGCCAGAGCTCGGGTGGTTTGTTGGGGTGAGTGTATTGTCCAAGAAGATGCCCAGATTCTGCCGTGGGTGTTAATAGGATGGCGTGTAGGAGGCCCAGAAGGATGGAGGGGAAACAGTAAACACCATGGGCATGTCCATCCCCCCTTCTGCCCAGTGAGCCCAGAGCCAGGGTCCATCTGGATGCCTGGAAGTGCAGGACTGTCCTAGGTCTGGGTGCTCACGGGCCTCATGATCTGAACGTGGTGCCACCGGGAATTTGAGGATGAGGCTGTGCGTTTTCACAGAACATGGTCCCCAGATGCAAGCCATCTATTCCATGTGGTGCCTGCCTGAAGGAGCAGACGTGGCTGATGCTGGAGGGGACTCTGGCTGAGGTCTGGGCTGTGTAGACATTGGAGTGTCTGCGTGTAGATGTGATTTGTGACCCTTGATGTGGGAGAAATCCTCGGGGGCCCTTGTATAGTAATGTAAGCAACGAAGACGTCCTAGAGAAAGTCTCTAAGGGACACCAAGAGAGAAAAATGAGCTCCTAGGGGAGGCTGAGGAAGGAGGATTAGAGTGGTCGCCAGAAAGGGGACAGAGGCCTCCAGGGTCGCAGCAAGGGCAGGTGGCCAGACTGGGCACGTGTGTACTGGGCTCAGGAGGGATTCTTGCTGGGAAGATGTGGGAGATACCCATACCCGGGGGTACCTCTCTTCTTTAATTTTTATCTTCAATTGTGGTAAAATACATACAATTTGCCGTCTTACTGGCTTCTAAATGCACGGTGCGTGGCGATGCACACACTCAGGCTGTCGGGCAGCCATCGTCACCATGTACCTCCAGGACTCTTTCCTTCTTGAAATCCTGAAGCTCCATCCTCATGAAACACTAGTTACCCTGCATCCCTGCCATCCTCCAGCACCGGCACCCCATCTCCTTGCCGTCCCCACGAATCTCCCTGCTCACAGGGCCTCACGGAAATGCAGCCACACACAGTGAGTTTTTTCACGCCTGCCTCACCTCACTGAGTGGAACATCGTGCAAGCCAGCATCTCCTTCCTTTTCAAAGCTGGATGCTACTGCACACTGGGTGTATATGGCTTGGCTCCCTGTTTGTCTATCAGTGGACACTTGGCCCCTGCGAATAATACAGTGATGAACATGGTGTGCGAACATGGCTCTCGGGCCCTGCTTCCACATCCCCTGGGTCCCGACCCAGGAATGGAATTGCTGGGTCATATGCTAAACCTGTGTTTTACTTTGTGAGGAGCCGCTGGACTATTTTGCCCTCAGCAGTGCATAAGGGTTCTGATTTCTCCATGTATTTGGCAACACTTTTTTTTTAATTGGTGTTTTGTTTGTTTTTGTTTTGTAGTAGCCGTCCTCATGGATGTGAGGTGGTAGCTTGTCATTTTGACCTGCACTTCCCTAAGATGTTAATATTAATTAATGTTGAATATCTTTTCATGTGCGTTGGCCATTTGTGTGTCTTTTGCGGGGAAATATCAAAGTCAGTCCGTTGTCTGCTGTTTATTTTTTTTTATTTTATTTTTTTATTTTTTTTTATTTTTTATTGGTGTTCAATTTACTAACATACAGAATAACCTCCAGTGCTGTTTAATGGGGCTCTTGTGCTAAGTTCTTTGTGTGCTCTGGACATGAAGCCCTCCGTAAATAGCTTGCAGATATTCTCTCATCCATCCCATAGGTTCCCTCTTTGCTCCGTTGGTTGTGTCCTTGGATGCAGTTTCTAATCCTGAGGGAGTGGGCTGCCCATCTCATGCTGTCATTTCCTAGACTTGCAAACAGAGCAACAAGCTCCCATGTAGTCTGGGGCCAGCCAGCCTGGGACTTGGTTTTGGGCACTGGTGGGCATTGGGGATGGTGGGGAGGAAGTGACACAGTGGCTATTACCCACTTGGTACAGATGTGCTGTGGATGGTGACCTCAACTATGTACCTGCATAGATATGTGAGAGAAAGTTCTGGAAGGGAATAGATGAGCCTGAAGAGTATTACCTTTGAGAAGGTATCAACAGACACTTTCATGTCCTCCAGATTGTTTACATTTTTAGAGTGAGAATGTGGTCGTCCATGGGACAGATCGGTAGCTCTCTGTCTGGCCTGCACACTGGACCACCTGTTGGCTGCCCATCTCCACCTCTGCTTTGGGAGGGGATCAGTCTGTCTGGATTGGTGCGCCTGTGCAAATGGTGTTTTTAAAGATCCCTAAGGATGCTGAGGTCAGCCAGGGTGAAGGGCCACTCCATTGGGCGGTCCCGAGGACTGGTCCTGGCAGTTGCCTGAGCCCTGTGACCAAACCACAGCTTCCTCAGCTCCACCCCAGACAGGCCCTTGGGGAGGGGACAGGACCCTGCCCCATAAGCATGTCCCAGGGTTGTTCTTCTGATCAGGGTGGTTTGGAACCACCGGACTCCCTTTGACTCCTGAGCCAGAACGAACCTACCAGGCAACTTTACCTGGAGCTCTGCCCCTACGACCAAAGCAAGAGGTAGGTTTTGGGAAAGGAGAGTAATTCATTCTTCTGTGTTTCTAGGGGGAGCTTAATGGGCAAAAAGGCCTTGTCCCTTCGAACTTCCTGGAAGAAGTGCCTGACGACGTGGAAGTCTACCTGTCTGACGTGCCGTGCCACTACCCCCGAGACACGCTGGTGCGCTCCAAGGCAAAACGGGTAAGCAGACACTCCCAACACTTTTGACTCCTGTCCCACTCTGCCACATACGGTTCAACAGAGTCCTCGCGTGGGTGTTTGTGCATCTTAGGCTGAAAAGCCTATGCCCTGAATCCTTTTTCTCTGCCCTTTCATGGGGGTTGTGCCTAAAAATTCTAATTTATGCTTATTTCACAAAAACTGCCCCTCTTGATTCTAACCAATCTGCCTTTCCTCACCAAGGGAGCCCCCATCCTACACTGTAGATGCACATTCCGGTTGGGCTGAGAGTGAAGGGGATGACTAGCCCTTCCGTTCGGTGGCCAGGCTGGCCATTTGTCCTGCTAGGGTTTTAGTTCTCTTACCAAACACCAGAGACCTTGTCCAGCATAATTAACTATTAGAGAACATTCATGTGTAGTGTCTCATTTTTATTTTATTTCATCACTGCCAGTTTTTATATATTATATTTTTATATATATATATTTTTATTTCTTTGCTCATCTGCTTGGAAACAGAAGAAGAGTGTTCATTTCACACCTTAATCAGGCACTCTAGCCTCCACGTAAGTGAGCAGCTGAAGATACCCGTGCAGGTAGCGGTGCCAGCGGCCTTAGCGGACTAGGGCGGGAGATGCAGGGCTTCACTGTGGGGTTAAAACAACAACAAAAAAGAAATATGTCTCAAAAAAACATTGGACCTAAAATAGTAGGCTCTTACTCGATCTCAGTTGTAAAGCAACTAGATTTGCAGTCAAATAATCATCTTTACTACTCATTTCCTACCATTTACATTAAGAATATTTCAAAGGCCAACATTGGGAACATATTTCTTAAGAGGCTAATTGTTTGTTTACGTAGAGAGTGTTCCGACGTCTCCTCGTAACTCAAGCTGCATATTGCATTGTTGGCCGCTCTTGGAAAAAAGCACAACCTAAACAATGATGTTTACTATAGGAAAATTTTCCTTTAAAAACACATAACTCGAGATCAAGCAGATGAGTAGTGAGCACTGAGCGATCCAGACTTGGCTCTGAACACGCCACCTGCCGGCTTGACTCCCCACGAGGTGCTGTCAGGTGGCCATACCTCTATCTTTCGAGAGAGCATATGCTCCTCCCTAAAGCACAAACAAGTGTTCTGAGCACACGGGCGTTTGCCGCGAGGCCAATCTGCCTGGGCACCAATGCAATACTAGGTTTTACGAGACATGCAGCTGCAGTGATTACATTAGATGGAACAGATGGTATCTTCAGGTGTACTTTGGGATGCTTTACTAGGTGTTTTCCATTGGAACTAGACCTTGATTTTAAATCCAAGCAAGCTTGAAGCCCTTGGCTCCCATCACGTGCCTGCTGGCTACTGAACACTCATGTTAGGCAGAGCTTTGTGTGGAGAGGTGAGGGAGTGCAGGACAGGAGACTCTGTGCTCTCAGGTGTGCACCGGGGTGCGCGCAGATGGGAGGCGGGCACCAGAGCCCCCGCTGCTGAGTAAGCCCACAAAGCACACAGAGGCACTACTGTGCGCTCTCTATTGGCAAAAATTCATCTCCAATCACTTGGAAATAACAAAAGCATGCGATAAGGGCCTTTAAGCTTCCTTTGATTATGATTGAGGTTCATTTTAGTTTTTTTTTTTTTTTCTTTCAACCGGTGTGCCATCTGCTACAGTGTACTGACTCCCCCAGGAATGCACTCTATAAGATCAGCATTCTCTATCCTTTCCCCCCACCCCCACCCTGGCCCCACACCCCGGTGCTTTCAGATCCAACAAGTTCCCTTTAAGAACTTTTGCTTTTAAGATTACTGATGGGTACTAGGCCAATTTCACTATAACCTAATCTCCCCCTCCCTCCGCTTTTGGTCTTAATTTACAAAGTAAATTATTACCTAGCTCTGTTTTGCCAAAGCAATGGCATCCCCCTTCCCCAAAGACAAAGAAACCACAGACCAAACGCGGATGGCTAGACCCTCCCTCCCTCTTAGGCCTGCCGTGGGGAGGGTGCGCGAGGCTCGTGGCATCCTTTAACCCCAAAGGAAGACACGAGCCATCCCTTACCTTTCCTGGTGGGGAATGGGGCAGTGCAATGTTACCAGCGGATGGATGTTGTTGGCGCTCATGCACTCAATAAACTGTCACACTGTACCTACTAGGTTCCTCCTGAGGGTTCAGGTACAGCAAGGAGAGCGCCATCCCCCACAGCCCATCTCCATTCGGGGTCACCTCCGTCATCTATGGGTACTGGTAGTCCTGGGAGAGGCAGGGAAATGTCCTCGAAAAAGAAAAAGGGGCTGCTTTCCAGAGGCAAGAAACTGCTGAAAAAGCTGGGTGCAGTGAAATGATCCTTGTGCTTTTGGACAACTCCCCAATCCATGTAATTCTCTTTAATTCCAAACTAGGGCTTTCATGACTCAAGTACTTCCTAAAAAAACACTCTCCTCCCCTGACACCAGTAGAGAAATGCTCTTTGCACTACCATCCACTTTAAGCCAACTGCAAGGACAAAGAGCCGCTGGTGCTCCCTCCCAGCCTCTCCGACCGCTCTTGCCTGCGGCCTGCCGGGAGGCGGGGTCTCCCCGACACACAGGGGCCAGTAGCTTTTTGTGGCTCACTCCCCACCTGTGCTTCCGGTCTCTGTGCATTTGTCATCCGCCCTTAAAGGAATGGTTTCCACCTTCTTCCCTTTGCAAAATGCTTGCCTCATGACGCATAACTCACTTTAACTCTGGTCTTGAAATTCCTAGTTTAACCGCCTTGATGTTTTGCCTTATTAATGCACAATGATTTGTACTGTCTAATAAAAGCTACGGTGTACACTTTGTATGTGTCGTGCATTCAGTGCTCTTCATTCTCACAGACACAGTGCTTTGAAATCCAGTTGTACAGGCTGCGCATTTTGAACCCCGAGCTTTTTGCCTTCCCAGAGTGAGCCGGGCGACACACAGAAAATGTTTACTTACTTAGATCATTCAGAAAAGAGAGAAAGAGAGAGAGAGAAAGAGAGAAAGTCACTTTGTTTGGAGAGGCACCACTCCTTCAACCTGCCCAAAAGCTGAGATATGCTCACTGCTTTCAGTGTTACATGTTGTGGCACATGGATTGATGTCACTTCCATGATCTGTCACATGCCATACACAGACCTCCTCCCCCGCCCCCCAGCAAACAGCACACAGCAGAGCAGTCCCCATGATGCACACGCCACACCCACAACATCCTAAGCTTAAGTCTGTTTGAAATGGCTCCACACTAGTCTTCATCATTGGCACTTGAACAAGAGACTTACAAAGTTGCTGGCAGATGTATTTGATTGGTTACTCTTTTGTATTTCTTGTCCACTTGTAAATTGTTTTTACTCTTTATACATACTTTTCAGACTGCCTTTCTTTTGTAATTTATGGAAGGTTTATAAATGAATGACTAAGCTTTTCCCATTGTGTCTTCAAAAATTATATTGTAAATTGTAATATATTAGTATGTGGTACATTTATTAAAAGGAAATTAGTCTGTGTGTGGTTCAGTACCGTGAGCGTGTGTGCATGTGTACAGTTAGTGTAAGATATTTTCTAGAAATAAAATTTGTTATTTTATACAATTCCATTTCTTCTGTATCTTTGTTTTAAACACTTATGCTGAGTGAAATAAGTCAATCGGAGAAGGACAAACATTATATGGTCTCATTCATTTGGGGAATATAAATAATAGTGAAAGGGAATAAAGGGGAAAGGAGAAAAAATAAGTGGGAAATATCAGAAAGGGAGACAGAACATGACTCGTAACTCTGGGAAACGAACTAGGGGTGGTGGAAGGGGAGGAGGGCGGGGGGTAGAGGTGACTGGGTGGCGGGCACTGAGGTGGGTACTTGACAGGATGAGCACTGGGTGTTATTCTGTATGTTGGCAAATTGAACACCAATAAAAAATAAATTTATTATTAAAAAAATAAAAAATAAACACTTCTTATCAGAGCAGCCTCATGGGATTCCGTTCTCCCGTGCAAACAAGAAAAACTCGATAGCCTTGCCTTTTCTGGCACTCCCTTTTTTCTAAAATAGTTGTGACCAACACTCAGGGAGTCATTTACAAAATGCTGTCACTCTTGCACCATTGGCAACAGCCTGCTGGGGCCAACAGAAGTGATTCGCACTGAGGCGATATTCTTTGTGCAAGAGGAACACTCACATACAGCTGAGGCTTTGCGGCTGAATTCAAACCCTGTTTGTAATATTTCCTGGGATGCCTGGGTGTCTCAGCAGTTGAGCATCTGCCTCCGGCTCAGGGCATGATCCCAGAGTCCTGGGATCGAGTCCCACGCTGGGCTCCCAGCATGGAGCCTGCTTCTCCCTCTGCCCATGTCTCTGCCTCTCTCTCTGTGTCTCTCATGAATAAATAAATAAAATCTTAAAAAAATTTCCTTTGGCAACTTTACAACTCAGACGATGTGAGTAGAGAACACTGCACAATCTTATTGCCGAGCCTCTGCCGAAGGCCAGAGGGCATAGAGTTTTAGTTATGCGAGATGAATAAACTTGGAAGAGCTAAAATAAAAAAAATCCTAGATCAAATGGAATGTTTTAAATTAAAAAAATAAATTCCAGTTCAAGAAATACTGAGGTAAGAAATTAGGGTCTAAACGACCGCATGGATGCATTTTTTGCTACTACATGTCTAAAGATAGTGAAAATGGTAAATTTTCCTATGTATACTTTATTTACCATGGTAAAAAACAATTGGTGACAATTTCTCAAAAAAAAAAAATTAGCAAAGGTGGCCAGGACTAATGTTCTTCTAAATCTTTTGAAAATATTTACAAATATCCCCAAGTATGGAGGCATACCCAAATGTAGGCAAAACTGAAGCAATAATGAGCAGACTTAGCTTTGATAAATACTACTGAAAACTTACGGAGTACATGATGCAAACTGTATATAACTTCTAGAGAGAAGGAAAATGCCCAAACTCCGGAGGCCAGCAGTTTCCTGATAGCAAAACTAGATGAAGACATTACAAGAAATCCACAGACCAAGTGCACCATGAATTTTAAAAAAATTCCTTAATGAAATACTTGCAGATTAAATCCAGCAATATATTAAAAGGATGATTGATACTCTATGCCCAGTTGTAGCTCATCCCAGGAATGAAGGCTGCCTTAACTTTCTGGAAAAAAAATCCAATATATTTTATTGTACTAATAGAGCAGAAGACAAAAGCTATCTGATCATTTCGGTAGATGCAAGGGAAGCATTGGACAGAATTTAACACCTGTTCAGGAAACTAGGAGAAGGAAGGGATTTATCTCAACTTGAAAAAATTAGCAGCCAACACCATACTTAATAGTAAAAGACGGGCTGTGTTTTTTCCATCAAAACCAATGCAAGGACATCCATTTGACCACTTATGTTCAACATTACACATGCCACAATTAAGACATCAGCATAATAAGGAAAGAAAAGTCATATACTTCGGAAAGGAAGAAGTAAAATAGTCTTTTTTTGCAGATGACGAAACTGTATGTAGAAAATGCTAAGAGAGCTACAGAATGTGTTGGGAAGAAGAAGTGCATTTGACAACTTCTGTCCCCCCGGGGGAGCAATGAGGTCAACATACACACATCATTGGTATTTCTACAAACTAGCAGGGAACAATTAAAACAGAAATTAAAGTACAAATAGAAGTGGTATAATAATAAAAATATATGTAATTAGTTATGTTCTCACCAAAACCATGATATACTTAGGAACACGTTTAACAAAACATGAGCAAAACCTGTGTGCTGAAAATTATAAAACATTGCTTAGATACAAAAGGGCTCTTAAAGCGATACAGAATATGTTCGTGGTTTAGAAGATGTAATATTGTTAAATTTCTGATTTCTCTCAAGTGGATCTATTGATTCAGTGAATGGAGTCAAAATCCCAGCAGGCCTTTGCTTTAACTGCATTAAAAAAATAATGCAGAAATGGAAGTGATCTACGATCACCAAGACAGTTTTGAAAAAGATGAACAAAGTTGAAAGTCTCTAATCACCTGATTTTGAGACTTGTAAGGCTATAGTAATCAAGACAGTGTTGTTTTTTGTAAAATGTGGACATTGAAGTCATGGGCACAAACTAGAGAGTCTTGAAGTAAATGCATATGTAGGTGGCACGTTCATTTGTAGCAAAGGTGCCAAGGTAGTTCAGTAGAGGAAAGAAATACGGTGTTTTCTAGAAATGTTGCAGAAAGACCTAGTTATTTATGAGGGGGAAAACTGTTATCTTCCATGGTGTACAAAAATTAACCCCAAACAGATCACAGTCCTAAATGAAAAAGTTGAAACCATAAAGCTTCTAGAAGAAAATGGAGAAATTTGGCCAGAAAGAGGTCTTATGTAGGACACAATAAGAACAAACTGTACGGAAAAAAACCCTGATAATTGGACTTCATCAAATTTAAAAACATCTTCTCTTTGATATTTAAGAGAACAAAACAGCAATCTAGAAACTGGGAGGAGACTTTCATAGTGCGCGTATATCTGACAAAAGATTTGTATCTAGAATATATAGACATTTTACAATTCAATAAGACCAATTTTTTAAAAAACGTACAAAAGATTTGAACAGGGCTTTTATAGAAAATGTAAAAATGGCCAGAATGCACCCAGAAAGAAGCTCAGTATTCGTCAGCAGGGACATGCAAATAATAACCCAAATAATATAATGTTACATTACATGCAATTTTATCTTATTTGGGTTATTTAATTTTAGTTAGAATTTTAAAATTCTATTAAAATGGAAAAGAGTGACATCATCAAACATTGGTGAAGATGCAGAGCACCTGGAATTCGCACGCCTTGCAGGACAGAGCCAGGAGTGCAGCACTTATTACATAGAGACCCTCAGTGTACAGATCTAGCAGCTCTGTGTCTATGTACGTACCCAACAGAAATGAAAGTATGTGTGCACATCAAGGCTTGAACAGAATTTTTAATAGTTTATTACAATAGCCCCAAGTGTGAAACACTCCAAATATCCATCTATTGATGATTAAACATAAAATGGAATGAGACAGAGGAGCATAGCTTAGCAAATATACCCCTTACACAGTCACCTGGATGAATCTTTGAAACACAGTATATCTTGAGCAAAAGAAACCAGACACAAAGGAGCGCATGCTATAGGATCTCATTTTCATACAATTCCAGAGTAGGTATAAGCAGATCATTGGTTACTTGGGGACAGATGAGGACTGTTTGCAAAGGAGCAAGAAGGAACTTTTTGTGGGAGGGAATAGATATTTTTCTAAATCTGACTGAGGCAGAGATACAGGAGTGTATGCATTTGTCAAAACTCATGCAATTGCATTTGCTGATATGTAAATTATAACTCAATAAAATTGATTTAAAACAAAAGTTAGAGTACCTGGGTGACTCAGTTGGTTAGGCATCTGACTCTTGATTTTGGCTCAGGTGATGATCTCATGGTCCTGGGATTGAGCCTTGCATTGGGCTCCAGGCTCAGCTGGGAGTCTACTTCTCCCTCTGCCTCTGCTCCTCCTCCCAATCCTGCTCACTTGCTTGCACTCTCTCAAATAAATAGAATCTAATAAAAAATCAGTAAAAGTTGAGTGAGAGGGAATGCAAGTGCTGTCCAGAAAGATTATGTAGCATGTGTGTTTATATATAAATCTACAAGTCCAAACTCACTAGCCTGGGGCCAGGCAGGGAATGGCAAAGGCATGCATATTACGGCAGGTGCTTCAGGGCCGAAGAATGAAGCTTGGTGGCCGGCCCGCCTCCTGGGCAGGTAGAGTCTCCATAGGCCCCAGGACCAGGGGCATGGTGCCCATCTGTGCTAAGGCAGCACTGGCCACGCAATAGCTGAGACCATAAAGTCCCCCTCCAAGGGGCTCCTTCCTGCCCCGATCCCGGCCCTACCAATCACACCCTGGCACTGGACAGGAAACTGGAGAGCGTGGACAAGGATGGACTGGGCTGGGCCTACTTGTCCAGGTCCCCCAGGAAGGAAGCAATGCAATGGCAACAGAAGAGCTGGTCTGACTTCTTGGAAGCCTGATTGGATGTTGCCCACATGAATGGTTCAGGCAGCCCCCTGGTATACTTGATCCCTGTTGTCCCAGCCCCGGGAAGACTGGAGTGCACCCATGTCCAGGTCTCAAGCGAGATGCTCACTAGGAGAAGATGCTGGGGCTCTGCCAGTAGTTTCTAAAGCCCCCAGGTGAGCAGAATGGAAAGCAGGTAGTGGGGTTGAGAGGGTTCCCGAACTTGACGGCACATAAGAAACAGGAGTGCCACTTGACTATGGGTGGCATTAATGATTTATCCCTCAGTAGACAGCTGAGAACACGCTGTGTCCCAGGCACTGCTTTAGAGCCCGGGAGATAGCAGGGAGGAGGACGGAGTCCCTGCCCCCCTGGAGTCCATGCTCAAGAGGAAGAAGGGGTACACTAAGGTGAGTTGGGGAACACTAAGGCATAGTCAGCAAGAGGCTGAAGACAAACAGGCCTGGATGCTTAAGGGGGTGGCGGGGGCAGATCCTGCTGCCAGGGGGGCACTGTCTGTGGGGAGGAGCCCGCTAACCGTAGAGAGGCCCGTGTCATTGGAACTGGAGGAGCCCCCTGTCTGTGGAGGAGCCCCCTCTCTGTGGGGGAGCCTCCTGTCTGTGGGAGGAGCCCCCTGTCTGTGGGGAAGCCCCCTGTCTGTGGAATGAGCCTCCTGTCTGTGGGGGAGCCCCCTGTTTGTGGGGGAGCCCCCTGTCTGTGGGAGGAGCCCCCTCTCTGTGGAAGGAGCCTCCTGTCTGTGGGAGGAGCCCACTGTCTGTGGAAGGAGCCTCCTGTCTGTGGGGGAGCCCCCTGTCTGTGGGAGGAGACCCCTGTCTGTGAGAGGAGCCTCCTGTCTGTGAGAGGAGCCCCCTGTCTGTGGGAGGAGCCCCCTCTCTGTGGAAGGAGCCTCCTGTCTGTGGGGGAGTCCCCTGTCTGTGGGAGGAGCCCCCTGTCTGTGGAAGGAGCCTCCTGTCTGTGGGAGGAGACCCCGTCTGTGGGAGGAGCCTCCTGTCTGTGGGAGGAGCCTCCTGTCTGTGAGAGGAGCCTCCTGTCTGGGGGAGGAGCCTCCTGTCAGTGAGAGGAGCCCCCTGTCTGTGGGAGGAGACCCCGTCTGTGGGAGGAGCCCCCTGTCTGTGGAAGGAGCCTCCTGTCTGTGAGAGGAGCCCCCTGTCTGTGGGAGGAGCCCCCTCTCTGTGGAAGGAGCCTCCTGTCTGTGGGAGGAGCCCACTGTCTGTGGGGGAGCCCCCTGTCTGTGGGAGGAGCCCCCTGTCTGTGGAAGGAGCCTCCTGTCTGTGGGGGAGCCCCTCGTCTGTGGAAGGAGCCTCCTGTCTGTGGGGGAGCCCCCTGTCTGTGGGAGGATCCCCCTGTCTGTGGGAGGATCCCCCTGTCTGTGGGAGGAGCCCCCAGTCTGTGGGAGGAGCCCCCCGTCTGTGGAGGGAGCCTCCTGTCTGTGGGAGGAGCCTCCTGTCTGGGGGAGGAGCCCACTGTCTGTGGGGGAGCCCCCTGTCTGTGGGAGGAGCCCCCTGTCTGTGGAAGGAGCCTCCTGTCTGTGGGGGAGCCCCCTGTCTGTGGGAGGAGACCCCGTCTGTGGGAGGAGCCTCCTGTCTGTGGGAGGAGCCTCCTGTCTGTGAGAGGAGCCCCCTCTCTGTGGAAGGAGCCTCCTGTCTGTGGGAGGAGCCTCCTGTCTGTGAGAGGAGCCCCCTCTCTGTGGAAGGAGCCTCCTGTCTGTGGGAGGAGCCCCCTGTCTGTGGGGGAGCCCCCAGTCTGTGGGCAGAGCCCCTGTGGGGGGAGCCTCCTGTCTGTGAGAGGAGCCCCCTGTCTGTGGGAGGAGCC